>NC_045799.1:83361629-83669768 GCF_009873245.2 Balaenoptera musculus
CTCTTTGAATCAAGCTTTTTTAAGTCTTAGAAAGTTTCTGTTTATACCTGGCACTGAAACGACATGTCAGGAAGGAGGAAGGGGATGGGCTGCCTGGAGCAGGACCTCCTCACAGGACAGAAAACCAGACTCGCACACTGGGATGCTGAGATCTTAGGTTGGGTAAGGCGGTCTCGGCCACAGATACTCCAGCTCCCCTGAGAATCACTGCTGTCCTACATCCTTTGGTGTGTGTCCCTTTCTACTAGTAGATACTTTGCAATAATTCATAAAAGGCCATATACCATAGTTGGAAAGGAAAACTAAAACCTTTTGACTTAGCAAGCTGAGGCTCGAAACTGGAGCCCATGTGACCATTTTCAGAGCAGACAGTTGGCAGCGGTCATCTAGCTTACCTGACAGGTATGCCACTGGCAACTCTGAGAATGGGTTGAAATATTTTGTTTCCATAAACCTGATTCTAAGCTCAACTGCTCTTCGTGAAATGGGATTCACAATTTAAACAAATTCCATTTTAAGCTTCATATTTCCCCCAGTATTAAAAAAATCATACATACATTTCCAGAATTTTGGAACAGTTCACTCTGCAGCAGCTGAACAGCAGACGGCCTCTGGGATGAGTTCTTTCTGGTTAAGTGCTGGATGTACTTGACTTGGACGGGACACCTTTTACTGAGGGACTCGGGGATCTGCCCAGTTCTTAAACCTGTTAAAACATGTGCTCGCTCCATTTCTGTCCCAAACGGCTGAAAGAGCTCCAGCAGGATAACACCCAAGCTATACATATCTGACTGAAAAAGGGGGGAAACGGTCAATGAGTAGTGAAATACACAGAGTAACACTTCCATTCCCACCCACCTTCCTTTCAAAAGCGAGAGGATTTTCTACAGAAGGATGATTGACAGTCCCTACAACGGAGGGAACACAGCGGGCGGGCTCGTCCCCCACAGAGGCAGGTGTCTGCCAGCTGGATCTACTGTAGGTGATCTACAGACAGGTGACGGCACTCTTGCAATCCCCAGCTCTAACACCAAAAAGGGGCATCCAGGGGCACGAAGGACTGAGGGCCAGGCGAGGGGCAGGGGTGATCGCGGCCACCCAGAGCGGTCACTACCATACAACTGACTCCACTGCTCCTTGAAAACCCAGGCCAGGTATAGCCTGAGAGAGACATGAGAGGCCACTGAGGGTCCCTGCGGCCTACCCCGGTCCCACCGCTGCCTCCGCTCAGAGTTAGGCATTCTTGGTAAAGTTTTAGCAAACTCTGCATAAAACCTGTCACTTTTCCTAAAAACAGTCTTTTAGGAAGGTGTTTACTACGTAGGATTTTCGGAGCTGCCATGGTTTTTCTGGCAGCTCTTTCCCAGTCACTAAAAAGTTGAATGATTCATCAAAAGGAAGAAAATTTACTAGGCTGTTATTTTGAGAAAAGAATTTACTTAACATTCCTTTGAGGAACAAGCTGGATTAAAACTTTTCCGCATCTTCATTCTACCTCAGAGGGAAGCAAGTGTCACACTTGTCGGGGGCACTGATTTACCTAAGCTTGAAAGCAGAATGAACAGCTGAAAACAGACTTTGGTGAATCCTGCCTTCCTGAGGGGACGGTGATATCTTAAAGGGAAAGCTCATTGCAAAAATGATTTTGTGACACCCACGGATTTGGAAATAGTAAAACAGCCTAAAAAAGTCAGATTCAGTTGAAAAGTGAGGCTTCGCACTATGGTAGTTTGATGTAAGAGATAACCTACCACACTCCGCTATTTCCAAATCACTTCGACGTCAGACCTTCCACTGCATTTACTGTACTTCTTGTTACTTATGACTGCAGGGTAAGTCCACTGAAAGGGTAGACGGGAACAAACACTACCTTGGCATCATACTCGGATCCCTCCAACTGTTCAGGGGAAGCGTACAGGCAAGTGCCCACTCTGGAGGTATGTGTGGATGTTCCTGTAATTTGAAAAGCCAGAGATGAAGCATGGTGGGGTTAGCACTGTCTCCATAAAGACCCCTGACTGAGCAGGGCACTGCAGCTCCCAAGGAAATGACAGTTGCTTTTTTTTTTAAATCTCACCTTTGCTGTTAAGTCTTTATGATTCTCTTTAAATACTGACAGCGTTCAACCATGGCTCTCTCTCTCTTTTTTTAATGCAAAAACAAACAAAAACAACCACCAAAAGAAACTTACTCTTTCCATTTCCATTGGCCCAGTCTGTGTTCTGTATGATGTCTGCACAGGCCAGGCCAAAGTCTCCTATTTTTACTTGCTGATCGGGGCCGTGAAGAAAAATATTTCTGGGCTGTAAACAAACAGAACAGGTCAACTCCACGGTGTTCTAGAATGAACAGTGAAAACGTGTGGATGTTGAGAGTTTTCAACTCAGGAGCCAATAGCCCCTCAAGAATTAAAAATGAGAGCAGTGGTTCTCAAACTCGGTCACACATTAGCATAACTGGAGGAACTTTAAACAAATCTCAGCGGCCAAGCCACTTCCCAGACGGATTAAATCAGATTTCCTGGAGGTGGACACAGGCATCGACATTACTTAAAGTCCCCAGCTTATTCCACTAATGTAGAGCGTGCTTGTGCACAAGTGCATTTCAGCCCTGACGGAACCTCAGAGTCACCGAGAAGGTTTTAACAACTACTATCCTCTCAACAAGTCAAAGACTTTGATTATTATTATTTTTAATGAGAACACTGATTTTTTTTAAAGCTCCCAGATGATCTAACATGTTAGCCAGGGTTGGGGACGGCCAGGTCACACTCTAAAGGTACACATTTCACTCTATTGAAGCAATCATCACAGACCCAACACATTTCCCGATGGAACTACCCCCAGACCAGTGGAAAACGCACCTCTGTTGGAGGTGGGGTGGAATTCCATTAAAAACTAGAAAGTGTTTAGCTTAAAAGTTAGGTCTTCTTAATGTAAATGTTTTGTTTGTATAAATTCCCTTATTTTAGCATTGTCAGGTTTTTTTTAACAGTAGCTGAATGGGAAGAGAAAACAGAAACAATCTTAGGTGCAAGATGATAACCTGGATACGCTTTTGTGACTAAGTAGAAAGTCCTGGAAACTGTGCTCCTGTATCTGGCACTATAGATACAGGAACAACATGTGAAAAAGTTTGGTTCTGATATAAAAATGCATCATCTTCACGGATACCATTCTCAACAGTTCTAGAACTGAATGGAAAGAATCATAAAGAGACTGAGACTGACCAATTCTGTAACGCGTTTGCCCTGAATTCCTAAGTCCCCTCTCGAAGTTGTACTAATGGGAAACATAACCAAGAGAGGCAGCAGGGGGCTGGTGGCTGACGGGGCCCAGGCCCTGGAAGAGGGCGTGGCGGTGTCATTCCACACCAGGCTCTACGAGGCCATCCTGAGGGAGGACTGCACCGCACTCCGGGCTCTGCTCAGAAGCCACCCCGTCAACGAGCCCATGACCGTTCTGGCCAGCTCCACCGGCTACAGATTACTGCTGAGCCAGGTACCCTCTTCCTCTTCTCGGTCACTTTTAGGAAAAAGACGTGATGCTTCAGAAGGAACGCCACCTGATTCCTGAGGACTCACTACACCTGGCTGCCCTCACCGTGCCCGAGGCTGGATGGTCCACGCCGAGCACCTGCACACGCAAAGCCGTGTTCTGCTGAGTCTGCGACGGCTCCTTCCAGGGATCACAGGGGCACTGACTGAGCAGAGACTGGGGCTCGCGTGGCTGGAAGAACACTGATCTCATCCTCTCAAATGTGCCAATGATGATTATGTCTGTGTGCTGGAATTATTTCTCCCTTTTTTACATATACTTTTTCATTTTCTGAATTTTTATACAGTAATTATTACCCTTATAACTTAAATTTTTTTCAGAAAGTCACCCTCTGCCCTTATCTTGCAGTCGTGCTGTAAAGGCCTGTGTGTGTGTGTGTGTGTGTGTGTGTGTGTGTATATAAAGAACTCGCATAAACAGCTCTGCTAATCATAGACAGAATACAAGCAGCATTAACTTTGAAACCCTAAAAGTGCAGGTTATACTACTGATACTATGACTTTGGCGAAGCCTTAAAAAACAAAACCTACTTGTCAATGACTCTCTGGGTTAATTTAAGGCCTAAGGGACTTGATAGCAATTACCGTTAATTTTACACAATGAGCTCTTCACAAGAATCAACTTTCGAAGCTTTAAGTAAATCATATCTGCTGCCTTGGTAAATCTGCATTTATGTAAAATACAGATTTTTATAATATCAATATAAAATTGACTGGTTTGGGGTAATTTAAAACAGGCAAAAGGAGAATTTCAATGCACATAACAGAGAAATACTGAACCAAAGAGATGCGAAATACAATTATTTCCTTTGAAATAGCAAGCTAACACAATTATTCTAACTATATTGGGCTACTTGTAATGTATTTTTTCCCCCCAAAGCAGACGCAGTCCATCATCCCCATCTACCTGGCCGCGGAATACCGCAAGGCACAGAGTTTGCTTTGTTTGTTAGAACACGGCGCAGACCCAGAAGTAAGGTAAGTTAACTCAACAGGCGACTGTTTCTAAACGAGGACACACACGATCTGTGTTCCTTTCCCGGTCACGTCTGGACTCATCCACTCTCCATGGGTGATGGACTACAGGTTACCACGTTTGGAATAAACCAATTTCCTTACTGACTAGATGAGATGCTCTGAAAAACCGGAAATAATACAGGAACACAAATGAGTCAGCCCACTTAAAGCATCGTGAGTATTAAGCGCTCAGCAATGGTGTTGTGGCAAATTAAGTCCTGGTCACAGCCCTCAGGGAGTTTAACAACCTAAGTTAGATATGAAAAATAAGAAAATGGAAATAGGCAAGGGATTTTCTTGGAAAGAAGTTTATCTTGCTTCCCAATGTATCTTCACCACCTAAACCAATGCTGACACTTCCTAAGTGCCCAATAAATACCATCTGAACGAATGGGAGAAGTACACGGTATAAAAGAGAGTCGAGCCCCAAATCCTTACCACGCTCCGGAAGGGCGCCCCCACCCCGTCGTGCTCTCACCCTGCCCCCGAGCCCCACCCCAGCTCTGCAGGTCCTCCCAGGACTGGACCATCACCTTCCCCCCCACGACCCAGAGGATTCCTCAGTACACCCTTCCCACCCTTTCTCGCCCTGGATGGGGCCTGCAGACCTCTCGAGAACTTTGCCCACTGGCCTGTTTACTTAGCTCTTTCGGGTTAATGCTTCCACACCTGACTGTAAGCTCTGCAGCGTGGGGACTCTGCTGTTTCCCCACACCCCTGGTGCAGGGCTTACACTAAATCAACAGGTGAACTGAAAGTCATCTTCTAATCCCAGTGGAGCGGTCAGATGCTCATAAGAGACCTTCCCTTTTCTCTGCCACAATCAAGGAATTTTGGAGGCAATCCTGAGAGATTTCAGGAAAGGAGATGAGGGCCGAGTTGTCAAACTCTCACTCCGCCTGTGCTGGGCAGGGACTGGCGATAAACTCCAGCTGCAGCTCCTGCCATCCACACACGCGAGTGAAAAGGTCAGGTAGAGGAGCAGGTGCGGGGCCGCCAGGGACCGAGTTAGCGGGCGTTCTGGCCCTTCACGGCTCACTTCTGTGGGAATCCCTGATCACACTCGAGTCCGCACAATTCTACTGACTAGCTGCTATCTCAGCACAGCCCTGAGGGGCTGTGGACACAGAGCTAACTGAGATGCAGCCTGGAAGAGGCCGCCATCCCAGCAGGAGTAACACAGCTGACACAAGCTGCGACAGGAAGCTGGGCCCCTCCGTGCTGGGATGCATACCACTCTGTCCCAAGACGCTGGGATACCCCAAGAAATTAAACAGCAATGCAGATTCTCAAACACTTCTTTAGAGTAATTACGGAGGATTATCTTAAATAAATGTTGCCTTCTTAAGTAGTAGCTCTCCGCGTCGAGCCATTCCCGCTGTGAATTGAGTGTAATCTGCCATCAGTACCTATTCCAGGGACACGAGAGGCCTCACCACGCTCCGCCTGATGCTCCTGCACTGGCCCATCGCCTCTACCACGTGGACGAACCCGGGGAACAGAATCCAAAGGATGCTGACGGACATCCAGAACGACGCAGTCCTGTGTCTGCACACTTTGTGCGAACACGGGGCCCAGGTGAATGCGCGAGTGGCCGACAACTGGCGCTCCCCCCTCCATCTGGCCATCACGTACGGCACCTCCCCGGTTCTCTCCATCCTGGCCCAGAACGGTGCCCAGGTCAACGCCATGAACGAGTCCAGCATGACACCCCTGCACGTGGCTGCAGATGTACTGAATAAGGAGATGATGGAAACGCTCACTGCCCACGGGGTGAACGTCAACTGCGCCATCTCCTCCACGGGCAACACGGCCCTGAAGCTGGCGGTGTGCACCGCGTCAAGCAAGGCCGGCCGGCTGCTGGCCGCGGGCCTGAGCTGCACCCGCCTGCTGCTTGTTCACGGAGCCCAGGTAAATACCCAGGACCATGAAGGTCAAGCCGCGATCCACGAGGCGTGTTTTGGAGGCAGAGAGGCAATAATCAATCTCTTGCTCGAATTTGAAGCCAATGTTAACATATTAACAAGAAATGGGGAATCTCCGATATATATGTACCTTCTGCGCGGCTCCAATATAAGAGACACGGCACTTCTCACCAGGCTGCTTTACCACTCTTATCCTTTGAGACTGACCAATAACCAAGGAATTCTACCTGCAGGAATCATGCTCCCAGAATTCCACCTCCTAAGGGAAACCCCAATAAAGTTATCTCAAAAACCCTTATCCCTAGAGGACAACTGTAAAAGAAACGTCAGAAATATTTATGGGGAGAAATACAAACAGCACTTGAAGCGACTTCTCCCAGAGAAGATCTGGAATTCTGTATATGGTTATTATGATTTAGCTCACCTCCTGAAATAAGATCTCAAAGTTGCACAGAGCCACAGAACTTCAGTAACTCACGTCGCATTTTCTGGCTAGACGTGTACCCAGAAAATACTTAACCCGTCACCTTATACATCCCAAATGTACAAACTACTGGTTCTTAAACCTTTTTCAGAAAATAAAATGATTTGCACATTAACTTCTTCTTCCTAAATAGTCTTTTAAATGCATTTTCCATGATTTAATTTTTGCCCCAAAAGTAAGTAAATTAAAACTCTCAGCCAAAGTAGTAAATATATTTTCTCTCTCTCGCTCTCTCTTTTTTTATTTTCTGGCCATGCCGCACGGCTTGCAGGATCTTAGTTCCCCAACCAGCGACTGAACCCGCACCCCCAGCAGTGAAAGCATGGAGTCCTAACCACTGGACCGCCAGGGAATTCCCTATTTTCTCTCTTTCTTGATATTCTTTTATAAAAATTGGAATAGTCATTACAGATATTTAAAACAGCAGAAAAAAATTTCCCATGTTAAATTTCTTTTAAGAGGGATAATTACAGAAACATTTTACCTCTAAGGCAGAAATGAGTATTTTTGTCAGCATGAAATACATTTAGCATCATCAGTTATATTAATACTCAAAGCACACTTACTACCTGAAGACAGCTAGAATTTTCGAATGCCCAAAGATTACTCCTTTTAAATTCAATCTAAAGTTTTCACATTCTAGACCTATGGAACAATGATTTATACAATATAAAGGTAATGACAACCTCCGAAGTAAATAAACTAGGGTACATGATCTCATTTAATTCAGTAAACCAATACCCAAGTCATCCCTGTAAGCAGCTGTCAATGATTTAATCTTCCCCACTTACCTTTAGATCTCTGTGTACAATTCCCATGTTATGTATGTGAAATACACCTTCCACCAATTCTTGAAAAATTTTTGTTGCAACACTGGCCATAATGTAAGGACCTTTAAGTTAAAAGAAAATAGTTTTATTTCTCTAATAGTTTTTCACTTGTTACATAACATCAAAATGTAATGAGGGGACTTCCCTGGTGGCGCAGTTCAGAATCTGCCTGCCAATGCAGGGGACACGGGTTCGAGCCCTGGTCCAGGAAGATCCCACATGCCGCGGAGCAACTAAGCCCATGCACCACAACTACTGAGCCTACGCTCTAGAGCCCGCGAGCCACAACTACTGAGCCCACGTGCCACAACTATTGAAGCCCGTGCGCCTAGAGTCCCTGCTCCACAACTAGATAAGCCACCGCAATGAGAAGCCCGCGCACCGCAATGAAGAGTAGCCCCCACTCGTCACAACCAGAGAAAAACCCGTGCACAGGAATGAAGACCCAACGCAACCAAAAATAAATAACTTTATAAAAAAAAAATGTAATGAACGTAGTTATAAGTACATTAACACCTGACACCACACAACATTCAGATTGTCAACACAGTCAATACTCCACAATGGTTTCAAACCTAGAAATCAGCAAACCAAGAAGCCACTGCAAATTAGCTACCAAGAGTTGATGGACTTCCTGTCACCAGGAAGAGAGGACCTCTCATGTCACTCAGAGCCCCTGTATTAACTGCTTTGTAAACAATTCTCAGGCATCGGGTGGCTACATTAAACTACGTTTCAGTCACCTTCAACCCCTGACATCTGGGGTTTAATGCTAATAAATCTGGTGTCCTGGCCCGCTGTGGATTAAACACATTATTACAAATAACAGAATAAGAAAAAAGATAAATTATGTTAGCCCAAGGGGTGAGCTTCTTTTGCCTGGAAGATTTGGAATGCCGCATTTTCCAAAAATGATGGACAAATGAAGTATAGGGGCGAAAAGGTAAATGAATTAATTAATCTATTAATATCATAACATAATATGGGAATTTAGAGGGTGGAGAGGTTTGGTAAGACTAAATCAGGGACTTCCCTGGTGGCACAGTGGTTAAGAATCCACCTCCCAATGCAGGGCACAAGGGTTCGAACGCCGGTCCGGGAAGACCCCACATGCTGCAGAGCAACTAAGCCCGTGCGCCACAACGACTGAGCCTGCGCTCTAGAGCCCACGAACCACAACTACCGAAGTCTGAGCACCTAGAGCCCGTGCTCCGAAACAAGAGAAGCCACTGCAACGAGAAGCCCGTGCACCGCAACGAAGAGTAGCCCCCAGCTGGCCGCAACTAGTGAAAGCCCCCATGCAGCAACGAAGACCCAATGCGGCCAAAAATAAATAAATATATTAAATAAATAAATAAATAAATAAAATAAAATCATAAGCCTATTGTTTACCTTTGAGCACGAGAGCACCACGTGGTCCCTTCTCCCTGAATGAGCCGACTTTGTTATAGAGTTCAAACCTATTCCACATCCTCCTTTTACACTGTCTAGCATATAATTTAGGGACCTCAAGTACTTAAGACAGAAAACTCTGTGTGTGTGTGTGTGTGTGTGTGTGTAAAAACAATGGTTCCAGGGAATTCCCTGGTGGTCCAGTAGTTAGGACTCTGCGCTTTCACTGCCGGGGCCCGCGTTAAGTCCCTGGTCGGGGAACTTAAGATCCTGCAAGCCTCGTGGCACAGCCAAAAAGTAAACAAATATTTAAAAAATAAAATAAAAACAATGGTTCCACTACAAGTACCTCTAGTATGACCCCCCCGCCCCTGAAGTGACCAACCTGTCTGGGAAGAAATGCAAGAAGACCTTTCTGACTTTCCCAACTATTCAGAATAACTACCTTGCTTTGGTCTGTCTTTAATTCGGTTTTCCTTTTAACTCACCTAACACATCCAAACGGTAGGCAACTGCTGGAGGATTCAGTAATCATACACAGACCTGCTCCAGTGACCGCAGTTTCCACTCAGTGCTACATCCTTTGCAGGCACTGCTTTAATCCTCACAACGACCCCATAAAACAGGGATGATCCACATTTTACAGGTGAGGATAGAGACTGAGAACTGTTAACTGACTTACCCAACACCTCCTAGCTGGTGAGTACCAGAGCCATGACTCAAACCCAGGTGTGCCGCTCATGGGAGTGTTGGGAATGATTCACGTAAAAAATGTGATTGATGTAAAGCTGGACACACAGGGCTGGAATACTACAAAGATAAAACTTTTTAATTTAAAACATTTTTTAAAAGAAAAATATACATCCTGCTAGCAGTGTGATCCATCTCTTGCCTTCACTGTTTTGACGGGTTTATCGTACTGGACGGTATAGGTTAGAGTTCTCACCCCACGCTTCGTTAAAGACTCACTTTCCAAACGTAAGCTTCAAGATCAACTGCACACAGGGCTGGAATGGACCATTCTCCTTCCACAAAGATGCGCACGTAGCACTATAATGCGCATGCAGCCGGCCAAGGATCCAGTTTTACTGGGCCCTAAAAATACCCCACGCACCACTTACCATGACTGGACTGGACTGAACAAAGTCTGGCATGTTCTAATTTCATGGTAAACCGAGGGGCACTGAGGAGCTGCTGGAGAGAGACGTTATGTCTCCGTCTCCATGGGAAGCTAGTCTAAGATTCTGAGTAGGCCAACTGACCTGTGTTTTAGGCCAAATAAAGGGTGATAGTGTCACTAGGAGTGAACAGCAAATGATTAATGATCGATATTTAGTTGAGCCTTTACTTAAAATCAGGTCACTCGCATTCCCTATTTTGATCATCTACCGCAGTGAATTTCAACTGTGGCCACACATTAGAATCAACAAGAGAACTTTCACAAAAAAATAACAAAGGCTAAGCCCTATCCAAGACCAATTATATAAAAATTACTGGTGTGGTCCCAGACAACACCCTTTTTCTAAAAAGATTTCATTTTTAAAAACAGTCTTAGATTTACAGAAAACCTGAGAAGACAGTTCCCACTTACCCCACACCCAGTTTCCCTGTCACCAACACCTTACATCAGTCTGGTACATGTCACAATGCACCGATCCTGATACAAGTCCACAGGCTATTCAGACGTCCCTAGTGTTTACCTAATGTCCTTTTTCTGTTCCAGGATTCCATCCAGGATACCACATTACATTGAGTTGTCACGCCTCTTGAGGGTCCTCTGGTCTGTGACAGTTTCTCAGACTTTTCCTGTTTATGATGACCTTGACAGTTTTCAGAAGTACTGGTCAGGTGTTTTGTAGAATGTCCCTCAGTTGGGATTTGTCTGTTTTTCTCATGATTAGACTGGGGTTATGGGTTTTGGGGAGGAAAATCACAGAGATACCGTGCCCTTCTCATAGCCTCTTATCAAGGGCACATACTATCAACATGAGTTATCGCTGTTGATGCTGACCTTGATTACTTGCTGAGGGGGTGTTTGTCACGTTTCTTCCACTGTAAAGTTATTCTTTTTTTATTGACAACATCTCTGTAAAAGTTCCCCAGGTGATTTCAACATGCAGTGTTAAGTTGAGAACCAGTGTTATAATATTCTACAAATATTAACCTAACAGAGTACTTCTAGAGGCTATTGTATAACTGCAGGGGAGCGGGGGGGATATGGATCTTGAAGGAGACAAACTTTTGACCACATGCCCTTCTATAAGGGTTTCTTTAAAGGTTTCTTTTTATAGAAGTATCGCATTTTCAGTCTTTTCTTTTTTTCTTGGCCACACCGCACGGCATGCAGGATCTTAGTTCCCCGACTAGGGATCGAACCCATGCCCCCTGCACTGGAAGGGCAGAGTCTTAACCACTGGACCGCCAGGGAAGTCCCAAAGTATCACATTTTCAGGTTAAAAAAATAAAACAAATATTTAAATTTTCCCTTAAAAAATTTTTAAAAGACCTTTTCTACCTGAAATCATTATACTAAATTCTAGCATAGTACTCTTAAATATCAACAAACTATGTATCTATAACAGAAAATATTAACTTCCAAATACCTACTTATATTTTAAAAATGTGATTTTTCCCCCGATCCAAAGCACGTGGAGGCAGAAGGCGGCAGGTCTGTCTGTAGTTCCCAGCCCAGCCCTCGAACACCCACGTGGTACTTACACGCGGATTCATCCATGCTCTCCCGGCCCTGCTGGTTCCTCTCCGTGATCCAGTCCCACAGCGAGAGCTCACACAGCTGCATCTGGATGTGCAGCATCAGGTGGTACTGCACCTAGGGGGCGACACACCGCTGGCTCCCATCTGCACGATTTAGCGGACAAATGCTCCCTTGCCTACCCTAGGCCAAGCACCAGGCTATGTGCTGTGGGCAGAGACTACAAACACAAGCCTGCCCGAGAAGCCCGAACTCTAGTGAAGGAGACAGAGGAATAAAGCAATACTTAACACAATGCGTCATGACCCAAGTGGGCAGAGGCAGGCCCGGCTGGGGTTAGGCAGGTATTAAATGGAAGAAGCTCTTGAACGTGACAGAGTCCGTGGGCCCGAAACTGTTTAGTCTGCTCTCGAGATAAACAGTTTTTAAAGCTGAAGATAAAGCATCAGGCTGGCTGTATGGTATTCTACTACTCTATGGATACCCCATAGTGTACACACACTTTATCTGGCTTCACATAACTAATAATTTGTCTGAGAAAAAAGTAAGCAAAAATTAAGCTCACTGTAGCCCATTCAGGAAAATTTTCCAAATTTATTACAGAGCAGTGAAATGATTCTGATGAAAAGTCCCTCAAACTCAACTCCTTTATATTCAGGGAACCTACTCAAAGTTTTTTGTGTTTCATAAAAATACAGAACCTCATATTCCCGGACAGCCAGAATTAATTCTACGTGTGAGTGTACAGATGGTATATACAGTTTTGTGATCCCAACATGACAGGTTATGCGCAGACCCTGTTAACGTTCAAGTTTAAATACTAACACTCAGTAAGGGTGAGAGTACCAGCACATCAGTGTAATCCTAATTACTGTAATTAGGACACTGAAAGCTGACCTGGTGATCTGCCTAGGACTTGTCTCCTAAAGTCACGTTCCAAAATACAGAAAATCTTTCTGCATAAATATATTTTGATAGCATGATGCTAAACAACCACAGAAATAGAACGTGTGTGATGCTTCCTGCTCCAGGGTGTACCTGTGAAATGCCCCCGTCAGGGAGGTCAGAAAAGGACCAGGAGGAGTTAACTAAGAGAAGGAGGGAAGACCAAATACAAGGGCCACGTGTCAGGAGGGAGCACGAGAGCAGAGACAGGGAGGAGGAGCCGAGGGAAGCCAGCTGAGGAGGAGGGCCGGCCGTATCCAATCACAGCCCTCCACACCGCTATTACAGGGAAACAGCAAATGGGCAAGTTCTGGGAGAGTCATCTACCTCCGTCTGCCCCAGCAAGTTGAAGTTTTCTTCAGAAGATTCCTCAGTGGATGCGAAGTTCTCTTCCAGGTCTGAATTATGCCGAACTGGCAGCCGACGCCCAACAGTTGATCTGGAAGACCCATCAGCCACACCTTTTTCTTGGGGCTCAAGGGATGGTGCAAATCCACCGGCATCTCCTGTGACTACACTGGCGCTGCAGTTCACCAATCTATTATTCTGATTTTCAACGCCAGATTCTCCCAAGGATTTTTCTTCTTCTGGGGTGAATTCGGCGAAGATAATGAATGAGCTGTTACTTTCATCACTTTTAACATCACACTGATCTCTGGAGGCCAAAAAAAAACAGTAACGATAAAAACCAACGTAAAAAAAGATCCAGAGTACCTCAACTGTTCCTTCAAGCCTGTATGAACCTGACTGGTAAACTCCTGACAAAAGAGACAGCCAATCTGTCTAGCAGCAGCATTTACTTAAAAACACTGACAGGAAATACCTGAGAGGAGGAAGAAAATAACTTAACATTTTGTAATGAAAATAAGCAAAAAGAAAGTCTAAAACACTCCTGAGCTCCTAGTTGTAAAAGGCAAAGGCGACCCAAGGCAGGTGACTGGAGGTAACGTCCAGGGCGTGAAAGGACACAGCAGCCCACGTACCTGGGGTCCTCCTGGTCAGAGATCACTTCCAGAGACGGCAACTGAATAGAAATTCTATCTGCTGAACAGAAACAAAAGGAAATCTTCAAGCAGCCCAGTTTTCTAATTTATAGTCAAAGGCAGAGCTAAAATACATAAGTAAGACCAAATGAGACAACAAGTTAAAAATGTCACGACCTTCTGGCAAAATGCAAATACACCAAGCTTATTCAAATGACTGGCAGATTTTAGAAAAGACAAAAACAGAGCTGTTCAACGATGCGAGGGCTCATCGAACCTTCCGTACAGGACCTGACAGTAAATATTTCAGGTTCTGTGGGCCCTAGGGGACTCTGCTGCCACTACTCAACTCTGCTTTCGTACTGCAAAAGCAGCCAAAGATAACACACGCGAGCGAGCCTGTGTTCTAATAAACTTTACTGACACTGAAATTTGAATTTCATATAATCTTTACAAAATAATTCTTCCTTTGATTTAACTCTTCAAAAAAAAAAATTCTCAGCTTGTAGGGTGCACAAAAACAGACGTAGGCCTGGTGTCACCCACGGGCCGAAATTTACCAACCCTTCAACTGTTTCGTCTGAAACCGCTCACCTTGCCTTTGGGCCACGTGAACATGTTCTATCCAGGCAGTGTGATAGCCGACAATATTAGGATGCTGAAGACCCGCCAGCACCTTAACTTCCCGTAGTACCTGAAGAAGAAACATACTTAGAGCTGGTTTTTACTTACAAATTTGTTAAATGTTCATGGTATTAAATAATACTTGTTCCCTCTGTACGAGGAATCTAGACTGTGTTAAAATAATGGGAATACTTTTGTGAGAGACAAATGCAGTTGTTATAGCAAGTGCATATAGCACTTTACACTTTTCATGGCTCATATATAATCATTCCCTCATTTCATTCCTACAAGTTAGTCCAGACCTCCAAGGTAAATAAAACCATTCTTGTCACCACTATTTCAAGGGCAGGAGACAGAAGTGGCTTAGAGGACTAGGTCGTTTGCCTGGGACCACACAGTATGTCAGGGAGAAGACCTGGACCTGAATTGAGCGCCTGTGTTTTTCATAAAAAGCTTGTTATATATTGTATATGAATAGTTTACTTAAAAAATTAATTTCCCCAGCAATGACCCTGAAATGTGGTCAACCTAAAGTGCCTATAAAAAATTTAAGTCAAATAAAAATTTAATCTTGATGTTTATTTTACGGTAACCCATTCCTAGCAAACTGCAATCCGTACCACCAAGTATTTCCCAAATACACACAAACACGCACAAACTCTTTCAAAAGGACCTACATACTCAATTATTCAAAATAAGTAAATGTTTTAAATCATACCTTCATGCAATCTGTTTTAGTTGCACCCTTAATCAGGATTTTTTTAATTGCATAGTACTGACCATCTAATTTATTCCTGACCTAAAAGTAGAGGAAAAGACAAAGTATATTGTACCATTAAATCCAACTGAATAAAGAAAGTTCTTTTAACCTGACCTTAGATAATCCAAACTAGCCAAAGAGATAAAATTAAGCTAAAGACACACGTCCTGGGGAATTCCCTGGCGGTCCAGTGGTTTGGATTCCACGCTTTATGCATCCTCTTTACTATGTGTTCAGGGAAGTCAGCCGCAGTCAACTAGACTAATAGTTTTTCCAACTGTACTGACAGTCCAACTCCTAGAATCTCTAGGTCTGAAGAATGGGAATGTTAGCAAAAAGGCTATGTGCAAAACACAGCAGCAAAACTTTTTCAACTAATACATTTTTTAATAAAAATTAACTAAAGAACAAAAACTCAAAGTTTCCAGAATCCACCTAAATCACCAACGTGGTTAGGAAAAAATTAAAACCTGCCCACGTTCCTGTAAATGACAAATCTAAATTAAAAGTAAACATACATGATTTCTAGGAATTTTCCTTTGAGCACTTTATATAATAATAATGAAAACAACTTCTGCAAATACATTGTTTAGAGTAGGGGGTCAAAACAAATATGTGGAAAACCACCTTGTATACTCTTCCATATCCACCTTTTCCTAAGATGGCAAGCTCTTCAAATTCATTCAAGTAGCGTGAAGTTTGTGCTTCAAAGCCTACTTCCCTTGATCTGAAAGTTAAACACAATCAATCAATCAATCCCTAAACATGAGAGAACCGAAATGTTCTAAGACAGATCATGTTCACTGTATTACTAACCTGGCAAACCTCGTTTATCACTAAACTGTGATAATTTGGAAAGGATGAGCTAAAATGAAAGTTTTCATTCTCTATGAAGAAAACATTTGATAATTAGCAAATCAATAGCGTAATAGAGATAGCAAGGGGATAGCTAAGCTCAGTGATAAGTTTACTTAAATTTCTGAATGATTCAGACCAGTTACAGATTTTAAACGAGCATTTCCTACATACAGCCGAAATTCAGTGGTGTTCCCCTGACAGAGACTGGATGTCAGTGCTCTGAATTAAGAGTGGGGCTTATGGAATCCACGTAGAATTGTGGGGGAAGGGTGGTCAAAGAGAGAATGAGAAATCTTACAAAGTTTTTAGCAAATCTTAAAAAGTTTTTAATCTTACAATGTTTTTAGTTTTCATAAACTACCCTAACTACGTTATTTTTAACCCCACTACTAATTTCTGATTAATTCAGGATTAATTCTTAATCCTGATTTCTTTTGGATCAGTTTACTCCTTGCATAGTCAAGAAAGTATTCAACACATACCTGATCTTCTGGATATGAGAATTATCCTCACAAGGACCCTAAAATCAAAAAGTTATTTTTAAAAAGTATTTTGAAAATTTCATGGAATAAGGGATCTATTAAAATTCAATGTTAGATCAGTATAAATGCTCAAACTAATATTAAAAAAAAAACCACACCCACCCAATGGCTTTTTCAATATTACTTAAGAGTTTGCAATTGAAGACATTTTTCTCTTAACTAAAAGATCACCCGTGAAAAAGCTATATTCTTGCCATCCAAGGACAAAGCTGAGATTTACCAAGGAGTTGCCACCGGCAAACAACGCCAGCTTCCCTTTCACATAAAAGCAGAAACTGACCACTGCTCCCGTGTCACCGTTCCAAGCCCCCAGCACCTTGTGCCTGTATGACTGCACGTGTCTCCCTGCTTCTGCCCTCAGTCCCCTCCTCTATGTATTCTCAACACAGCAGCTGGGGAGAACCCGTTAAAGTCAGGTTATGTCACTCCCGTGCTCAGAACCCTGCAGCACTTCTCATTTTACTGAGTGAAAACCAAGGACATTAAAACGGTCCATCTCCATCTGCCCCTCGGCCCCGCCTCTCCCATACGCCCCCTTGCTTACTCCAACCTCCACCACTGGCTGCCTGTCAGCCTCACAAACTTGCCAGCACACAGCTGCTCCTCTGCCGGGAATGCTTTCCCTCCACGTGATTCATTCCTCAACCTCAGCTCCTTGCTCCTGTCTCAGCGAGGTCCTACCTGCCACGCTACACGGCCCCTCCCAACATTTTCTAATGCCCTTCACTGCTTTATGTTTCTCCTTAACACTTACCACCACCTAACACCCCATGTATTTTTCTTTTTCTATTGTTTACTGCCCGCTTGTCAGAACATAAGCTCCCTGAGGGCAGGGACTTTTTTTTTTTAATACAGCAGGTTCTTATTAGTCATCTATTTTATACATATTAGTGTATATATGTCAATCCCAATCTCCCAATTCATACCACCACCACCCCCGCCCCAGGGCAGGGACTTTTATTTTGCTCACTGCCTGAACCCCAGCTCCTACAAGAGAGCCTAACACATAGCAGCCATTCAATAAACATCTGTTGAATAAACAAATGGGAGTTAACATTAAACCTATGTTATAATCAGGATTTCAGAATGCTTTAAAATACAGTTCTCTTGAAATGAGAATGTCTTTATCACACTCCAAGTACATTTCTTAGTGCTTACCTGACGAACTCTCTCCTTAGCTGACCTCATTAAGTGCGTAATAGCTCTGTTGTGATGTAGCCTCAAGGAGCTAAACTCATCACTACACGTGAAGGATGACAGCAGCCCCATTTTGATAAAGGTCTGACAAAGTACTATAAAAAAATATGGAAAACAATTATTAGAAAGGCCATCGATGAGATGGCAATTTTCAAGAACACACAGAAAATAAAGAGTCATAATAATAGCCTCTATAAGAAAAAAGTTATGTTGACGCACACATTACAGCTTGGGGACTGATTCTCTGAAGAGATGGAATGATTGGTTACACTCGTTGATCGGGGGCTCATCTGTTATTTCTTATCTGACACTCTACATTCTACAGTCATTTGTTTACTGTGCTTGGTCAGTCAGTAAAGTACTAAGCTCTGTTTTTAAAAAAGGAAAAAAAAAAAAAAAAAAAAAAGGAGGGGGAGGGGTAGAATATATAAATAAATAAAAATTTAAAAGGCAGGAATGGAAACAAATGATTAGAACTGACAACAAAAGTGAATATGAATTGTTGTTTTCAATTATGGAATATCCTTAACCAACATACAAAGAGCACATCTGAGATGCGTGTACAGACCAGGTACCAGGGGGGAAGTCAAGTCTCAAGTCACAAGGCCAGGCTGCTCAGAAAAAGAAGTTTCTACAGAACTGCTTGGTTTTTACTCATTCAAGGAATACAGGTACTACAGAGAAAATTCTATGTGAAAAACTCTCCATTTAGATTGTCAACTAACTAAACCACATCAAAAACATTTACTTAAATATCCTTTATTTTGAACACCATGACACGAAGGAAGAAAGGAAACCGAAATTCATAGTCAGAAGAGGGAAATAGTAAGTAAAAGGTAATAATGATATTAACACTGTCTCATTTCTCTTTAAAAAATAACCAACTTTGTCTTAAATTTCGGGCTTTAAAAAGGCTGTATATAAGGAATTTTAAAACATCTTAAAACCAGCAAGATTCACAGCTTTGCTTTAATCAGGACCAAGAGTACTATATTAAAAGCATTATAATCTGCGTCTCTATACCAGAAAATAATCCCCGGGTTTGGAACCTACAGAACACCCCCTTTTGTGCGACCCAACCCCCCCAACACATATTCAAGGAAATAAGTGTATACTGGACAAATAAATTTTTTACCATTTCTTATGTCCCATGAAGCTTATCAAAATGATAATTACCTTTAACTAAAAACATTATGTTCTTCTAAGATCACATAGAAGTATCTGTAAGTTTAAGGCTTTCTAACACCAAACAAGACTTGGGAAGACTTTTGGTAGAAAAGACACTTAGAATCTGTGGTGTGGGCTACTCAAGAGTTCCACCTCTGAAGCTGAACCAGAAATGCCATAATCTGTAATTCTACTCATTTCTGTGCTTGCTCCTCAGACAAGTAACCTATGGCAGGAATAAACATTTTCAACACTGGGTCGGCTGCTGCTGCTTATTTTGATCTTTGTCTCGGGCTCCTGACACACAGCTCCACAGTTATAAAACTCTTATAATCTTCTGAGTGATAGGGGTATTAGGACGATCTTTTGTCTTAATATTTGGTCTCCGACCTCAGTTCCTGACACAAGAGCTTCTCAGAGCCTTGGAGTCTCCAGTGATGAGTCTTTTCATATGCTAATGAGATGACTGGTGGCTGGAGCCCCTAGGTCACTTCAGGATGGGGGCTGGTCCCCAGAAAGACCAAGCCTTGATTAGAAGCTTAGAGCTTTCCACTTCACACCCCCGTCTTCCAGGGAGGGGAGAAGGGCTGGAGACTGAGTTAATAATCAAGCACACCAATGTGATGAAGCCTCAATAAAAAATCCCTAAAGTACAGGGTGGGTGAACACATCCACTTGCCAGGAGGGTGGGGAACCCAAACTCTGTGGGGACAGAAGGTAGAGCACTCTGGACCCTCAGGACCTCACCCTGTGTGCCTCTGTATCCTTTATCATATCCTTTATTATAATAAACTGGTAAGCATAAGTAAGTGTCTCGGGCTTCCCTGGTGGCGCAGTGGTTGAGAATCCGCCTGCCAATGCAGGGGACACGGGTTCGAGCCCTGGTCCAGGAAGGTCCCACGTGCCGTGGAGCAACTAAGCCCATGCACCACAGCTACTGAGCCTGCGCTCTAGAGCCTGTGAGCCACAACTACTGAGCCCGTGAGCCACAACTACTGAAGCCCGCACGCCTAGAGCCTGTGCTCCACAACAAGAGAAGCCACCACAATGAGAAGCCCGCACACCGCAATGAAGAGTAGCCCCGGCTCGCCGCAACTAGAGAAAGCCCACGCGCAGCAACGAAGACCCAACACAGCCAAAATAAATAAATAAATAAATAAATTTATTTTTTTTAAAAAGTGTCTGCCTGAGTACTGCGAGCTGTTATAGCAAATTATCAAATCTGAGGAGGGGCACTGGGAACCCCCAATTTGGAGCCAAGTCAGACAAAAGTGTGGGTAACCTGAGAACCTAGGGACCTCCTACTTTCAACTGGCATCTGAAATAAGGACAGTCTTGTAGGACTGAGCCCTTAACCTGCCAGATCTGACACCAACTCCAGGGAGATAGTGTCGGAAGTGAATTGTAAGACACCCAGCTGGTGTCAGGAGAACTGGTCCGTGTGGGAGGAAAGCCCCACACATTTGGTGTCGGAAGTATTCAATGTGTAGAGGAAAACAGTTTCCTTCAACGACACAAAACACAACTGTTCCAGGGCTCTGGGCAAAAATGAGTTCCGAATCAATACCTGGGATTTTCATGTACCTGGTCACCAACTAAACCGTAAGAGAGCTTCGAAAATTGTATGAATTATCACTTATAAATCAAAAAGAACTACCTTTTATTTATTTAAATACACACAATTTTGTGGTGATTAATCTTTTTGCAGGGTCCCCAGGGATGATATTCATAAGGAATTACCCCAAGGAAAACATAAAATAAATTTACAAATGTACTACTAAGGCTTATTTCAAATTTTTATATACCAGCTGCTTCTCAGACTGACAGCGTTGAACAACAGAGTAATTTTACAAGTTTTATTTAGCAAGGTTAATTTATTCTTACTAACATTTAAACACCTGTCTTGAACGAAGCGGGTTTGGTTCATGCACAAGGCTCAAGTGTTCCAGCAGAGAAACCAGCAACAGCTGGTTTGCAACTGCAAAAGGGAAGGTCGGTTGCTGTAAGGGTCCTTTCAGCACCTGGAGTTCTGCGGGAACATCAGATTCTGCAAATTAAAAAAGGAAAAAAATGTTAAGAAATGGTAAACATATCTCATAATGACAAAACAGCATATTCTAATTAGGAAAACACTATTTAAATGTAAGGAAATAAAAAGCAAAACAGTAGTTAAGGTGAGTGGGGTTAATCAAGACAGACATTCTGGAATTGAGTTTTGAGTTGAATTCTGGAAGTCTGGAAGGACTCGCAGAGAGATGCCAGTTCGGGAAGGGAGGAAGCTCTGGTTAGGGATGATGTGTACAAAGGTAGAAACAAATAAATATTCCAGCAAACAAACAAGCAAGCAAGCAGGAACAGGACGGCTTCCTTCCTTCGAGAAGCAGAGAGAAAGAAGTTTGGCAGCAAAGAAAGGGAAAGGGAGGAAGAACGGAATCTTTACTCTGAGCTACACACTATGGACCAGGTGTTTTATATGCACGATCTCATCGAATCCTCCCGAAACGCCCTATGTTACCATTCCCATTTTACAGATGCAGACACTGATCCCATTGAGAGGTTAAGGAACAAGTTAGCAGGCAGATCAGACTGACTCCCAAGCCCATCCTCTTTCCACTGAACAAGACCAAGCGGACAGCTGAGTTGGCACTTAAAGCTGACAGTCGTTAAGTTCTCACGCACTGTTTAATACGTTATTTAACAGGCCGAAAACACAATGCAGGAAACATGTTTGAGGAAACCGTTCTGGACACGTGATAGGTAGCCTGGAAGGAGACATGCAAGAGTCAACAAGAAGGGGTTTCCCTGGTGGCACAGTGGTTAAGAATCTGCCTGCCAATGGCAACAAGTTCGATCCCTGGTCCGGGAAGATCCCACATGCCGCGGAGCAACTAAGCCCATGCGCCACAACTACTGAGCCTGCGCTCTGGAGCCCGTGAGTCACAACTACTGAGCCCGCGCACCTAGAGCCCGTGCTCCGCAACAAGAGAAGCCACAGCAATGAGAAGCCCGCGCACCGCAACTTAGAGTAGCCCCTGCTCGCCGCAACTAGAGAAAGCCCGCGCGCAGCAATGAAGACCCAACACAGCCAAAAATGAACTTAAAAAATAAAATAAAATAAATAAATTTTAAAAAAAAAGAGTCAACAAGAAGTCAGGGTGAGCCTATAAAGCAGGTAAGTGACAGAAACGTGGAGGAAAGGACAGGTCCCAGAGATACCAAGAAAGAAATGGACTGGTCAGGATTTAAAACACTAGGAATGAGAGGAAGGAGAGGTTAACGAGAGTGAAAACTGGTAAGAGGGGCTGTTGGAGGAAAGATGAGGAATTTCAAACGCTCAGGAGCTGCTGACCCATTCAGCTGGAAATGCCCTGTGGAAACAGGGCCCAGGTATCCTACACCTTCTACAATCAGCCCCATTCCAAACATTTTATTCCACGCTTCTCTATCAACTACTAAAGGTCCTGGAAGAGAGGTCTGGAAATCGAGACTTCATTCACCAATTCACCTCTCCGACCTGTAGGTGGCCCAAAAAAAGACCTGCATGAATGGAGATGTGCTATTCATTTTAAATGAATACTTATTGCCTGAATATGAGAAAGAAAAAGAATGGAAAATGTGGCCATGTAAAAACTTCTCTACGTAAAGACATCTTAAAGTTAAAATATGAATCACAAAATCAGATACAGTACAGATACCTTTACTGTACATGACAAGAAAAAGGGAATAAAATTTATATAGCGCTCTTACAAGCTAGTAAGAAGATGAAGCACAATTAAAATTGTAATAGTCTTAACAAAACTAGTAAGTAATGACATACATATTAAAATAACCACAGTACAAGAGTTTGCCATCAGACTGGTAACTATTTAAAGCCTGGAATCCTTGGTATTGTTAAGGGCACAGAAAACTAGATACTTTCAAACACAAGGGGGTGTTTGCAACCTTTGACAATACACTGTAGAATTTCACGTGTGCAAAACTTTACTTTTGGAAACATAAACCAAGGAAATAATTAAACAAAGCACAACAAATATATATGTACAAGGTGTTCAGGATAACACTCAAAGTATTAAAAATTTGTTAAACAAGCTATACACATATAATAGAATACTATGTAGTTGTTATAAATGATGGTGTATAGAAAGATAATCATAAATAATCCTGTATCAAGTCAAAGAAGCAGGCCATAAACAGTAACACTAATGAAGGTGAGGGAGATAGTTTCATACAAACCAATGCAACCTTTCTGGTTATCATTTTAGCCAAACGTATCAAAACTTTTTAAAATATTTTTCTTTCACCCAACAAATCCTACTTCTGTGGCTCTATTCTAAAGAAATAATCAGATATTAACAAAGATTTGTGTATACACGTCAAACCCATCATTATTTCTAATGGTAAAAAAAAAAGATAAATCTGTTTTCCACCAGTACAGCGAAGACTAAATAAATGATAGTACAGAATGTGATGGTCTTAAAATAACATTCTTAAAGGCTAATTTGTCACAAGAAAATGCTAATAAAAGTTCACATTTAAAAAGCAACATAAGGGCTTCCCTGGTGGCGCAGTGGTTGAGAATCTGCCTGCTAATGCAGGGGACACGGGTTCAAGCCCTGGTCTGGGAAGATCCCACATGCCGCGGAGCAACTAGGCCCGTGAGCCACAACTACTGAGCCTGCGCCTCTGGAGCCTGTGCTCCGCAACAGGAGAGGCCCGCGCACCGCGATGAAGAGTGGCCCCCGCTTGCCGCAACTAGAGAAAGCCCTCGCACAGAAACGAAGACCCAACACAGCCAAAAATAAATAAATAAATAAATTTTTTAAAATAAATAAATAAATAAAAAGCAACATAAGGAAATTCCCTGGTGGTCCAGTGGTTAGGACTCTGAGCTTTCACTACTGGGGCCTGAGTTCAACACCTGGTCGGGGAACTAAGATCCCGCAAGCTGCAAGGCATGGCCAAAAAATAAAAATAAAAAATAAAAAGCAACATAAAATTTTTACAATCACGATTTTAAAATATATTTATTTTATATCTATATAAATGTACACACACACAAAAAGAATGGAAACATCAAAACAGACAGAAATCTCTGCCCCCTGTGTTTTCAATGACAGAGGCTACAAAAAGAGTGAAATTACAGTGAGCAGCTATTTTATAGTCTGCCTGTTTGATCCTTCATATCTAGGCATCTACCTGGTATACAGCAACTCTCAGGAAGTATTTGCAAATGAATACACCAAATTATTAGCAGTGAGTTCTCCTCAGAGATGTGAATAAATACACTTTCCCCTCTTCTTCCTTTATGCCTTTAAATTTTGCACATGATTTCTCTAAATTTTTATCTTATCTGGATGACGAAATCAGACAGAAATCTTGAATCCATTCAGAATACCTTTCTTTGACAGTTTTAAATGCAAAATTCACCCCAAAAATTGTCTCTAGCTAAGCCAAAATGTAATGTTTGTATATTTAAATTACAAACAGTAATCTCTGGGCGATGAGATTATGGTTTTTCTAATTTTCTTCTTCATGCTTTTCTACATTTTTAACATACTCTGTAATGTGAAAAAAAATTTTAAGTACTGAATTGTCAACAGCGGTGAGATTTTTTTAGGAGGGTTTTCTGCTTCTACACTTTCCTATTTTTATACTCTCCTATTTTCTACAATGAGAAAATTCTACTTTTTAATAAAAAACAAAAAAGAATGGTTGCTCAGTGGAGTCAACTGAACCTAATAAATCAAGAAAATGACAACTTTAAAAAAGACCAATGGACAGACACCCAAATGCAGGAAGGAGTAAAACTGAAAGGAAACGAAGGCTGAGGCTGAAAGCTTCCCATTTCACAGTTCTGGTCATGAGAAAAGGAAGAGGTTAAGTGGCTAAAAGGAAAGGTGAGGTCAAGTTCTCTTATTAAAGAGTAGGAAATGGTATCTAAACCCGATGTGCATTAGAGTTCTAGAATTCTGCCAAGAAGGAGGGGAGTAAGACAAACAGGGAAGGGATGACCTGATTCAACCTCCTGAGGAAAGTATGATCCAAATGGTCCATTATTAAATTAAAGAACCTGTAGAATTAATCTGAGGTAAAAACATTTGTGTCAGATGAAAGAAGGAAAATGAATGAGTCTGACAATGGGCTTACTGTCGGCCCTCCTTCTAACGCCTCCTTCTAACACAGGAAAAAAAAAACATGCGGAAACTCTGATCAAAGGCTGATGGAGGGCTTCCCTGGTGGTGCAGTGGTTGGGAATCTGCCTGCCAATGCAGGGGACACGGGTTCGGGCCCTGGTCTGGGAAGATCCCACATGCTGCGGAGCAACTGGGCCCGTGAGCCACAACTACTGAGCCTGCGCGTCTGGAGCCTGTGCCCCGCAACAACAGAGGCCGCGATAGTGAGAGGCCTGCGCACCGCGATGAAGAGTGGCCCCCACTTGCCGCAACTGGAGAGGGCCCTCGCACAGAAACGAAGACCCAGCACAGCCATAAATAAATAAATAAATAAATAAATTAAAAAATAGCTTTACAAAAAAAAAAGCAAAATCATTAAAAAAAAAAAAAAGGCTGATGGAGACTCCCTGCAGGCTGAGGTGCTAGAGAACACAGGTGTTACTTACATCTAGATTGCAACTTTTCTGACGCTACCATTGGCGGGCAGAGTGACCTCCTCACATCAATACAGACGACCGTCGAGAAATCGTCTACCTATTGTTTGAAGTCTAGAAACTACATTTCTCACAGACCTAACTTTTCATATAAAAAGATAAAGTATGTCTGGACATTCTGGGCTTCTTTGGAAGAAAAGGCAATATGTAAATGTGGCAGCATTATTAGTAACCAAAGGAGGAGGAAATTTTTAGAAGCTTATCGACGATCACTCCCTTCAAGAATAATCTTCGGTTTGCAGAAAACCTTATCACAATGTTACAGAACAGACAGACTTGCCTGTTTACAGCTGGGACTTCTATGACATAATGCTTTACGCATCATTGAGCTGCTATAATATGACACATGTGGAAAAAATCAGTTTGTCCATTAAAGAGTAGTTATCTTACAACTGTCCTGTGCTAAGGATCTACTTAAATCGCCCTCACAGTCTGTTTTTGCTTCTCTTTAAGATCAAGAATTGTAGGTAGTAATAAGGATGAAAATCAAAGAATTTAAGGAAATTAAGACCTTTTCAACTCGGCTTGCACCTTTAAATCCCTACAACATGTTAATATTTGTTTCATGCTTCAACTCAACGTGTATTCTCTGTAATCATTCTATTCGAACTACCACATAGTAAAAACCTCCTTGAATCGATGTATTCATTTTTTATGGCACAATTTTATTTTAAAAATGGCCATACAGGGACTTCCCTGGTGGTCCAGTGGTAAAGAATCCACCTTACAATGCAAGGGACGTGGGTTCGATCCTTGGACAGGGAACTAAGATCCCACGTGCCGCAGGGTAACTAAGCCCGCGTGCCTCAACTAGAGCCCACTGAACCCTGGAGCCTGCGTGCTACAACTAGAAGAGAAAAAACCCACGCGCCACAATTAGAGAGAAGCCCGCGTGTCGCAACGAAAAGATCCCGCATGCCGCAACTAAGACCCGACGCACCCAAAAAATAAATTAATTAAAAGTCCATACACACTACTACATATAAAATAGGTAAACAACAAGGACCTACTGTATAGCACAGGGAACTATACTCAATATCTTGTAATAACCTATAATAGAAAAGAAACTGAAAAAGAATATATATGCATAACTGAACCACTTTGCTATACACCTGAAACTAACACAACATTGTAAATTAACTATAACTCAATTTTTTTCAAGTGTTCATCCACTAAGAAAAAAAAAAAAGACCACATTCTGAGAACTTGGGATATTTGTTGCTACTGGGTTACAGAATATCGATACCTATACTACCATCATCAATATATTTACTGCGGAGACCAAACTTTTTAAATACATGCTTTCCCCACTCCCCTATTTTTAGTTGTCCAATATCTAAACTGAGCAGACGTTACATACCAGACTCTCTCCATTTTGGCCCCTATTTAATCTTAGTTCTGCTCATAATTATATGCTGTAATGCTCCCTCTCAATTCTTATGTTGATGTCTGCAAGGGCTTAGCCAACTACAAATGTTACAGGGTAGACTGTCCACATGAAACCTCCCTCCCTTCTGACACCAACTGCAAGTTTGGAAAAGTTCTCCAAATCACGCTCATGTTCAATTTAAAAATATATATATATTTTTTTGCCAAAACAACTGGTTGCAGCTAAAGAGCCGATTGCACTTTCATTAAAACATTAGATACTCTGAACTGGTTAGACTCAATGCTGTAAGTACCTCTCGCTTTATGAATAACTTGACTGACTTTGCCGACTTAGCCCTATCTCCTAGAAACCAAAAGCCTCAAGAAAACTCGGGCGTTTTTTTTTTTAACCGAAGAGGATGATGTCCATACTGCCTCACTATGAGAAGTCTTTACGCGATTAGTGAAGCAAAAGACGAGAGAAGCTACAAATTAAAACTCTTAACCCAAACTGTTCAGCGCATAGGGTCTGCAGAGTTCCATTCCAGTAGTTTACAAAGCTCAAGCTCATCGTCCGACAACACCCCGGGGCTCAGGAGCTGGAAAACAGCCCAGCACGTCCGCAGCCCCGAGTCCGCAGAGGAAACCAAGGAACAGAAATGTAAACGATCGACCGGGCTGCAGACACCTGTTTCAACACGAGTTCACCTAACCCAGACGGCCCGCCCGCCGCCCCCATACGGCACCGCTGGGTCCCGGTTCAAGCCCGGATCCAGATGAACTTGTCCAGGTCCTGGGCCGAACCTCGCAGCTACCTGCCAGCCCCGGGAATGAAGGTGGACGGGGGCGGGGAGGGCCGCCGCCGCCGCCGCATTCCGGGTCCCTCACCATCATACTTGGGGTCCGAGCCCTCGGCCGGGAAGTCGATGGCAGGCGGCGCAGGCACAGCCCCTGCCGCGTCGCCCTCCGCCTCGCGCTCCCGGGCCCCCAAGATACCCCCCAGCATCGCCGGCCGCGCGCGGGCTGCAAGGTAGCCCTCCCGCCACCCAAGCGCCGCCTCCCTATACACTCCCAGCAGCCGCCACCGGATCCGGAAGTAGCCTCTCGGAAGGAGGAAGATCTGCCCGCCCTCCGGGCGCCTGAGGGGGCGGGCCCTGGCGCAGGCCCCGCCCCCTCCCCTTCCCCTTCGAGGAGGGGGGTTGGTCCCGCGCCGGCGCACCCCAGGTGCTGGCGCGTGGTGGGCTGTTCTGCGAGCGGCGTTGCGGAAGGAATTGGGTGGCCCCCACGTGGGGTCGACCCCGGCCTTTGCTCCCCGCGGTTCAGCCCCACTATCCTCGAGACCTGAACACCCGACGAGTCAGCGCTCTCACTTCTCACGCCAAGACTCGGGTGCTAGTGCAAGAATCGGATGTCTGCAGGGACGCTGATCCAAATGTTTACTTTTTGCGGATACAGCGGTGACTGTTCATTTGTCATTTATTTATTTTAAAAAATCAAAAGCATCTGCAAGACTCGTCTCAAGGAGAACTGAACGTATTTTGGTGAACCGTTAGGCCACAGCAAAACGGGAAATGCCAACTAGATTCCAGAGTGAATCAGCCTAATAAAAATTCCGCTGGTTTTGAGACGACTTTCACAAACCTGAGACAGGCTTTTCCAAGTGATCCCATGGCCGCAATGGACCAACGGTGGTTTGAAGCCATTGGCTGCAAAAATCCTCTTTGCCCTCTGGCGATGTCTCTGAAGACTTGGTCGCTGACACAATGTTGTTGGAAGTTGATTCTTAGATCGCAGATCAGATAACATAGCTGGAATAAAAAGCGTTTGGGGGAGTTCCCTGACGGTCCAGTGGTTAGGACTTGGCACTTTCACTGCCCTGGCCTAAATTCCATCCCTGGTTGGGAAACTAAAATCCCGCAAGCAACGTGGCTCGGCCAAAAATAAAAAGAAAAGCCTTTCAGATTTGGGGCCTCAACCCCAGTGCGATGTGCAAAAATGGTATTGTTTAAGAATTTTATTTGAACTTCCCTGGTGGCACAGTGGTTGACAGTCTGCCTGCCAATGCAGGTGACACGGGTTCGAGCCCTGGTCTGGGAGGATCCCACATGCTGTGGAGCATCTAAGCCTGTGTGCCACAACTACTGAGCCTGCGCTCTAGAGCCCGCAAGCCACAACTACTGAGCCCATGTGCCACAACTACTGAAGCCCGTGCACCTAGAGCCCGTGCTCCACAACAAGAGAGGCCACTGCAATGAAAAGCCCGTGCACCACAGCGAGGAGTGGCCCCCGCTCGCGGCAACTAGAGAAAGCCCGCGCACAGCAACGAAGACCCAACGCACCGAAAAATAAATAAATATTTTTTTTAAAAAGAATTTTATTTGATGGGACTTCCCTGGTGGCGCAGTGGGTAAGAATCCGCCTGCCAATGCAGGGGACACGGGTTCGAGCCCTGGTCTGGGAAGATCCCACATGCCACAGAACAACTAAGCCCGTGCGCCACAACTACTGAAGCCGGCGTGTCTAGAGGCTGTGCTCCGCAACAGGAGAAGCCACCACAATGAGAAGCCCGCGCACTGCAACGAAGAGTAGCCCCCGCTCACGGCAACTAGAGAAAAGCCCTCGCTCAGCAAAGAAGACCCAACACAGCCAAAAATTAATTAATTAATTAATTTTTAAGAAAAGAATGAGCAAAAAGATTTAGCTTAAAAAGTTATTAATTGCAACACTAATTATAATACCCAAAACAGGCAATATAACTGGTTAAATAAATTACAAACATCAATACAATGGCACACTTCACAACCATTAAAAATATTGGTATGCATTATCTGGTTCTCACCACTTTTCCACCACCACCAGAATGGAGAAAAAAAAACCAAACTCATTCTGGTCAGAATAGAATGAAAGAAATCTTTCTAGAAGATGACCTGCAATTTATAGCTAAAAGCTTTTAAATAAGCACACCCTTCCACCTATATATATAGGTGTATATCCAAAGGAAATAGAGTGGTGAAAAAAGATAAATACAAGAATGTCCATCAAAGTGTAATTTATAATAAGAAAGCACTGAAATAATCCAAATTCCAGATAGAAGAGCAGTTAGGGTACATCCCTGCGATGAAACCACATGCAGGCAAAAATTGTAAGAAAAAAAAAAAAGCACGTTCCTCTCTTGGCTTCCATAATATCACACAATTTTAGTTTTTCTCTATTTTACTGGCCCTTCATCTCAATATCCCCTTCTGGATCCTCCTTCTCCAAATGTGTAATTCTGTAGGGCTCTTGTCATGTCACTCCAAATTCTGTCAGGAGATAACCACATGTACCGCTATCACTTTACATACCATCTATAACCTGACAACTCCCAAATGTATCTCTGCAACACAGACTTGTTCTCTTGGATGGCTTAAAAGCATCTCAAATTTGTCTGAAAGTGAACTCTTGATATTCCTCCTAAAACTTGTTTTCTACTACCCTTCTCCATCCATTTAAATTAGCACACAATCCACCCACTTGTCCAAGCCTGAAACCTGAGAGTCAACTTTTATTCCATATCCAGAACATATCTAGGCTGCCTACAAGTTAATAAAAAAATAAATAAATAGAAACATGATACATATAAAGATGCAATATTAAACATTCAGGTAACTGAAAAGGAACCCCTAATGGCCAATAAACATAGGAAAAGATGCACACATTTCACTAGTTACAGGTAAGTGTAAGTTAAACAATGAAATATCATTTCAAACTATCATTTGCAAAAATTGAAGTTTTTGATACCGAGGGTTGGTGAGGATATGGAGAAAAGGAACTATCATACATTGCTAAAGAGCTATTTAGGGATATTGAGTGAAGCTGAAATGGTGTATACCCAAGATCCAGTAATTAATTCCCCTCTTGGGGACTTCCCTGGTGGTCCAGTGGCTAAGACTCCACGCTCCCAATGCAGGGGGCCTGGGTTCGATCCCTGGTTGGGGAACTGGATCCCACGTGCTGCAACTAAGACCCAGCACAGCCAAATAAATAAATAAATAAATTTTAAAATATATTCTAAAGATAATAATTCCCCTCTTGGTTCCCTTTGGACACCCCTATCTGTGCCTAAGGATATGTGTATAAAGATATTTATTGCAACATTGTTTGTAACAACAAATACAAAAGTAGCCTAATATCCATCAGTAGGGAAATAAACATATATGCCAACAAATATTATAGAACAGTTAGAATGAATCAACTAGATATACTTGTCTTATCATGGACATTTAAAACAACACAGTGGGGAATTCCTTGGCGGTCCAGTGGTTAGGACTCTGCGATTTCACTGCCAAGGGCATGGGTTCAATCCCTGGTCGGGGAACTAAGATCCTGCAAGTCATGCAGTGTGGCCAAAAATAAATAAATAAATAAATTAATTAATTAATTAAAACAGTGAAAGTTGCAGAAGTCTTATTTTATATGTATAATAATGTTTACTGAGAACTGTGTCAGCCTCACTCACACAGTTCTATGTGCTTTTACAAATATTAACTCATATATATATATACAAATATTAACTCATATATATATATACAAATATTAACTCATATATATATATACAAATATTAACTCATATATATATATACAAATATTAACTCATATATATATATACAAATATTAACTCATATATATCATATAGGTATAACTGAATCACTTGGCTGTACAGCAGAAATTAACACAACACAGTAAATCAACTGTACTTCAATAAAATACAACAAAATTTTTAAAGGCCATTTCACTGTTCTGTCAAGCCAGCTGCTTCAGGAAGGTAGGGGACATGGTAAGACCAGAGAATTTCATGAGCGTAGATCCACTGCTGCACTCCACTTGCTGGAAAGTGAGTTCCTTGATCAGAAGCAATGCTGCGTAGAATACCATTTCAGTGGATAAAGCATTCTGTAAGTCCAGATGGTAGTTTTGGCAGAATAATTGCATGCAGGGAAGGCAGATCTCTACCCAGAGTAAGTGTCTAGTCCAGTAAGGACAAAATACTGCCCCTTCCTGATGGACGTGGTCTAATATACTCAACCTGCCCCCAGGTAGCTGGCTGATTACCCCGAGGGAATGGTGCCACATTGGGGCTTCAGTGCTGGTCCCGGCTGATGCCTGATTGGGCCATCAGCAGTGGCTGTAGTCTTGGTGAGTGGAAGCCCATGTTGCTGAGCCCACCCGTAACCTCCATCCCTGCCACCATGGCCACGTTGCCCATTGGGTGATTACAGGGGCAACTGGGGGAAAAGGCTGACTGGTACCCACAGAATGGTTCATCTTACTGACTTGATGATTAAAATCCTTTGCTGAGGGACTTCCCTGCAGGCCCAGTGGTTAGGACACCACGCTTCCGCTGCAGGGGGCGAGGGTTCGATCCCTGGTCAGAGAACTAAGATCCCACATGCCACACAGTGCGGCCTTATTTAAAAAAAAAAAAAAATCCTTTGGTGAGTATTCACTTGGGACAAAAATATCTTCACCTTTTTCACCCATCCAGGGACGTGTATCCACATATCTCTTCCCCAGACTTCCCTGTCATCAGTTATAGACTTGCATTCCTTCCAAGTCCCTGACCATACAACCAAACCATTGGCCACATCCCATGAATCGGTAGATAATCACATCTGGCCACATCTCCTCACAAGCAAAATAAATAACCAGATACATTGCTCAAAGTTCTGCTCAGTGGGAGGATTTCCCTTCACCATGTCCTTCAGGGATGTCCCAGAGAGGGGCCGTGGTGCTACAGCTGCCCACTTGTGGGTGGTGCCTGCATACTGTGCAGAAGCATCTGGAAACCAGGCCCAAGTCTTCCCTTCCTTTGTATATGCTCTGATCATAGGCAACTCTCCATAAGGCCATACTCGTAGGCGTGGAGAGAGAAGGTACTGTAGCGGGAGTGGGAACCGTGAACATTTGGGCCACTTCTTCATGTAAATTATGTGTGCCTTCAGGGCCTGCCTGGGCATGATTTCACTTCCATTTGGTGATGCAGTGCTTCTGCGCATGCCCAACTTTATGGCTTTTTGGGTCAAAGGACACCCAGTTCATGATAAGCCACTCAGGTAAATAAGATGTAGGATCTTACTTCCCCGACCAGGTATCGAACCCACGCCCCCTGCATTGGAAGCACGGAGTCTTAACCACTGGACCACTGGATCCTTGGGAAGTCCCAACGATCTCTTCTTTCAAGGCAGGCACAGAGCTTCCACGTCAGTTAAAATCAAATCTGTAAGCTCATCCTTTTCTTTCCCCTCTTTGTCCAGTGACCTTAGGAGTCACCAGTCAATCTCAATTTAACAAAGTGTTTTAAGGTATCGTATACAAGGTCACCCAGATCCTTGCTTCTTGTAAGTGTTTGATTAAGAGTATCCAGTGGTGATATTTTCTGTATCTCTATTGCCACATCATGCCGTGGGCTATGAGCATTCTCTTTACCTCTAGAAATAGAGTCACTACTCTTTGCCACATCTATTTCGAGGTGAGAATGAAGACCATTCTCAGCAATCAGACTGTCGACATTCCAGAAAATGTCGACATTACTCTGAAGGGACGCACAGTTATTGTGAAGGGCCCCAGAGGCACCCTGCAGAGGGACTTCAATCACATCAGTGGAGAACTCAGTCTCCTTGGAAAGAAAAAGAAGAGGCTCTGGGTTGACACATGGTGGGAGACTAGAAAGGAACTGGTGACTGTTCGTACTATCTGTAGTCATGTACAGAACATGATCAAGGGTGTTACACTGGGCTTCAGTTACAAGATGAGTTCTGCGTATGCTCACTTACCCATCAATGTTGTTATTCAGGAAAATGGTTCTCTTGTAGGAATCCAAAATTTGGGGGGTGAAAGATACTCTGCAGGGTTCGGATGAGGCCAGGTGTTGCTTGTTCAGTATCTCAAGTCCAGAAAGATGAGTTGATTCTTGAAGGAAATGACATTGAACTTGTGTCAAATTCAGCTGCCTTGATTCAGCAAGCCACAACAGTTAAAAACAAGGATATCAGAAAATTTTTGGATGGTATCTATGTTTCTGAAAAAAGAACAGTTCAACAGGTTGATGAATAAGTTCTGAGTGATCCAGCTACAGAAACTGCAAGAGGCCAGACTCATATGTGATATTTTAAAAATGAATACAATCTCTTTTTTTTTTTTTATGTTTTGTTTTGTTTTTTGTTTTTTTAAATTTTATTTATTTATTTATTTATTTATTTATTTATGGCTGTGTTGGGTCTTCGTTTCTGTGTGAGGGCTTTCTCTAGTTGCGGCGAGCGGGGGCCACTCTTCATCGCGGTGCGTGGGCCTCTCACTATCGCGGCCTCTCTTGTTGCGGAGCACAGGCTCCAGATGCGCAGGCTCAGTAATTGTGGCTCACGGGCCCAGTTGCTCCGTGGCATGTGGGATCTTCCCAGACCAGGGCTCGAACCCGTGTCCCCTGCATTGGCAGGCAGATTCTCAACCACTGCGCCACCAGGGAAGCCCAAATACAATCTCTTTTGACTTGGGAATTTTTCTTAAATTGATTATCCTTTCCAACTATTTGGCCAGTAAGCAGTTAAGTAAATTCTAGTGTGGTAAGAACAATAACAGAAGGAATGAGTGTTTTTTTTTTAGTAAGACTTAATGGGAGAAGTGGCTTGAAGGAATAGCAAGGGTATTTCAGGCAAGAGGAACATGGGTACTGGTGACAGGCAACACTGTGGTTGTTCATTATTGGATGAGGAACTTTGAGAGATGTCCTGAAGGTATCTGTAATCTTGCAGAGGCACGAATTTGAATATTTGTGAGGCAAGTGCCTGAGTCACAGTAACTTTCTGTGAAAAAGCAGCTGAGAAGTGATACAGCCTTAGTAAGAATTAGGAAAATTAGAAGATGGAGTTAATTTATATTCGTGATAAACATGGTTCCTGTGGCCCAACTTTCTCTCAGTTTTACCCTAATTCCAGCCATTTACTCCTATGTCCTAGTCCTTGATATTTAAAAAAAAACTTATAACCCTTCCATAATCTCTTCATTCCATGTGTCATGCTTCAGATACACTACCATACTAGACTATCTTAACTCAATAGGATTGCCTCTAAACCTCTTCCTTGATAGAAACTCCAACCTTATGATTTCTCAGGCAAAACGTAACATTCAAGTTTGATTTGTCTTACATACTATGTGTCTAGTCTATCAGAAAAATCTGTGGGCTGTCCTTCAAAGTAAGGTATGCTCAAGGAATAAGCAAGAAAAAATAAAACCTATTTGGAACATAAAAAAAAAAAAGAAATAGTCACTGGTCTTTCAACCTAATTTAACTAGAGAGCCAATTCCAGAAAGCCCGGAGCCAACTCAGAAAACTCACCCTTAAGTTTCCTCTCCTCTAGAACAACTCCTGGTATCAAAACCTGTGTAGTCAGTGTTCTCCAGAGAAAAAGAACGAATGGGATGTGTGTATATACAGAGATTTATTTTAAGAAATTGTCTCATGCACAAACGTATGGACACCGAGAGGGGGAAGTGGCGGGAGGGGGTGGTGGTGGTGGTGTGATGAATTGGGAGATTGGGATTGACATATATACACTAATATGTATAAAATAGATAACAAATAAGAACCTACTGTATAAAAAAATAAATAAAATAAAATTCAAAAATTCCAAAAAAAATTTTAAAAAAAGAAATTGTCTCATGCAATTATGGAGGCTGGCAACTCCACACTTTGCAGGGTTCACTTTGCAGGTATGCTGGACACCTAGGGAAGAAATGATGTTTTGATGCATCTGAAAGTTCAAGTCAATCTTTTTGCTCTATTCAGGCCTTCGACTGTTTGGGTGAGGCCCACTTAGATTATGGAGGGCCAGCTGCTTTATTCAAAGTCCACTGATTTAAATGTTAATCTCACCCCAAAACAGTCTCATAGAAACATCTAGAATAATGTTTGACCAACTATCTGGGCACCATGGCCCAGACAAGTTGACACATAAGACAAGTGAGACACTGAGATAGGAAGGGGGTGGGGCAAAGGAGGGGGTGAGGAGGCACATCAGATTACAGGACCAGAGGAAACCTGCCTGAAGAGGCCTCTTTTGAGCTGTCACTTGAATTATAAGAAGGCATCATCAGTATTAGGACCAGGGAGGTGTCCCGAGAGAGAAAGAAAGTACAAACACCCTGGGGGTAGGAATGAATTTAGTACGTTTCAAAGAAAGAAAGAGACCAGGAGAAAGAAACAGGAGTGGCAAGAGAACCAGTTAGCTGTTGTGATGGGTCAGCCTTCCCACTGCACTTAGAAGAAAATTCAGAGTCCTCTGTAAGGCCCACAGGGCCTTTCAAGAGCTTCCCCGGCCTTCCTTTTCAGTCTTCAGTCATGCCACTCTCACAGCAGCCTATGGGACCAGGCCGATGAACAAGACCCATGACTTAACACATTCATGAGGGAGGGACAGAGCAGAGATTGTTCTCAAGGTCACAGTTTCTGGAGCAAGGACAGGGTCACACAAGAAGTAGGACGGAAATCTCAGTAACTGAACAATTAGCCATTGGCTGCATAGATGGCCTTCACCCACCTCCTCCACCTATATTGCATGGACAGTATAGCTTTTTCTTCATGGTGAGGTGAAGACGAACTCTCTAAAGAGATGGAAGTTTCTTGGTGGCAGGGGTGGGGATCGCAGAGTGGGGGCTGGCATCCCGGAGGAAAGCTCCCTCTTTTGGGCAGTGTAGGCGTGCGTCTGTGTACATCTAAGTGTGTGCGTCTGTGTGTGTGCACAAATGCCTACCCAGTCTCTCCTTTACCTCCCCCATCACTAAGCCCCCCAATGTGAAGCCTTCCCACCAATATCCAAATGGACTTCAAAGTCACCTCTCAGTCATGGGGGAGAGATCAGTAACCTCAGAGGATGTCTCCGCTAGCTACCTTTATCAATCATCCTGTTACATAAATAATTATGGTTGCCCAACAGGAGGTAAGTGCTATAAACCTTAATAGAATCAGTGGTATATCCATACATGTTTGGAAGTAACGAGATGGGGAGAGGTAGAAATTTCTCATCTATATGGTGGGGAGTTAGAAGATACTGTCTCAATTGGATGGATCAGTAAACAGATATTTATATTATAGAAGGTAACTAATAAGGTGCTTAGTACACTGTGTACAACTGGGGGTTGTATACATTTTATCATCTTTCCTGAGTACTTCCTCATCTGATGTTAAGGAAGTTGTCCAAGTGGCGCATTGGGATCCAGTCTTCTCCAGTTTGTCTCTAATTCTACCGTGTCTCTAATTCCTCTATTTTTACCACAACAGCCCCAGCCACCTGTAGGCATCTAGTAATGACAGGTGAGAGTGAGAGTTTGGGAGAGGGTACCACACCTTGGTAGCTGGCCTTCAGGATGGCCCCCAGTGATCTCTGCCTCCTGGTCTTCACACCCTTTTCAAGTTCCCACTCACACTGTACTAAGGTTGGTTCGTATGATCGTTAGCATATGGAGAATTGATGGTCTGAGATGTCCAAGGTGAGTTTAAAAGATACTGTGACTTCCACCTTGCCCTCTCTCCCTCATCTCTCATTCTGGGGGAGACATGCTGCCGTGTTGTGAGCAAGGCCCAAGTGATGAGCATCTGCGCCTGCCAGTGACACGGAAGCGTGCTTGGAACAGACTCTTCTTCCCCAGCAGGACCATGAAATGACTGCAGCCCAGGACAACTGCTGGACGGCAACCTCAGGAAAGACTGAGCTAGGACCACTAAGCTTTGCTGCTCTCAGATTCCTGACCCTCAGAAACTGTGTGAGAAAATAAATGCTTGCTTGGGGGTAATTTATTACACAGCAATAATAAATACATATGCTTAACTAGATTTCCAGCCTCTTATCAGGGTGAGAAACTGCCTAAGCCAACGCCTTGTAAAGATTCAGTTGATCTGACTGGTTACCAGGCAACAGTTGTGACGTCATAAGGATTAGAACCCTCATTTAGTAGGGTCCTGCCAACCGTTGGATGGCAAGTTCCAAATGAAGAGCAACTTCTTTCAGGTGAGCATATCTATTTCTCCTTTCCTCTTTACTTTCCCAAATAAGGTGAATTACTAATGGATCCTCAAGCCAAAACTGTTTCTTGATATTCCTTATGTCAGTGGACACATTTTACATGGCGATTTCACGTGGTTATCGCCAATTAGAGTGGATCACTCCCATTTCAATCCCTGAACTTAGCTCTTTCAGTTTTGGGGCCTCAATCCCAGTGCAATGTGCAAGAGATGTTAAGTTTTTGCTTTTAACAATTTTAATATAGGGCTAGTCAGATAAACAATTTTAGCAAGTTGTTAATATTAAAAATGAATAACTTTGTAAGTAATAATCACTTTATAAAGTTAAGCTATAAAATATTCCAACTGGGGCTTCCCTGGTGGCGCAGTGGTTGAGAATCCAGCTGCCAATGCAGGGGACACGGGTTCGTGCCCCGGTCCGGGGAGATCCCACATGCCGCGGAGCGGCTAGGCCCGTGAGCCACACCTACTGAGCCTGCGCGTCCGGAGCCTGTGCTCCGCAACAAGAGAGGCCGCGATGGTGAGAGGCCCGCGCACCGCGATGAAGAGTGGCCCCCGCTTGCCGCAACTAGAGAAAGCCCTCGCACAGAAACGAAGACCCAACACAACCAAAAAATAAATAAATAAATAAATAAATAAAATTCAAAAAAAAAAAAAAAAGAGGAAATAGGCTCATAATATTGTCATTAGGATTAAAAGGAGATTAAAAAAAAATATTTCAACTGAAAATACCAGGATACATATTTGAAAAAATATTTAATATTACTTAATGCTTCTGTTTCCATCCAATATGAGCTATGTAATGCAGAGCTAGGGCAGTTTGAGGTAACATTTTTTTTAAGCTCCCTGAGACTAAATAATGAAATACTGCACTATTAAAAACGACTTTTAATGTCTCTTTTGAGAGTCCCTGAGAACGCTCTACTTCTATGTTCATATTCTTATAACCCTCACACCTTAATGGTGGATTTTATTTCTCAAATTATTCAAAAAACTTTGTAAGGATACAGTTCTATTTTACCATAACTCTGGAAAGGAACTTCATATTCTTTACCTCCCTGTTCCCAGTAGCTGTGTAAAGTAGCTCTTCCAGGAGCTAACATCAAATTTGCTGCCCAGGAATCGGAGAACCAACCTCTAAAATTTTACACTATTGAAATTTTGTTTGTATATTATCCTTTGGAATTACCTGAAAGCATTTTCTTTGTTATGCTCACCAGTGCCTTAATGGTGCATTTCTTTTTTGGAATCCAACATAGAGGTTAATGTAGAGGAATAAGAGTGAAAGCTAAAACAAAATCATATATTTGGTAAAACAAAATTTTTATTATTAATAGTATCATACAATAGGTAAAATCTTCTGGGAAACATTAAAACATTTTGAGTCAAGTTCCATATGACCATTAAACTCTATCCCCTCTTCTTTCCCCTTTCTAGAATTAAGCACTCTTTACTTTTTTTGTCCAAATCTTTTTCTGTTCACTTCTTTGGCTAGCCATGTGCCCATAGAAAAATATATATAATATTTTGGACTTTAGTTTTTGGATTCTTACTGAATGTTGTATTATTGTTTTACAAATTGGTTTATTAGTCAGCGATTTGACTCTGAGAACTTCTTTCATTACTGCATTTGAAATACTACTCACGTGCAGAGCTTCTATGACAGAGTTAGGTGAAAATACTTTCAGATCCCCCAGCAAGAGTGGATTTGTACTTATGTGCAACATAATTGCCTATGAGGCCCCCTTTCTGACCACCATTGCTACCTTTTTATGCCAGTGTCCCCCACTCCTTTTATTTGCCTAGTAGATCTTTCACAGTTTTGTTTTTTAGCCATTCCCTTGTAGTTGTTGGAACCTGTAAAATGCAAATCTAATTCTCCCTTCCTCATGGTGTCGTTGAATGTAATTAATGAGTTAACATGTAATTCACACATACAGAAGAGGTACCGGGCATATAATACCACGATAACAAGTATTATTATTATATTATTTTATTATCTCTGATGTATGTATTACCTTATTACCCTAGAAGCAACTCTTCTAAGAGACTTCATTCTGCCACAGACACTGATTGACAACACTGAGATCAGAGAAAACACCCTGGTGGTAGCAAAACTTCTTTAATCCTCCTTTATTGAACTGAGATATTTTTCAGAAGGATGAAAAATATGTGAATTTTCTCCAACAGCTCTTTAAGACAATCTACACGCTGAGATCTCCCTCATTCTCTTTTATTTCTGCTTTTTCATACACTGCCCCATCTGCCTACAAAATCTCCGTGTCCCTAGCCTGCATTTCTAGTCTTACAGTAAATCTGTGCATATACAGCTTAATGTTGAAGAATATATGTTCGGACACTAATTGTGAGATCATGAGCAATGTACTTAACCCCTAATCTGTAAAATGGAAATATTAATTTGTACCTACTTCATAGTCTTGTTGTAAATAGTAAATGAGTTAACGTATCTAAACCATTTAGAGGAGGTGCCTGGGGCATAGGAACCTTTCAGCTATTGGCTGGTGTTAACACCTTTGCTTAATGATGATCCTTCCTCTTTGCTCCAAGGAGGCTGATTCTTTGTGCCAACGCTGACCAACACCACTCAGGTCAAACACTCTGACCCTGGTGGTAGTGTCAGCTCCTTCGTCCTTCACCATTAGAATCTCCCTAAGCAGAAAGATTTCTTCTGAAAGGGTATAATTTTGTATCTTCAACACTCATCCAGGTGAGTTAGACATTATGCTTCCTTTCTCTCCATTTCTTCCCACTGCCCTTCTCCTTGAAACCTGCAGTGTCCTGAGTTCCCTGGCGGTCCAGTGGTTAGGACTCCACACTTTCACTGCTGAGGGCGCAGGTTCAATCCCTGGTCAGGGAACTAAGATTCTGCAAATCGCACAGTGTGGCAAAAAAAAAAAAAGAAGAAGAAGAAAGAAAAAGAAACAAGAAACCTGCTGTGTCCTAAGAATGTAAATGTTGTATACGTGTGGTTAAGTTGGTGCAGCCACAGAAGGAAACGAGAACAAGACTTGGGAGGAAGAAGTTGATTATACTCCCAGCTCCCAAAGAAGCGGTCACTACATACCATGCAAGGGCACAAGGAAAGCAATGGGTTTTGGTCAAGTGGCACAAGACAGGAGTGAGGGGAAAGTCTGAGCCAGAGCCTGGATTGGGTTTCCATGGGAAAGGCAAGGCACAGCAGAGTGAGCAGCTTAGGATTGGCTGGTTGGAATAATTCCAGCAGGCTTTGGGCCATAGGGGTATCTCTAGTGGCCTGGTACCTGGCCCTGGGGTGATTTAGGGCAGAGGAAGTATTGACTCATGTGTGAGAGTTAGATAAGAACAAGGCAGGATCTACAGGCTTGGGATTGGTCGGTTTGCATGGGTTGATTGAACCCTTTGCTATCTCTAAGAATTGGCTAGCTCTGGGAGGAATACTCTCTCCTGGCCAGCAAGCTTTTTAAGATGTCAAAACATCATAAAATACAGAAAATAAAAACACATGATTGGGACTTCCCTGGGGTCTATTGGTTAAGACTCTGCACTTCCAATGCAGGGGGCATGGGACACGATCCCTTGTCAGGGAACTAAGATCCCGCATGCTGCAAGGTGAGGCCAAAAACAAACAAACAAACAAACAAAAAACACATGATTGGGGACTTCCCTGGTGGTGCAGTGGTTAAGAATCCACCTGACAATGCAGGAGACCCGGGTTCGATCCCTGGTCCAGGAAGATCCCACATGCCGCAGAGCAACTAAGCCCGTGCGCCACAACTACTGAGCCCGCGTGCCACAACTACTGAAGCCCGCATGCTGCAACTACTGAAACCCATGCACCTAGAGCCAGTGCTCCGCAACGGCACCGCAATGAGAAGCCCGCGCACTGCAATGAAGTGTAGCCCCCGCTCGCCGCAACTAGAGAAAGCCCGCGTGCAGCAACGAAGACCCAATGCAGCCAAAAAAACCCAAAAAACAAAAAGAAACCGCCAAACAAAAACACATGATTAATCAATGCAGATCTGGTTCCTTCGGCCCAGAACACTCCCCTGCTCTAACCCCCACTTCACCTGACTTCCAGTTACTTATCCCTCAGGTCTCTAATGAAATGTGACTTGTTGCATTTTATACATATCATACTATGTCCCTTCCTTTATTAGTTTGCTAGAGCTACCATAACAAAGTACCACAAACTGTGTGGCTTAAACAACAGAAATTAATTTTCTCATGGGTCTGGAGGCTGAGCGTCCAAGATCAAGGTGTCAGCAGGATGGGTTCTTTCTGAGGGCTGTGAGGGAGAATCTGTTCCATGCCTCTCTCCTATCTTCTGGTGGTTTGTTGGCAATCTTTGGTGTTCTGCGGTTTGTAGAAACATCACCCCAACCTCTGCTTTCATCTTCACATGGCATTCTCCGTGTGTGTGTGTGTGTGTGTGTGTGTGTGTGTGTGTGTGTCCAAATTTCCCCTTTTTATAAGGACTCCTGTTACTGGATTAAGGTCCAATTCAAGGACCTCACGTTAACTAGATTACCTCTATAGAGACCTTGTCTCCAAATAAGGTCACATTCTCAGGTAGTGGGAGTGATGACACGAACATATCTTTTGGGAAGGGACACACTTTAACAGAGAACACCCCCCTCACAGCTTTCTCTTCATCCCACTATGTTAGTACCTCCTGCTGTGCACTTTATAGCACTTGTATCCACGCTCCCCCCCCATGGCATTTAGCACACTTCATTGTAGATGTTACTTTTTTTAAGCCAATTTCTCTTTCTCCCTCTAAATCCTCTCCCCATATAAACACAGTGGAAATCCCATTAGTACAAGCACTGTTATATGTCTCATTCATTTTTCTCTATATCATGCACACCCTCTGATGCTCAGTGGATACTCAATGGAAAATTGATGAATGAATGAAAGAATGAACCGTTTGGAGGGGAAGATGGTCAATGTACACAACTGTACTCTAACTTAATGTGTTTATTGCCTAGAGAACATTTAAAACATTTTTACTAATTTCCAAAAGGAATCCTCTTGGGATGCATGACATTACGCTTGTAACTTAATTAAAAGGTATTATACATTTATCTAATAAGCAATTTATTATGTTCTAGAAAGAATCCCCTTGGAATCAGTTTCATCACAGTTGCAATCTAATCTGGGACACATGATACCTATTCAATATTGCGTTATAACTCTGCCTTCAGCAAGTATCACTCGGTTGTGTTTAATCATGTTCTTCATATAAGTCCTACAAGTAGTTTCAGCTTATTATTTATTATTTACTATCTTGTTTCATCTGTGATGAGAGTCACGGCTTAAAACATTTCTAAGCTGTTATTGTTAATACTTAGTGATCAGTTGACTTTACATATATGTCTCTTTTAATCAACCAACCTTTTATACTCTAATTGGGTTTCCATTGATTATATTGATTCTCTCTTATCTTATTATTTTTTTAATAAATTTATTTATTTATTTTTGGCTGCATTGGGTCTTCGTTGCTGTGCACGGGCTTTCTTTAGTTGCGGCGAGCGGGGACTACTCTTCGTTGTGGTGCGCGGGATTCTCATTGCGGTGGCTTCTCTTGTTGCGGAGCATGGACTCCAGGCGCACGGGCTTCAGTAGTTGTGGCACACGGGCTCAGTAGTTGTGGCTCGCGGGCTCTAGAGCGCAGGCTCAGTAGTTGTGGAGCACAGGTTTAGTTGCTCCGCAGCATGTGGGATCTTCCCGGACCAGGGCTCGAACCCGTGTTCCCTGCATTGGCAGGCGGATTCTTAACCACTGCGCCACCAGGGAAGGCCCCACTCTCATCTTATTTTTATTCTTGTTTTTTATTTTTTTACATCGGTCCAAAAAACACGAATCCCGTTAACCATTACAGTAATAACACGCACTATGGTTTTGTTCCTAATTAGAAATTATTTTAAACGTAAGATGTTTTATCTTTCTTTATATGATCAACCAGCTAGCTAAACCCTTATTTCTTAGTAAACATGTTTCCACAACTATTTCTCCTCCCTCACTTGAAACTTGAGGTCATTATACATCACTGCCCTTTTCCCTGCTTTTGTCTTCTGACTTTTGTTTCATTCCCTTATGTTCATGGGAAGGCTGTAGTCCCCGACTCTGTTTTAGCCATCCTACTCCTCAATTAAAATTATTACCCTCAGGACTTCCCTGGTGGTCCAGTGGGTAAGAATCCACACTCCCAATGCAGGTGGCCCAGGTTCAATCCCTGGTCAGGGAACTAGATCCCACATGCATGCTGTAACTAAGAAGCCTGCATGCCCCAACAGAGAGCCTCAGGTCGCAACTAAGACACAGCGCAGCCAAAATAAATTAATTAATTAAAAATATATATTTTAATATTACTCTTAATTTCAACATCTATATGGATGACAAAGTCACCTTGATATATAATCTGTACCATTTTTCAAAGAGAAATAGGGAAAATGGATTAATAGAAGAACCAAGAGACTGGTGATTAGTGCTCTTTGAACTCTCTTAAGAACCAGCCCCCGCCCCCATGACCATGTTTCTTGTATTTTCCACGTGTAACACCACTTCTATATTATGCCCAAACAAAACTGGCATTAAAAAAAAAAACAAAAAACTTTTAAGAGTGATGTCAGCAAAAGCGGTAGAGTATGAACCTGAAGGAGCCAACTCTAACACTGAAAATCCTGGCGAAAACTGTCAGAATCACCCTTATCAAAACTCTGGAAGATAGTTAAAGGTTTTCAACAACTAAGCAAATGCTTAACCATGAAAAAGGTCACTGAAACAGGCTTGGGAGAAGGCTCTGGCTTTTTTTTTTTTTTTTTCTTTGCCACGTGGCTTTCAGGATTTTATTTCCCCGACCAGAGATCGAACCCACGCCCTTGGCAGTGAAAGCGTGGAGTCCTAACCACTGGACCACCAGAGCATTCCCAGGCTCTGACATTTTAACTTAGTCTTACCCTATTTTAATGAACCCTTCCCAGGGTAGCAGCGATCTTGAAGATGGCAGCCTGTTCCCAGTGTGGCCACATCTAGTCCAGGAACAGAGAAGACCTTGATCAGAAGAAAGTCTATTTTGACTTGCCTATGGGTGCCTGAAAGATACAATGGCCTGCCTTTGTTTTATCTAACCCAGAGCACTCTCAGGATGGAAAAATGGCTATGGCTACCTGGAGAATGTTCCTGGAAAACACTGAAAACCAAGTGAACAAGCCACTGCTGCCTGGGGCAAAAAATAGCAGTTGAGACAAACAGTAGACATGATAAAAGATGGGGAGGAAAAGCTGGGGAGTGAGAAACTTTGGAGAAAAGCCTTTGAAAAAAGTCCCACATATACTGGGAACCTAGGAAGCCATGTGCATGGCCAGGGTAGGATGCAAGCTCAGAAAAGATCTGGGAAGTCTGGCTTGTCTTTAGACTCTGCATAAGCAGAAAGTGATGGTTAGGGCAGAGTTGCAAATGGCCTGGCTAAGAGTTGAAGGGATGCCCTATATACAGCCAACTTGCAAAGAACTAAGGACTGTTTTTTCTTTCTTTCTTTTTTCTTTTTGTTTTAACATAGTATTCAAAATATCCAATTTTCAATGCAAAATTATAAAGCATGCAAAGACACAAGAACGTATGGTCCATTACCAGGACAGAAAGAGACAAACAGTAAATAGGGAAAAACTCACACTCCTCCTGTGTTTCTCCTTTAACTCTTAAACTGCTATCACACTCACAACACTTCTGACACCAGATGTGCGGGGTTTTTCCCTCTAGCAAGAAATTGTGTGACATCAGATGGGAGTCCTACAGTTTAACTCAATTCTGACACTATCTGACTGGAGTTAGTGTCAGATCTCACAGGTGAAGGGCTCAGTTCCACGAGACTTGCCACAGTTCAGATGCCAATCACAAGTAGTAAGACCCAAGGTTACCCACAGCTTCTGACTTTTCTATAAATCGGAGGTTCCCATGACCCCCACCTGGGATTTGATTCTTTGCTAGAAGAGCTCACCCAACTCAGGAAAACACTTTCTTACATTTACTAGTTTATTAAAGGATTTGTTAAAGGATATAGATGAAGAGCCAGATGAAGAAATATATAAAACAAGATCTGGGAGGGTCCCAAGCACAGGAGCTTCTGTTCCTGTGAAGTTGGGGTGCATTGCCCTCCTGGTACGTGGATATGTTCATCAACCTGGAAGCTCTCTGAACACCATACTATTGGGATTTATGGAGGCCTCCTCATACATAACTCCTTTTCTAGCCCCTTTTCAAGCTTCTAATTATGGCTTGGTTTTTCTGGTGACCAGCCTCCATCCAAAAGCCCACCCAGAGTCACCTCATTAGAAAAAAAGATGTTCTTAGGGCTCATATCACTTAGGAACTTGCAAGGGTCTTAGGAGCCCTGTGCCAGGAATGGGAAGAAGATCAAATATATATTACTAAGTATAAATCACAATACCACAAACAGAAACTGTCCTTGAGAAAACACAGACATTGGTCTTACTAGATAGACAAAGATTTTAAAGAAACTGTCCATCAACAGATGAATGGATAAAGATGTGAGATCTTATATATATATATATTATATATATACTTTATACCTTAAGGAACTAGGAAAAGAAGATCAAACTAAACCCAAAGTTAGCAGAGGGAAGAAAAAATACAAGTTAGAGTGGAGATAAATGATATAGAGAATAGAGCAATAGAGAAAATCAATGAAACCAAAAGTTGGTTATTTGAAAGGTTAATAAAATTGATAAACTGTTAGCTAGATTGACTAAGGAAAAAAGAAAGAAGACAATAAAGTCAGAAATGAAAATGGGGACCTTATTATTGATCTTATTTTTAAAAAAGGATTATAAGAGAATACTATGAACAGTTATATGCTGACAAATTATATAACCTAGATGAAATGGGAAAATTACTAGAAACACACAAACTCCCAAAACTGACTCAAAAAGAAATAGAAAATCTGAGTTGAGTGTTTTTATCATGAAAGAGTGTTGGATTTTGTCAAAGACTTTGTCTACATCAATTGAGATGATCATGCAGTTGGGTTTTTTCCCCCTCATTCTATTAATATGGTATATAGCAAATAAAGAGACTGAATTGGCAATCAAAAACCTACCAACAAAGAAAAGTTCAGGACTGCATGGCTTCCCTGCTGAATTCTACCAAATATTTATAGAGGAATTAACACCAATTCTTCTCAAACTCTTCCCAAAATATAGAAAAGGAGGGAATACTTTCTATTTCACCCTGAGGCCAACATTATCCTGACGCTAAAGCCAGACAGAAACATCACAGGAAAACTACAGGGAAATTCCCTAGTGGTCTAGTGGTTAGGATTCAGTGCTTTCACTGCAGGGGCCGGGGTTTGACCCCTGGTTGGGGAACTAAGATCCCGCATGCCGTGTGGTACGGCCAAAAGAAAAGAAAACTACAGACCAATATCCATTATGAATATAAATACAAAAATCCTCAACAAAATACTAGCAGCATGCTGGAATGATTAGACATCACGACCAAGTGGGATTTATCTCAGGAATGCAAGGGTGGTGTATATACAAAAAATATACAAAAAAAAAATCAATGTAATACACCACATTAATAGGATGAAGGGAAAAAAAGCCCAAACACATGATCATCTCAATTCACACAGAAAAAGCATTTGAGAAAATCTAACACTCTGTCATGATAAAAACACTCAACAGACTAGCAATAGAAGAGAACTTCCTTAATATTACAAAGAGTAGCCCCTGCTCGCCGAAACCAGAGGAAGCCCAAGCACAGCAACGAAGACCCAATGCAGCCAAAAATTAATTAATTAATTAATTTTAAAAAAATTAAAATGGGCAAATGACTTGAATAGACATTTATCCAAAGAAGATATACAAATGGCTAATAAGCATATGAAAAGATGTTCAACATTATTAGTCATCAAGGAAATGCAAATCAAACCACAACGAGATACCACTTCACACCCACTAGGATGGCCATAATTTTTAAATAAGAAAAAAAATAACAAGTGCTGGCAAGGATGTGGAATCTTCAAACATTGCTGGTGGGAATGTAAAATGGTTCAGTCACTGTGGAAAACATTTCAGTGGTTCCTCAATAAGTTAAACATAGGGAATTCCCTGGCAGTCCCGTGGTTAAGACTCCGAGCTTCCACTGCAGGGGGACATGGGTTCGATCCCTGGTGGGGGAACTAAGATCCCGCATGCGCATGGCGAGCGGTGTGTCCAAAAAAACCCAACAACATAGAATTACCCTATGAGCCAGCAATTCTACCCCTAGGTATATACCCCAAATAATTGAAAACAGGTGTTCAAACAAAAACTTGTACACAAATATTCATAGCTGCTTTACTCACAATATCCAAAAGGTGGAAACAACCGAAATGTCCATCAGCAGATGAATGGATAAATAAAATATGGTATATTCGTACGATGAAATACTATTCACTCATAAGGGATGATGTACATCCTACAATGTGGATGAATCTTGAACCATGCTATATGAAAGAAGCCAGACATAAAAGACCTCCTATTGTGTGGTTCTGTTTACATCAAATACCTAGAATAGGTAAATTCATAGAGACAGAAAACAGATTAATGGTCACCAGGGGCTGGTGGGAGGGGCAACTGGGGAGTGATCACTTAATGTATAGGAGGTTACCCTGTTGCAGGGGGTGGGGTGAAAAGGCTCTGGAACTAGTTAGTGGCGCTGGTTGCACAACTTTGTTAATGTACTTAATGCTACTGAACTACACACTTAAAAATGGTCAATATGATAAATTTTATGTTGTGTGTATTTTACCATACCATTAAAAAAAAGCAATGAAATGAGAATTCTTAAGTAGGTACTATAAATATTTTGATAGTCTTCGATGGAGACACCTCTAAGGGATTTCTATGAAGTGACATTAAATATCATAGAAACTCAAGATAGGCTTAAATAGTTTTGGGGTTTCATATCTATAAATCTATATAGATATATAGATATGCAACTTGATTTTATCATTTGATAATATGCCTCATGGAACTTTTGCCCACTAGTAGGTATAGAATAGTTTCTTTCCTGTAACTGCTGATTAGTAGTCTACAGATCTTTATTATCCAATATGGTGGTCACTAGCCGTAAGTGGCTATTGAGCAACCAGAAATATGGCTCGTGCCACGTGTTTAAATGATGATATTTGGGGTACGCTGGGTTAAATGAAATATATTATTAAACTTAATTTCACTTTTTAAAAAATAAATTTATTTATCTTTTGGCTGCGTTGGGTCTTCGTTGCTGTGCGTGGCCTTTCTCTAGTTGCGGTGAGCGGGGGCTGCTCTTCATTGTGGTACCTGGGCTTCCCACTGCGGTGGCTTCTCTTGTCGCGGAGCACGGGCTCTAGGTGCGCGGGCATCAGTAGTTGCGGCACACGGGCTCAGTAGTTGTGGCACACAGGCTCTAGAGTGCAGGCTCAGTACTTGTGGCTCACGGGCTTAGTTGCTCCGAGGCATGTGGGATCTTCCCGGACGAGGGATGGAACCCTTGTCCCCTGCATTGGCAGGCAGATTCTTAACCTCTGCGCCACCAGGGAAGTCCCTAATTTCACTTTTTAAAAAAAAACTCCTTAAAATGTGACTACGAACATTTTAAGTTACACATGTGGCTGACATTATATTTTTATTGGACGGGGTTGCTATGGACTGCTCATTCAGGAACCACGAGAGTAGATTAGGGCCCAGAAGAAAATCAGGAATCCCAGAAAGTGTGGATCTGTACTTTATGCAACGTATGTTTACCCAGGCCCTCTGTCCTGATGTTCCAATTTTACAATTTTTACCAGATTTCTCCATTCCCCTCATTGGACCTGTGTATATTTCTTTTTTTTCCTTTTGGCCGTGCCACACAGCACGTTCCCTGACCGGGGATCGAAATTGTGCCCCCTCCAGTGGAAGTGCAGAGTCCTAACCACTGGACTGCCAGGGAATTCCCTGGACCTGTGTATATTTCATAGTCTATTTTAGCCATTCTCCCATTTAAAGTTGTTTCTAATTTTTCAATATTATAAGCAATGCTACAGTGAATATACTCTAATCAGAATAACTTAGAGCTATGCTGTCCAATACAGTAACCACATGTGGACATTTTAATTCAAATTAGTTAAAATTAAATAAAATTAAAAACCTAGTTCCTCAGGCATACAAGCCACATTTCAAGTGCTCAGTAGCTATATGTGAGTAGCAGCTACTCTGTTAGCACAGAACCTTATCATCACTGCAGAAAGTTCTACTGGACCGTGCCAGCTGAGAGATTTAAGAACATGGATTCTGCCACTTACTAGTTTGTGCAGTCTTGAACGAGTCAGCCTTTCTTTGCCTCAGTCAACTCACCTATAAAATGGAAATGCTTATAGTACCTACATCAAGTGGTCATTTCAACAATTAAATGAGTTAACTGGTGTAAATCTTTAGAAGTGATGTCTGGCACATAATCACTTCTGTTGAACTGTTAACAATTACTAGTATTATCATTTGTAAACTCTCTTGAGACTTGAGTCTACTGTCAGACGTTGATTGTCATTCTTCACATAAGAGAAACTCTGAGCCTGGCGGTAGCCCCTTCCTTTGGCATCCTTCACTTTGTTCAGCTCCATGTTGAGACATTTTTCTAATAAAGTTGTAAATTGTTTCCTTCAAATGCGTATCAAGGTGAATTACACATTAAGTCCTCCTTTCCTCCCTTGATTTTCTCCACCCGTCTCTGTCTCTGAGTCTCTCCTATCTGAATTGGCCCAGTCCTCATGTCACTTTGCTCATTGCCACTCAACCCACAGGCTTCAATCTCTCTGTACTTTCTGCAGGGAAGCCCACTCTGAACTTCCCCCTCCTGTTTACCTGTACCCCCCACCCCCCAACTATGTTATTTTTTCCCACGCTTCTCTTCTGGAAAATTGTCATTAATTGCTTAACTGTTTTTCTTAATAAATTTATTTATTTTAGGCTGCGTTGGGTCTTCGTTGCTGCGCGTGGGCTTTCTCTGTTTGCGGTGAGCCGGGGCTACTGTTCGTTGCAGTGTGCAGGCTTCTCATTGCGGTGGCTTCTCATTGCGGTGCCAGTAGTTGCAGCACACGGGCTTAGTAGTTGTGGCACGCAGGCTCAGTAGTTGTGGCACGCAGGCTCTAGAGTGCAGGCTCCGTACTTGTGGATCACGGGCTTAGTTGCTCCGAGGCATGTGGGATCTTCCCAGACCAGGGCTCGAACCCATGTCCCCTGCATTGGTAGGTGGATTCTTAACCACTGTGCCACCAGGGAAGTCCCGCTTAACGGTTTTATATCAACATCCTGAAAGCTACCGAGGCAGGAACAGTTTGGACTAACATATCATTTCTCCTTCCCTGATTTCCAGAATAGATACCCATATATTTGGTTATCTAGGTGGATATTTGCTGAACGAATGCAACTGTGAACTGTTTCAGGAGAAAGGAGCTATACACAGCTAAGGGTTGAGTGTGTGAACAAATGGCTTTATTGCCCAGATGAACATTCAAACGTTATAAAACAAAAACAAAACAAAACAAACAAAAAATAATAAAAAAGTTGTAAGGGCTTCCCTGGTGGCTCAGTGGTTAAGAATCCGCCTGCCCATGCAGGGGACACGGGTTCGATCCCTGGTCTGGGAAGATCCCACATGCTGAGGAGCAACTAAGACCATGTGCCACAACTACTGAGCCTGCGCTCTAGAGCCTGTGAGCCACAACTACTGAGCCTGCGTGCCACAACTACTGAAGCCCGTACACCTAGAGCCCGTGCTCCACAACAAGAGAAGCCACCACAATGAGAAGCCCGCGCACCGCAACAAAGACCCAACACAGCCAAAAATAAATTTAATTAATTAATTAATTAAAAAATTGAAACATTGTAGATCAACTCTACTTCAGTTTAAAAAAAAAAGAAAAAATCAAATATATTCTTCCTTGAAAACTTTTGGTTTGTAAGGTCTTATGTTGGGGTGCTAATTATCCATTAGGATAAAGTTGGCTTTGATAACTTTGATTTCATGAGAGTCCAAAGCAAGACTCAAAGACCTGAACTAATAAATAGAAGCTGGAGCTGGAATTTACACCTGGTCCGTGTGTCTCCCAACAGGACTTCTGCTCTGTGTGTCTCCAAACAGCACTTCCTGGTGACTGCGTCTCAGGCCAGGCAGCATGGACAAGTCTATTGGTGGTGTTATCTGTGCACTCTGATAGTGAAAGGTAGGTACACTTTTTCTTTTTCTTTCCTTTCCTCTTCTTCGTGTGTGTGTGTGTGTGTGTGTGTGTGGCCAAATATGGTAGGTACTACTTTGGAATATGCTTTGTGACTAATCCATTTTTTGTGTGTTTATATCATTTCTTCTTTGTTCATACTGATTATGAGTGAAATCCATAAGAGATAAAGGACCTAGTTTATGTTGGCTCGGAGGAGTTCAGAGCAAGGATTGACTAAGATTCTAGGTACTCCTCCATGCCGTTGTGAGTGTAGAAGAGTGCCAAGGGATGGAGTGGGTCGTGGTGGGATTCAGCTGGTGCTAGATGAGCCCTTGTTGGTTAAGTTTGCAGTGGTCCCTTGTCACCCTCCATGATCCATCCAGTTTTTGCAGGGGCCAGACTGGTTACTAAATAGGCCCATGATGGAGACCACTAGCCCTGTATCCTCTGCAACTCTGAGGGTGGTACTGTTCCCAGCCATCCCCCCCCAAGAGTTGCTCTCTTGGCCAGAGAGGACAGTTTCGGGGGCTTCCACACAGCTTTTTCTGCTACAATAGCTCTTACTCTACAAGTCCAGGAACCAATGTGAGGGCTCTTGCAACCACTAAGTATGACCATTTGGATATTACATTTGGAAACCAGGGAAGTGACCACTGTAGCCTGAATGCACTCGCTGAGGGACTGGGGTCAGGACCCAATATATTGCTTGACCCCATATATTCTTACTCCCTTAGCCAAAAAGGATCCCTGTGGAGCGCTTTAAGTCCCCATCTGTGGGTGCTTTAAGTCCCCATCTGTCTGCATTAACTTGGTCTCTGTATCCAATAGCCTGGAAATACCTGAGTATTGCTCTTTGTAACCCAGTATATGGCTCCCTGAGTAAATTAAATGGCCAGAGGTCTCTTTGGGAAGGATTTGGAGAATCACTGCTGTGTACATTTGCTGTGGATCTGGCTTCTCTTTTACTGAATGGGTGTTTTGGATCTGAGAACTGGCTCAGGTGGGGAAACTGGGAAGGAGATTGTGACTTTCCACTGGGTCACCTGACTTCAGTCTTCTGCAATCCAGATTTTATATATATATATATATACATATATGTATTTGATTACATATATTATGCCTTTGTTGACCGCCCATCTATCTAGTCCCATGTCCTATCAGCCATCTCCATGGATCCCTGCAAGTCAGGTGCCCCCATCTGTCATTCTGACCCTGTTTCCCTCTACAGCAATCATGCCCACATTGCTTCTAATGGGTAAGTGCTGCCACCCAGCCTCTGTCACTCCAGGATCCCATTACTAGAGAGCCCAGTTCTGTAGCAGCATCCCCTATTGTCGGCCCTGGCCTACAGATCCCACTGGGTGTCACCGAGTTTCTCAGCAAAGCTGGTGGTGCCCCCACCTCTCATGGCCTTGGTAAACAGAGTGTCCTCCGGGTCTTCTTATGGAATATATCCCGCTAGGAGCATCCATTCTAACAGGTTCACTTCCCTGAGCCTGTTGATCTCTTCCTTCATCTACCATGGAAGTCATATTATCTTGACTTCACTTAATGTGTCTCACTTCTCTTGCCAAGTACTATCCATATGGTGTATCAGAAGCAGTCCACTCAGGGCCCTTGACAAAGTGTTAGACCTATATTATGGGAGAGTGAGCCCATATCTACAAACCCTTCCTTATTCCCACTCCCACCCCTTGATCTAGCCCACTTGGGATCCATTTTGAGGCTTATTTAAAGTTCCTGCTAGTATATATTAGCATGGTCCCGCAAGCTCATTCCATTCCTCCCTTAGCAAGCCTACAACACTTCCCCAGGTAGGCCATACTGAGGCCTAATTTTATTTTTAAAATTTATTTATTTATTTAGGCTGTGCCGCATGGCATGTAGGATCTTAGTTCCCCAGCCAGGGATCGAACCCGCTCCCCCTGCGTTGGAAGCTTAGAGTCTTAACTACTGGACCACCAGGGAAGTCCCTGAGGCCTAATTTTAGTGAATGGTCTAGCGGCCAGAGGGGGCTATGGGGCAGATCCTGGAAAATGCATTGTCTTGTAGGGTACCTGCCTCATTTGAAGCTTCTGCATAGTCTTCAGATTGGGGGGGTGGGAGTTGGCCACTTCTACAGGCCCCAAAGGTTCAGAGGAGTCTGAAGTTCTACCACTGTTTGGTTCTCATCCCTAGTCTCATCCCTAGTCTTGGAGTCTCACCTCTTCCTAATCAGAGCCCAGACTATGGTGTTGGGGATTAACCATGGCTGAGTTGACCATTTCTAAAGATCAGCTCATTTTAAGTGAACCTGAGCCTGGTCCTCAGAACGAATGCTCTGCTGTCTGACTGCAGGTGGTGGTTACAACAGACTCCTAAGCAGGCCCACTGGCTTTGCTGTATATTGATGACGGATTGAACAGAGGCAGCCATTCTCCCTCTTTCAAGCATCAGTGGCCACCTAATTTCAGTTTAGAAAATTACTATTTCCCCCACGTCCTCAATCACCAGAGAGATTGAATAAGCCCACGCATCCCCATCTACCTCTCTCTCACCCAGCTCCCCCAAGGTGAGGGTCATCACACAGCTGCCGGCATCCCAGCTACCACTTGAAATCCTATCCTTAGACTCTGCTTCTTAGGACCATTCCTGGTACTGACTCTCTAAGCTGGACCACCGAGAAGCAGGGCTTGAGACAGAATTCAGATGCATAGGATACATCGAGGGAGTGTTAAAGGGAATGAAGGGAGGCAGAGGGCAGGGAAGAGTTAGGCAAGGATGTAGTCTCAGTAGGAGATGAGCTTCCTTCTGTTTCCATTGGCTCTGGAATGTAAACCGCATCGCAAGGCTGGTCACTAATTGAGGCAAAGTCTTTCTGAACCCCTGCGTTGGTGAGCCATTGGTGTAGACTGAAAGGGGGGAGGGTAGGTGGGCTTAACCTCCCCAGAAGGCAGCTCCCCATCAGCCAAGAACAGCTGTCAGAAGGGGGCAGCTGTGGGTTATTAGCGACTAACATATATAACAGCTGGGAGGGGAATTCGTGAATCAGCCAGTAAAGCGGATCTAGATGGGGCACTAACAGAGCCCACCACAGGCTCCCTCAGTATCTGGAGGTCCTTGAAAAGTCTAATTTATTCCTCTTTGACACCTTTTGCTCTTTGATCATGTGATCACCCGGATTGGGAGGTGGCGCACTTGGTGTCAGTTTACCTCTCGCCTAAAGACAGTTTTGGTCAAGGCAACTGGCTAAGTAATTTGTGTAGGTCCCACAGCTTGTAAGAACAGAGGCAGAGTGAAATCTTCTCCCAACAGCATTCACTTTGGATTAAGCTCTGGTCTGGAGGAAAACAAATTTCTGGGGCAAAAGCCAAAGACCCAGCTGTTTGAAGGCAGGGACTTCCTAATGTCCTTTGTTAACTACTCTATTTATGTCATGAGTTTGCACTAAAGTGGCACCAAAATTCTTTAGAGGAAAAGGGCCTCTATGTTTGCTTTCAAGGCACGGAGGAAGGAGCAGAGGACTGTGTAACAACCCCTCCCCTCCAAAAAAATTCTGTTCTGGAGAGAATGCCAAGGGATTTTTTTTTTTTTAAATCTCTTTTCCTACTCTACTGTATTAAGACGTTGACTGCGGGGGCAGTTTGTCAATAGGATGTGAAATGGAAACTGACATTAGAAGCCAAACTTCTCATGTGACTTCCAAAGGAAGCATTTTGAAATAACCACTATTCAGGTGACTATTAGGCATTTGACTCTTCAATTCCTTCTTATTCTGTATTTAATCACCTGAAAGTCATTTGGTAAAGGCAAGCAAATTACTGGATCCATTCCTATGGCTATTCTGTTCTTCCAAGTCTCTTATTAGTGTTGCCAGGACGGTGCAGGTGAGATTTCATAACCATTCTTCATCAAGAAGTAAATTGTGGTGTTAACCCCAAAAGTGGGTACTGAATTTTGGAGGTTTGGAATTCACCTTTTCCTTTTTTGTTTTCTCAGACAACTTCAGTGTTCTGCTCCAAACACACAACTGCTATTTTTATCACTTCAGTGATTTCTTTCCATAATAGTGAAATTAGCACTACTTTAAAAGACATAGGCGGAGCAATAAGATTCTCATGGCGGCTTCATGGAAGAAGAGACACAGGCAGGATTTCTATAAGCAGAAGTAGGAGTGGGGTGTTTGTAGGAAAAAGGAGGTTATGGCTGGGACACAAAAGAGGAGAGAGAACTGTAGGCTTTCAATGCCAGGTAAAGGAGTTGAGACTTTTCCGTGGGCCAAGAAAGTAGCTAAAGGCTCTTAGGAGGGGACCAACATCTGATCTGTGTCTTTGAAAGATCATCCTGACCACAGTGTGGAAGTTGAAAGAGAGTGGAGTGACTGTTAGGAGACTGTGGGCAGGCGAGGGACGAGATTAGGAAGGTTGCCCCGGGAGGGTGGGGATTACAGCCCGTGGGTAGGTCGGGTGGGTGTGACCTGGTGTAAGGGGTTAGGTCAGGAAAGGAGAAAAGAGACAGAGGGAGGACTCAGGTTAGTACGGGAGAGTGCCACGTCCCTAATCAAAGCAGGGAACCCCACAGAGAGGAGCAGGGTCGTGGTGGAGGGGAGATGCCACGATCAATCAATTCGTTCTCTGCTCGACCTCGCGGTGGAGACATCCAATAAGCGGCTGGAAGTATGGATCTGGCCCTCCGGAGCAAGAGCTGGTCTAGCTGCCCTCCAAGAATGCGCAACGCTCGGATCTGAGATGAGATCGTGACGGGATAGGTGGAGGTCTGCCTTTTCTGGAGCCGGGTTTAAAATTCTCCGCTTCCAGTAACAGTTGGCGAAGTCTGATGGCGCGCTGGAGCACCGCTGGGTCCGGCGTTCTTCAATGCCGGGTCTCTAGGCCGAGGGGCATCTCCTGGAGCCGTGTCCATTAGGGGGAAACCAGGTGTCCCGCGTGCGCTGTGCACACGCCGCGGGGCTGTGTCGGCCCTCCCTTCGCGGCAGCCGAGGGCCGCGCGATCGGCTCCAGCCGGCCGCTGGGGAAAGACCTCACCCGCCCGCGCCGTACGGCTCGGCTCCACCAATCAGCGCGCTCCTTCCGCGGCCGACCGGCGCTCCAGTGACGCGCGGGCCAGCCTGCGCCCGCGGCGCTTTGGCGATGGCCCCTCCCGCGCTAGCCCGGCCAGTTAGCTGCGCGCTGCGCCTCCTGTGCGACGGCCCCTGGGCGGCGGCGCGTGCGGGCGCGGCCTTGGCGCGCCCCCTGGCGGCCCGGCGGGGCGCTGCGGGCGCGGCGCTGACCCGGAGGCGGCGGCGGCGGTGCCCGGATGGAGGCACGTCATTGTCCCCCGCCGGGCGGCTGGGCTGTGTGCGGCGGCGGCGGCGGCCGAGGGGGATGGAGCGAGCGCCGAGCCGGGTCAGGTAAGCTCCCGCCTCCTTCCTGCCAGCCGCTGGCCGGCGTGGGGCCCGCGGAGCGCCCCGCTCGCCTCGGCCGCAGCTGGCCTGGCCGCCCCTCTGCCGGCGCGGCCCGCCGGGGGCTGGCGCGGCCCCTCGCCCGCCGCCCCCTCCGCAGCGGCGGGCCGCCCGGGACCCCGCCGCGCCGGTGGCAGTGCCGCCACCGCCGGCCGGGCCAGGCCGCTGGGGAGGGGGCGGTGGCCGCGACGGCCGCGGCGGCCGGGCTCCCAGAGCCCCGGGCTGCGCGGGGAGGCCGGACCCCCCTGGTTGCCATGGACACTGCCCTCCCACCCCCACCCGGCCCAGCCCGCCCCCCTCGGCCCGGGGGCTGGGCCCGGCTGGCGGCTCCGGGGCAGCGAGGCCCGCATGGGTCTGCCCGGGGTGGGCGTGTGCCGGCCGCCGACCGCTGAGCCGCCCGGAGTCCCCGGGCCGCCCGCCGCCCCCCGCGTGGCTGCCACCTCCCGCCCCCGAGTGCTCCTCGGAGCCCCGGGCTCGCCTCCCCACCCCCACTGCGCCCCCCAAAGAGACAAACTTTCCCACCCGGGCGTCCCGCCGGCCAGCCCGCCGCGCCGGTCCGTCCTCGCGGGGCCGTCCACCTAGCTAGTCCACCGGGTGTCCGAGTTCCCCACGCCTGCCGCCGGGCGGAGCGGGCACCCTCGGGAGGAGAGGAGGGGCCGGCCGGCCCGGCGTCGCGTCCCCCAAAGCGCGTGTGCCCTGGTCCTGTTCTTTATCTTCGGGGCAGGAAGACCCAACTTACCTGGGGCGGGGGCGGTGGGGGGGGAGAGGGCGGTCAGTTTCAGATGTTTGAGAGGAAGATTTGATGGGACAGAAGTTTTACCATCTAGGACTTTAACCTCGCTATAATGAATGCAATTGAGATTACTTTTGTGGAATAGCTCTTTTATATTACGGGAGGCCTTAGGGCTTACTTGTTAATGGGAAAACACGTTGGTTATTTAAAGTAAATACACTCAAATAACAGTAAAACTGGTTGAAAAACTAGTTAGCCTCTAAAACAGCAGTATTTTAGGTTCTCGTACGTTTTAGTGGAGTCTCAAATTTTAACTTGCGCATTTGAAACATAATTCTCCTCTTCTGACTGTATTATTCATTCAAAGTGCATCGGTGTTGTGAATAATCGGTTTCACTTATTTGTATTTAGGGTCAGTTTCACTTTCTTTTCTGTATCTGAATTAAGTCTACAGAGTTGTTTTTGTAAAAGTTTAAAGCGAATTGATTTGTTTACTTACAAATAAGCAAAATCCAGGTTGTCTTTTTAAAGCTTGTGAGTTTTCAAATGGAAATGCAACAAGAATGTGGATTACATTGTTTATTAAGAAGCACAGGTATAACAGTTTGTTTTTGCATGTATTGATATTTTTACCACAATGTATGTGGAGTGCCATAATGTTCAAATAGCCATATGCTTATTCTTTTAAAAATGAAAAAGAATAATGTATTCTAGCATTTGGTCACCACAAGGGAGAAATACCATATAAGGGACAGCATTTTAAGACTTTCAAGTAAAACATTGTACTTAAAGCAGGTACACTTAATGGAAACAATTGAGAAGTCACTTTGTCTCATTCCTCCACACACATCCAACCTTGATTTTTGTACTCAGTTTTTTTCAAACATGCTTTTGTAACTTTTTGTTTGTCTGTCATCAGGAGGTGTTGAGAGAAATTTAAACTTTTCATTGAAGTAGTTGCTTAAAAGTCCTGAGATTTATTTCAGTAATGTTTAGAAGCTTTACTGAGACTAAAGAACATGTGACATCTGAATCCTGAGCCCTACGCAACATTGTTTGGCTTCCAGAAAGGTTTTCTCCATAGCAGATGGAGTTTAGTTTAATACCTGATGGTTTCAGGGTAAGAAGTCATTGGCTGAATATACATCTGAAGGAGAATGGATGTTTTTGGTTTTCCCAAATTATAATGCTATATGGTTATCAATGACTGCGTTGTACGTTTTCCTTGTTTTTTTTTTTTCTTAATTTAAGAGTTGTGTGACCACCACCCCCCCACCCCACGCCGCGACCCCCCCAAAGGCAACTGGAGCAAGTAAAATGGTTTTATTTGGTCATTTGTTAATGATTGTCCTGAAGGGATGTTTATCCCAGAAAATCAAGGTTTTTGCTATTTAAATTACTGTAAATAAGGCTGGCTTAACCTTCACTGTTTGGCTTTCTTTTTCCTTTTCCTCCTTCTCTACTTCTTTTTCCCTTGTTGTCTTACTCTTGCCTCCACACTGTTTTGTAATTTCTTTTGACTGTCAGATGAGGAAAGTATAAACTTTATTTGGATAATATGGCTCAGGCTTTCTTCCTGAATAAAGGTCCTGTGTTTTACCTAGATTGACTTAAAATTTCAGTTCAGTTTTTCTTTTCGTTAAGATCTAATTAACATCTTCTTCTCTGTTTCTACATAAGATTCCAAAAATATTTAAGTTTGTACTTTTTTGGGGGGTGATAATCTTAATTTAAATCTTTAATTTAAAATCACAACAAAATTGAGGCTTTTAAAAAAACCTTATTGTGAGTAGACAGTGCATCATAACATTTGTTGAAGTGTCACATACACGGGTAATTATTTTACTGTGTTGAATATTTTTTAAAACAAGTTTTAAAGGCTATTCCTACTTCAGAATTTTTAAGGATTAAATGAGATACTTTATATAAAACAGTCAGCGAAAATTGGTGCTAGGAGCAAACACTGGTTATGTCTTGTCTTCACAACTCATTCATTTGTTCAACACGTGTGTGGAGAGCTTTCCTTGTGCCAGGTCAAGGCATGTAAACAAGAACATGATGGAGAGCCACAGGCAGGACGGCTGTGGAGTCCATGCCCGAGCGCTATGGTGGAAATCAGCCTGAGGGTGCCCAGGGCGCCGCCAGAGCTTCCAGGAGGGGTTCTCAGACTGTCTTGGGGGAGGGCACTATCAAGGAAAGTGTCCCAGAGAAAATGAATTCTAAACGGAGAAGGGGGGTGGGTGTTCACTGGCTGGAGGTGGAAGGGTGGAGGAGATTTGGGGAAAGAAGAACAGCATGTGCAGAGCCCGGAGAGAGAAGGCGGGACAGGACCACGGGGCGCGGAGAGGCTCCTAGGGCGGACGGGCAGTGTCCAGAGTCCAGGTGTCGGGATGCTGGGCCGGAGGCAGTCGGGGCACGCCTGGAAGATCATCTGCAGAGCAGTGGCCTGCCAGATTTGGTTGCTGCTGGGCAATATGGGAAACATTCCTGAAGTGCTGTGTTGTGGAGCTTGGTAGAGCCCGAAGGGACCCCAGCCGGGAATTTTGGGCTTGGGACCTTTTCCCAGTTGTGACTAGTTTGGGTAATAGTTGCTCCATTTCGTAGACCCAGTGGATTCTGTCCAGTCTCTTGTAGGTCATTATGAAAATTAAGTAAGTTAGTGTGTGTTCAGTGCGTAACGCAATGACTAGCACATAGAAAGTGCTCAGTTAGTGGTGGCCCTAAGATTTTAATAGGGTTCAGAGAGAAAATTATAATTAAGTACTTTTATAACATGTATTTGTGTTCCAGTTTGATGTCAGCAATGCCTTATGGACTTCATTTTAAAAAATCATATGTGCGAAATAAATGAGCCTCTTCAAAATGTGTTTCAAAAGGGAGACTTCCTATATTTTAAAAAAAAGTAATATATTTCAAACAGTGTCATTTTGGACTTTAAGCTTCAAATTAAAGCTAGATTTTCTTTTCATGTAGTTGAGACTTTTCCTTGAGGAATTATATATGAATTGAAAATTGAGCCAAATGTGTTAGTGCATTTCACATTCTAGGTTTAAGCAAGGGAGAGAAAAAATATAGGTTCTTGGTGAATGTATAGAGTTGGAAATTGAGGTACCTGATTATAAAACGAAATATCAGATTTTCAGAGGGCATGAAATAGAATGACAAGATCTAATCAAATACTTCATTGAAGATTTTATAATTAAAAATTGTTGGCATGTTCAGATTAGCACAACAGTAAATATCCCAAGGAAATTATTACAAAGTTAAAAAATAGTGTTGCTTTTGTATTGGGGTGATTTGTTGGAAAATTAGCCTAGCCGTTTATAATTGTTTTCAAAGATCTAATGGTAGAATAAGTAGATTACTTTTCTTACCTTATGAAACAAACGTATGCTTTTCTCATCTTTTACAGAGGTGGACAATGACCATAGTTGACAAAGCTTCTGAATCTTCAGGCCCGTCAGCCTATCGGAACCAGCCTGGCGGCTCTGAGGCCGTCTCGCCTGGAGACATGGACGCGGGGTCTGCCAGCTGGGGGGCGGTGTCTTCGGTAAATGATGTGTCAAATCACACGCTCTCTTTAGGACCAGTACCTGGTGCTGTAGTGTATTCAAGTTCATCTGTACCTGAAAAATCAAAACTATCACCACAAAAGGATCAAGGTACTACTCTCTAAAAGAATCACTGCAAGAAACTCCTGTATAAATGCTGTCAGTGGGTTGGTAGTTTCAGAGAGGGGCTTATTTTGCAAGATACACTGCCACCTGAATGGCCAGCAGAGTAGCATTATTTGACAGGCTTCATTTTCCTCTGCTGCTTGTTCATGATTAACATATGTATCATAACAAGGTAAGATTATTTTTAGTTACTATGAATTTATTTGTAGTTGAGTTCCTAATTTTTTGAAGGATAAACTTTGTCTTGGTGAGAATTGAGATGGGCAAGCATTTCATTAACTTGTCAATTAACTGTAGTGCCCTAAGTAAATGTCTACCTTTGAAAATTTTACAGATTTTTTTTAAGATGTTTTTAAAAATGGTTGCCTTTTGACAAATGAGCTCCACCCAACTTTGTTTTTTGTGTGTTTAGTTTTTGCCAGTTAAAATCGTCTGTAGAAATAAAGCTCTTTGAAAGCGAGCAGATCGTGTAAATGTTACATTATGTATAAAGCCAGGTTAATGTGGTTATATTTGTTAAAACCCATCCTGATAAGTAAGACATTGACACTTTAGTTGGTACTCCTGAGACTTTCGGACTTGGAAGCTTTGAAACCTTAAGAGATTAGTTCCTACTCAGAACATTGTTTGGTTTAGAATAATTTGGCTCTCACGTTGTTTTGAGTCTTCCTAGTGCGTGTGATATTGTGATGTGGAGGTGGGTGGTATGATTTGCTGAAGGTGTTTTGGGTGAGGGGACATTTACATCACAAATCAAACAACTGAATGTTATACAGAGAGGTTTAAAGACCTTTATAAGCAGGGCATTCCCACAGGACATCCTCTCACAGACTCCAGCCTCCTGTCACCTTGCTGGGGCTCCTCTCTCTTCCTCAAGATTTAGTTTGTATCACCCCACCTGGCCCTTTTGGGGGCCTTGTCACGCTCTTTGAACATCCATTTCTCCTTTCCTGATTTTGCTCTCCCTTCTTCACGAAGCTGAAGCCTGCCTGTTTGCGTGCTTAAACACTCAGTATTGCTATTAAAAGAGAGAACCATCTATTGGGCATCTCAGTCTTTGGTAGTACTGAGGAACTGGCGAACTTTTGAAAAAACAGTCTTGCTATGGATGATTTTTGACCTTTCCTAAATAAATAGTTTTTGAGCCTCACCTGAGTATCATTAGCAATCTGTTTCTAAGTTTTAAAAATAGATAAGAAATTTTTAGGCCATGTCGACTATACTTATGAGTATGTATAGTGATGCCTAACAGCCTGTTTCCCTGCTGGTAAATTCGGGATGACATCACTACCAACCTTTGGAACTGAGAGTATCTGACAGCTAGTGAGGACTGAGTAGGTGAGATGATGGTGAGGATGCCGTGCTGGTGGGGGTACAGAATACGAGCATCCGTAGCAAATATTACAGGGAATCGACGTTCCTGCACTTTTATTGTGTTGTAGTTTATTTATTTTTAAAACTATTTTAATGAAAAATTTTAAGTAGGTGCAGAAGAGAGAATAATTGTAATGAAGTCTCAGCCCCTCAGCCAGCTTTGATGTTTATCAGCTCCTGGCCAATTACACCTGCACCCAGTTACTCCTCTCCCCACTCCCCATCATTTTAAAGCAAATCCAGGACTTTATACTTCATCTATAAATAGTTCAGTGTGTATATTTAAAGAATTCATGTCTGAAAATTAAAAGCTTTTTATATTAAAAATCCAGTCAATGTGCAGATTTCCCAGGTTGTCGTATAATTTATTTTAACAGTTGGCTGTTGAAATCAACCTCCAAACAAGGTCTATGCTTTGCATTTGGTGAATGTCTTTTAAGTTTGTTTTAATCTGTTAAATGCTGCCCCCCCCCCTTTTTTTGTCCTTGCAATTTGTTTATCAAAGAAACCAAATCATATAGAGTTTCCCACATTCTGGGCTGTTTCTTTTAAAATGTCCCTTTCTCCCCTGTATTTCTGGTTAGCTGGTCATAAGAATCTTGATCAGATTCAGGTTTGATGTGTTGCTATTTATTCAGCTTCGGAAGTATGCAAAGCTTTCTTTTTAAATATTTGTTTTATTTTTCTAGCCCTAGGTGATGGCATTGCTCCTCCACAAAAAGTTCTTTTCCCATCTGAGAAGATTTGTCTTAAGTGGCAGCAAACTCATAGAGTAGGAGCTGGGCTCCAGAATTTGGGCAATACCTGTTTTGCCAACGCAGCGCTGCAGTGTTTAACTTACACGCCACCTCTCGCCAACTACATGCTATCGCACGAACACTCCAAGACATGTAAGTGTTCTGTATTATGTTATGTGTGTAGTGTTATGGTATGCTAACGTACTTTCATTTTTTTCCTCTGAAATGAAAGTGAAGATTTAAGCCAAGAATTTGATTATCACTAAGGAGTTGGTTTCTTCTTTTAGAAATCATGGAGGAAGACTCTTAAAGATTTACATTCAGATTGCATAAAAAACATTGTGCACGTAATTTGACCTGTAGAATTATTTAAAAAGAAACATATTGTATCAGCATTTGGCATTTCTGAAGCCCCTGCTGGCTTTCTACACTTGCTAAAAAATGTGACATAAATGTCTACTGCCAACAGCTTAGGACAAGCAGGGTTAAGAATCCCACTTCTCCTGGCATCCATCCCGTGTTGAACGCTTGATTCATTTACAGGCTTTAAGCATTAGCGGAGAGGAGCCTCTTGTCACTGCTCCTCACCTCCTGGAAATTCATGCAGGACTTTCCCTTTAGTGTGTGAGAGCTCGGTTTTCAACTCAGAGGGCAGGAAGTTAGTTAACACATGTTATGTCTTTAATTAGGTGAGAGCCAACTCAGTGGTCAACTAGTGAAGTTCAGAATTTAGAACATATCCGTTTTTTGAGGTTTTGACCTTCTGCATATAGTATTGTACATACTGTTCCCCCTTTATAAATGAAATCTCCTTGTTCTTTGATCTACATTAATGTGTATGTGTGTATGTTAGGGTGCTAGTCCTTCATTATTAGGGTGGAAAAAAAGCCCCTTGGTTTCTTTTTGAATAGCTCTTTACTTTTTTGTTTTTTTTTTGCGGCTTGTGGGATCTTAGTTCCCCCACCGGGGATTGATTGATTGATTGATTGATTGATTGATTTGGCTGTGCCGGGTCTTCGTTGCAGCATGCGGGATCTTTGATCTTCATTGCGGCGTGCGGGTTCTTTAGTTGTGGCACGTGGGATCTTTAGTTGCAGCATGCGAACTCTTAGTTGCAGCATGCATGTGGGATCTAGTTCCTTGACCTGGGATCAAACCTGGGCCCCCTGCATTGGGAGCGTGGAGCTTAGCCACTGGACCACCAGGGAAGTCCCCCAGCCGGGGATTGAACCTGGGCCCTCGGCAGTGAAGGTGCTGAGTCCTAACCACTGGACCACCAGGGAATTCCCGAATAGTTTTTTACTTAATGGAGAATTTAGACTCACTCTTTTAAAACTTTTTTCCCCCAAAGAGCAAAATAATGGTTTTAAAGGATTTGGAAAGTACAGAAAATTTTAAGGTAACCAAAAGAAAATCACCTAGAATCTCACCATCAAGAGGTGTTTGTTATGCCAGTGTTTCAAATTACAGAAGGAAGATTCTGTTTGCCCTCATTTTCTTCTTTTTTAAGTCCATAATTCATTCCCCACAGACAGCTTTCCTATCACTTTTGCACTTAATGAAAGTAGGATGTGGATGAAAACCCAGCACTGGCACCTGGACAGAGAGAGGGAGGATGGAGACAAAAATGCAGATGCTCGGGGTGTCTAGAATTACGTGCCTATCTTTTATAGGCCATTGGTAGTTTTCTCTTTCTCTCTGTTTTCTCAGCTTTATTGAGGTGTTGTTGATAAGCAATAAATTGCACGTTTAAAATACACAATTTGATGCATTTTGACATTTGTGTATACCCATGAAACGATCACCACAGTCTACATCATGGACATATTCATCACCCCCCTAAAGAGTCTCAGTGCTCCTTTGAAATCAGTCCCTCCCACCCTTTCCTGTCCCTCATCCCCTCCACCCCAGGCAACCACTGATATGCTGTTTACTACAGATTAGTTTGTATTTTCTAGAATGTCTTATATGTGGAATTACACAGTATATATTTTTATATTGCCTGACTTCTTTCACTCAGCACAATTATTTCAGCATTATTCCATGTTGTTGCATGTATCAATAGTTAATTTTTATTGCTGAGTAGTATTCCATTGTATGGATAGATGTACCACAGTTTGGTTCTCCATTCACCTATTGATGGACATTTGGGTGGTTTCCCATTTTGGGCCATCACAAATTAAGCTACTATGAGGACTTCCCTGGTGGCACAGTGGTTAAGAATCCACCTGCCAATGCAGGGGGACACCGGTTCAATCCCTGGTCTGGGAAGATCCCACATGCCACGGAACAGCTAAGCCTGTGCGTCACAGCTACTGAGTCTGCGCTCTAGCGTCCATGAGCCACAACTACTGAGCCCATGTGCTGCAACTGCCAAAGCCCGCATGCCTAGATAGAGCCCGTGCTCCGCAACAAGAGAAGCCACCACAATGAGAAGCCCGTGCACCGCAATGACGAGTAGCCCCCGCTTGCCGCAACAAGAGAAAGCCTGCACGCAGCAACGAAGACCCAACGCAGCCAAAAAAACAAAACAAAACAAAACAAAACAACAAATTAAGCTACCTTGAAGTCTTTGTAAGGACATGTTTTCATTTCTTGTGGGTAAATATCTAGGAGAGGAATGGCTTGGTCCTATAGTATGTGTGCGCTTAACTTTAAGTTACTTCCAAACTGTCTCCCAAAGGGATTGTGATATTTTACATTCCCACCAGCAGTGAATGAAACTTCCATTTGCTCCCTATCTCCCCTAATACTTGGCGTGGTCAGTCTTTCCAATTTTAGACACTCTAATAGGTGTGTAGTATAATAGTGTCTTACTGTGGTTTTAATTTGCATTTCCATAATGAATAATGATGTTGAACATCTCTCCATATGGTTCTTTGCCATCTGTGTATTTGCTTTGCTCAAGTGCCTGCTCATATCTTTTGCCTGATTTAAAATTGGGTAGTTTTCTTATCGTTGAGTTTTGAGAGTTCTTTACGTATTCTGGATAGAAGCCCTTTATCAGATATGTAATTTGCAAATGTTTCCCAATCTGGAGAAAATAGTCTCCTCACACTGTCTTTCAAAGAGCATGCTTTTAGTTTTGAAGAATACTACTTCATTATTTTTCCATTTTTATCATCTGTGCTTTAGATGTTGCATTTAAGAAATGTGCCTAACCAGAGGTTGCAAAGATTTTCCCTTTTTTTTTTAGCAGTTTTATACTTTATTTTTTATATTTAGGTCAGTGATACATTTTGAGTTAATTTTTATTTGTGGTGTGAAGAATGGATTAAAGTTCATGTTTTTCAATATGGATATCCAGTTGTTCCAGCATTATTGTTCAAAAGATAGCCCTTTCTCTACTGAATTATTTTTGTACCTTTGTCAAAAATCAATTGATCATATACATATGGATCTATTTCTGGACTCTGTTTTGTTACACTGATCCACTATCTGTCTTGACACCATAACACAGTGCCTTGTTACTACATATTTAAAAGTTTTGAAGTCAGGTAACTTTTCCAACTTTGTTCTCCTTTTTCAAAGTTGTTTTGGCCATTCTTGGTCCTTTGCATTTCCAAATGAATTTTGAAATCAGTTTGTCAATTTCTACAAAAAAGCTTCCTGAGATTTTGATTAGGATTGTGTTGAATCTGTAAATCAGTTTGGGACGAATGACATCCAAACAGTATTGTCTTCTGACCCACAAACTAGGTATTTATTTAGGTTATCTTCAGTTTTTCTTAGCTGTGTTGCATAGTTTTCAGTATACAAGTACAGTGTGTACATTTTTTAATCCGATTTATCCCTAAGTATTTCATATTTTTGAAAGCTATTATAAATGGTAATATTTTTTGAATTTCGATTTTTGATTGTTTATTGCTAGAATATAGAAATGCAGTTGAACTTTGTTTATTGATCTTGTATCCTACAACTTTGCTAAGCTCCTTAATTCTAGTAGTTTGTTTTTTTTTTTAATACAGTTACTTGATTGATTGCCCTTGTGATTACTTAGAGGCACGTTTTTAGTTGCCAGATGATTGGGGATTTTTCAGAAATTGTCCTGTTACTGATTACTACTTTAATTCCATTGTGGTCAGAGAAGATACTTTTATTGTTTGAATCCTTTGAAACTTGAGACTTGTTTTATGCACCAGAACATGGTCTAGCTTGTTAAATATTCCACGTGTACTTAATAAGGATGTGTATTCTGCTGTGTTGGTTGGAGTTTCTATAAATGCTGATTATGTTTAGTTACTTGATAATGTTGTTGAGGTTGTCTTTTATGTCCTTTTACTGCTTTTCTGTCTACTTGTTCTATCAAATTTTGAGAGAGGTATGTTGAAATAAAATAAATTTTTGAATTTGTTTCTTCATTCTGTTCTATCAGTTTTGCTTCATGTATTGTGAAACTCTGTCACTTAAGGTTATTATGACCTCTTGGTGAACTGACCTATTTATAACTTATGAAATGACCCTCTTTATAAACCCAAATAATATGCTTTACTCTGAAATCTGCTTTGTCTGAAATAGAGCCACTCCAGTTTTCTTATTAATGTTAACATGGTGTATCTTTTTCCATCTTTTAACTTTTAACCTATTTATGTTTATATTTAAAGTGGATTTCTTGTAAACAGCCTATAGTTTGTTCTTGTTTTTTAATCCACTCTTACAGTCTCTGCCTTTTAAAATATAAATCATTTATATTTAATGAGAGTATTGATATGATTGGTTTTACATTTACCATCTTGCTATTTGTTTTCTAATTGTCCTGTATTCTTTGTTCCCTTTTTCATCGTTTTCTGCCTTCTTTTGGAATGAGTAATTTTATATTTCCTCTCCTTTATTGGCATATTTTCTCTAACTTTGTTTTCTCTTTTTAGTGGTTGCTTTAGGGTTTAGCATACATTTTTAACTTACCATAGCTTACATTGAGATACTATTCCATTTCTTGTGTAGTATAAGGACTTTATGACAATATACTTTCATGGTCTCTCTCTAGGCATTTGTGCTATTGTTGTCAAACATTTTTTTTTTTTTTCAAACATTTTATTTTTACTTAATTTGTATCCACATAATATATTGTATTATTTTGCTTTAAATAAAATTTAAAAGTTTTATTTTAAGTAGTTTGTTAAGGTTTCTTTACCAGTCTTTTATATTTACTTACTCTTTTATCATTTCCACTGCTTTTAATTCCTTTGTGTAGATCCAGGCATCCATCTGGTATTTTTTCATAAGCCTGGAGGAATTCCCTTAACTTTTCTTGCTGGTGACAAACTCTGTTTTTTGTTTGTTTGTTTGTTTGTTTTTTAAATAAATTTATTTATTTATTTTTGACTGCATTCGGTCTTCATTGCTGTGTGCGGGCTTTAGTTGCGGCGAGCAGGGGCTACTCTTCATTGCGGTGCACGGGCTTCTCATTGTGGTGGCCTCTCTTGTTGCGGAGCACGGGCTCTAGGCGCGTGGGCTTCAGTAGTTGTGGCATGCAGGCTCAGTAGTTGTGGCTCGCGGGCTCTAGAGCGCAGGCTCAGTAGTTGTGGCGCCCGGGCTTAGTTGCTCCATGGCATGTGGGATCTTCCCGGACCAGGGATCGAACCCGTGTCCCCTGCATTGGCAGGTGGATTCTTAACCACTGTGCCACCAGGGAAGCCCCCAAACTCTGTTTTTTTGTTTTTGTTTTATTTATTTGTTTGTTTTTTATTCTTGGTCTGAAATATCTTTATTTTGCCTTTTTTGAAGCTAAACTTTATTTTGAGGTAATTTTAGATTTACTTGCAGTTGTAGGAAATCACACAGAGGCATCCTATGTACCCTTACCCAGTTTCCCCCAGTGGTGACACTGTAGTTCAGTCTCACAGCCAGGATATTGATATCAATACAGTCAAGGTACAGAACATTTCCATCACTAAGGATCATGTTTCCCTTTTATAGCCAAGCCCACTTCCCTCGTGCCCCCACCTCCTCCTTAATCCCTGGCAACTACTAGTTATCACTTCTATTATTTTATCATTTCAAGAATGTTACATATATTGAATTATATAGTAGGCATTGGCTTTTTCACTCAGCAAAATCTCTGGATATTCATTCACTTTGTTGTGTATATTAATAATTTGTTCCTTTTTATTGCTGACTAGTATTCCATGGTATGGATGGACCACAATTTGTTTAACCACTCATCCATTAAAGGACATCTGGGTTGTATCCAGTTTCTGGATATTATGTATAGAGCTGCTGTAAACATTAGTGTGTAGAGCATATGTGTGAACACAAGTCTTTATTTCTCTGGAATAAATGCCCAGAACTACAGTTGCTGGGTCATAAGGTAGTTGCATGTTTAGTTTTGTAAGAAATTGCCAAATACTTTTCCAGATTGGCTGACCAGTTTCCATTGCCACCAGCCGTGTATTGAGTTCCAGTTGCTCTGCATTGTTGCCAGCATTTGGTGTTTCACTATTTTTCATTTTAGCCATATGGTAATGATGAGTATAATGATATCTCATTGTAGTTTTAATTTGCATTTCCCTAATGCCTAAAGATCTTGAACTTCTCTCCATGTGTTTATTTACCATCTGTATATATCCTCTTTGGAAAATATTCCTTTGTGTCTTTTGTTCATTTTCTGTTGCGTTCTTTGTTTTTATATTGTTGTTTTGTTCTTTATATATTCTAGATATTAGGTCTTTTTCGGATGTATATTTCCAACATTTCCTGCCAGTTTGAAGCTTGTCTTTTCATCCCCTTAACAGGGTCTTTCACAGAGCAAAAGTTTTAAATTTTGGTGAAGTCCAATTTTTCCTTTTATGGATTGTGCTTTTGCTGTCAAGTATAAGATCTCTTTGCATAGCCCTTGATCCTAAAGATTTTCTCCTATTTTTTTTCCTACAAGTTTTATAGTTTTACATTTAGGTATGTGATCCATTTTACGTTAATTTTTGTATAGCATGAGGTTTAGTTTTTCTGTCTGTGGATGTCCAGTTGCTCTAGCACCATTTGTTTAAAAGGCTATCTTTCCTTCATTGAATTGCTTTTGCACTTTTGTAAAAATTCACTTGAGTGTATTTGTGTGGGTCTACCTCTGGGTCCCCTATTCTGTTCTGTTAAAGTATGTATCTGTCCCACAACACGGTTGGTCTTTGTTATTGTAGCTATGTAATAAATCTTGATATCAGGTAGAGTGAGTCCATCCACTTATTCTTTTTCAAAATTGTTTTTTTCTATTCTGGTTCCTTTGTCTTTCCATATAAATTACAGAATAATCTTGTCTATATGTACAAAAAAATCTTGTTGGGATTTTGATAGAAATTTTGTTAAACCTGTATCTAAGTTTGGGGAGAATTGACGTCTTTACTATGCTGACATTTCCAGTCTGTGGATGTGGTATGTCTCTGCATTTACTTAGATCTTCTTTACTTTGTTTCGTCAGTGTTGTGTAGTTATCAGCATGTTTTGTTTTGTTAGATATACACCTAATCCTTTTATTTTTTGAGGAATTATAAGCATCATTATATTTTTAATTTTGGTGTTCACATTTTTATTGCTGGTATATAAAAATACATTTGATTTTTGTATATTGACCTTACTGACTTCACTTAATATTTCTAGGCTTTTTTTTTTGGGGGGAGTCCTTGTATTTTTCTATGCAGAGAATCATGTCATATGCAGATAAGGACGTTTTTACTTACTCCTTACTGATCTGTATCCTTTTTTCCCTTTTCTTGCCTTATTTCACTGGCTAGAACTTCTAGCAATATGTTGAATAAGAGTGATCAGAGCTGACATCCTTGCCTCATTTCTGATCTTGGGGGAAAAGCATTCAGTTTGATGTTAGCTGTAGGTTTTTGGTATATCCTTTTTATCAAGTCAAGGAAGTTCCCCTCTATTTCTTTTTTTTTTTTTCCTCTTCTATTTCTGTTTTACTGATTCCCGCTTTTTATCTTGAATGAGTGTTGATTTTTGTCAATAGCTTTTTCTGTGTCAAATTGATATGATCATGTGAATTTCTTCTTCAGCTTATTAATATAGTGGATTATACTGGTAGATTTTCCAGTTCTGAGTCATCTTTGTATCTCTGGAATAAACTCCGTTTGGTCATGATGTTTATTTTTATATTTTGCTGAATTTTTGTTAAGGATTTTTACATGTGTTCATGAGATATGTTGGTCTGTAATCTTCTGTTTTTGTACCACCTTTGTTTGGTTTTGGTATCAGGGTAATACTAGCTTTATAAAATGAATTTGGGATATGTTAACTCCTGTTTTTCGAAAGAGATTGTGTAGAATTGATGTAAATTCTTATTTAGTGTAGAATCCATCAGTGAAACTATCTTGGCCTGGAGATTTCTTTTTTGGGAGTTTTAAAATTGCAAATTTAATTTCCTTAATAAGTATAGGGCTATTCCAATTATTTTATATTGGGTGGGTTGTGGTAGTTCACTTCTTTTGAGGAATTGGTCCATTTTTCCAAAGTTGTCAAATTTATGTGTGTGAAGTTATTTATAATATTCCTTTGTTATCCTTTTGATGTCTGCAGGGTTGATATCCTTGTTTTTGCTTCTGATATTGGTATTACTGTAAATTTCCCTTTCAACACTGCTTTAGCTGTGTCCCCAAACTTTTTTTTAAAATAAATTTATTTATTTATTTATTTATTTTTGGCTGCGTTGGGTCTTCGTTGCTGTGCACGGGCTTTCTCTAGTTGTGGTGAGTGGGGGCTACTCTTTGTTGCGGTGTGCGGACTTCTCATTGCAGTGGCTTGTGTTTTCTGCGGATCACAGGCTCTAGGCACGCGGGCTTCAGTAGTTGTAGCATGCGGGCTCAGTAGTTGTGGCTCGTGGGCTCTAGAGCGCAAGCTCAGTAGTTGTGGCTCACGGGCTTAGTTGCTCCGCAGCATGTGGGATCTTCCCAGACCAGGGCTCAAACCCATGTCCCCTGCACTGGCAGGCGGAGTCTTAACCGCTGCGCCCCCAGGGAAGTCCCTGTGTCTCCAAGCTTTTGATATGTTGTCTTTTTATTTTCATTCAGTTCAATATATTTTTTAGTTTCCCTTGAGACTTACCCTTTGAACCATGGGTTATTTAGAAGTGTGCTACTTAGTTTCCAGGTATTTATAGACTTTCTTGTTATCTCTCTCTCACTGATTTCTAGTATTTTCCATTGTGGTCAGAGAACACACTTACTATGATTTCAGTTGTCTTATTTTTTGAGGTTTGTTTGTGGCCCAGGATATAGTCTATCTTGGTATATGTGCTGTGAGCACTTGAAACAAATGTGTTGTTGGGTGGAGTGTTCTATAAATGTTGATCAGATCTCATTGGCTGTTGGTGTTGTTGACTTCTTCTGTGTCCTTGCTGATTTTCTGTTTAATTGTTCAATCAATTGTTGACAGAAGGATGTTGAGGTTTCCAGCTCTAATTGTGGATTTCTGTATGTCCGTTTTCAGTCCTGTCAGAGTTCAATTCATGTATTTTGCAGCTTTGTTGTTTGGTACAAACACATTTGAGATTGCTTTGTCTTTTTGATGGACTGATCCTTTATATAATCTCCCTTTCTCTGATAGTTTTCTTTGCTCTGAAGTCTACTTTATCTGCTATTAATATAACCATTCCTACTTTCTTTGGGTTAATGTTTGCATGACATGTTTTTCCATCATTTTCCTTTCAGCCTGCTTGTATCATTACATTTGAAGTGAGTTTCTTATAGGCAGCATATAGTTGAATCATGTTTTAAAATCTGCTTTGTTAATTTAAGTCTTTTAATTGGTGTAATGTTTATTGATATTTAAGGTGGTTGTTGATATATTAGGACTTAAGTTTGCCATTTTGTTTTTGTTTTCTGTTCTGTTTTTCATTTCTGTTTTCTTATCTCTGCCTTCCTGTGGGTTATTTGAATATTTAAAAATTTGTTTTTTTATGTTTTTGAGTGTATCTCTTTATACAGTGTTTTTAGAGGTTGCTCTAGGTTTGCATTATTTATACATAACTTTTCACAGTCTACTGATGTTGTCATTTTACCAATTCAAGGGAAGTGTAGAAACTTTACCTTCTATCTCCTGTATTCTTCCCTAGTTATCATGTAATTAAATATTTCCTCACATACATTTGGAACCACATCAGACAGTGTTATAATTTTTATTTCAACTATCACATAATTTAAAAAACTCAAAGAGAAGGAAAGCCTATTGTATTTGTCTGTATTTTTGATTACCATGTTTTTTTCTTCCTTTTTGATGTTCCAGGGTTCCTTTTTAAAAAAAATTATTTCCTTTTTGTTTAGAGAACTTCCTTAAGTCATTCTTTTAGGGTAAGTCTACTGGCAACAAATTCTCCTTGTTTTGCTTCATCTGAGAATGTCTTAATTTCACCTTGATTCCTGAAGGACATTTTCACTGGGTATAGGATTCCGGGTTGACAGTCCTTTTCTTTCAGCAGTTGAAAATTATTCTGCTACTTCCTTTGTCCTCCATAGTTTTTGATGTGAAATCCATTGCCATTCAAATAGTTTTTCTCTTATAGGTAAGGTGATGTTTTTTTTCACTACTTCCAAGATTTTTTCGATGTCTTTAGTTTTCATAAGTTTAATTATGATGTGTCTTGGCATAAATATCTTTGTTCTTTTTCCTGTTTAGTGCTTGCTGTGCTTCTTGAATCTATAGAATGATATCTTTTGCCAAATTTGGGAAAATTTCAGCCTTCATTTCTTATAATACTTTCGACCAAGCCTTCTCTCTCCTCTCCTTCTGGGATTCTGATAACATGTGTTTAGATATTTTGTTAACGTCCTGAAGGTCCCTGAGGCTCTGTTCATTTTTCTTTCCCAGTGTGTTCTTTCTGTATTGTTCAGAGTAGGTAATTTCTGTTGTTCTTTGTTCATGTTTACTGATTCTTTCCTCTGTCAGTTCCATTCTTCTACTTAGCTCATCCACTGAGCTGCTTATTTCAGTTATTGTGTTTTTCACTTCTAAAATTTCCATTTGGTTCTTTATATCTTCTATTTGTTGAGTTTTTCTATATTGTTTTATTTGTTTCTAGTATGTTCATAACTACCTGTTGAGGCATTTTTATCATGGCTGCTCTAAAACTTCTGTTAAATAATTCTAACATATCTACTATCTTAGTGTTGGCATCTATTCATTCATTGTCTTTTTTCACTGAGTGAGAAATTCTTGGTTCTTAGTATGATGAGTGATGTTCAGTTGAAACCTGGACATTTTTGTGTTACGTTATAAGGTATTGGATCTTATCTAATATGTGTTTTAGCTGGCTTTCTCTGACACCATTCTGGCAAAGGAAGAAATATTAGGTGGAGATAGAAGTCCACGTTCCCCACTCAGTCTGTTGACACCCAAGGTGGGGTTTGGGGCTCCATGTTCTTCCTGGGCAGGGGTAGGAGTTTCTGCTCCCCACATGATGTCCACTGACACAGCAGTGGCTTTTTACCACTGGGTGATAGTGAAAGTCCTGATTCTGACACTACCCACTGGGGAGTTCAAGGGTTGATTCTTTCTTTCTTTTCTCTCTCTTTTTCTTCCTTTCTTTCTTTCTCTCGCTCTCTCTCTCGAGGTATAATTGATTTACAATATGATATGTTACAGGTGTACAGTATAGTGATTCACAATTTTTAAAGGTTATGCTCCATTTATGATTATTATAAAATACTGGCTATATTCCCTGTGTTGTATACTATATCCTTGTAGCTTATTTTATACATAATAGTTTGTACTTCTTAATCCCCTACTCCTATCATTCCCCTCCCCCTTCTCTATCCCCACTGATAACCACCAATTTGTTCTCTGCATCTGTGAATCTGTTACTCTTTTGTTATATTCACTAGTTTGTTGTATTTTTTAGATTTCATGTGTAAGTGTTATCATACAGCATTTGTCTTTCTCTGTTTGATTTATTTAACTTAGCATAATATGGAGGGATGCTTCTTTATTACTGGGTTTGTGGGTGGAAGTCCAGGCTCTTCATTTGATCTTCACTGACATTGTGGGATGGGGGTGTGGTTTGTTATCACTCAGCATGGATGAAAGTTCCCATTCCTAATTTACCTTTTCTAACACTACCCCAGTGGGTAGGTTGGGATGCTTCATTAAAGCCTGGTAAGTGGAAGATTAGGCTCCCCACTTGGCCATGGGTAGGTGTGGCACCACAGTTTTTCTGTGTGTTTGACTAGGGTAAAGCAGTTTTTGTAAGTTTTCTGCCTTGCTAGGCTGCCCCTTTCCTGGTCCTCTGGCTAGAGGTAGCAGGCTTTCACTGTGGCTTGGTTCCCGCCATTTGTTGGTGTTTCCAGGTCGGTGGCTCCTTCAGCTCCAAGTCTGGAATATATGAAGCACAAAGAAATCCCAGGGAACTCACTGCCATGTCATTCCTTGGGTTCTGAAATTGCTAGCTTGTCTTTTTCTCTCTACCTTTCACAGCTTTCTTATGTTTGCTTCACATACAATGTGCAGGATTTTTTGTTGTACTTAGTGGGAGGAGTAGGGAAAAGTACCACTAATCTATCTTCCGAGAAGTGGAAGGTCTCATCTTTGGTTTTGAAAGATGTTTTCATGGGGTATGGAATTCTCTGTTGACATTTTTCTTTTAATACTTGACAGATGTTACTCCACTGTCTTCTGTCTTGCATTGTTTCTGACAAGAAGTCTGTTGTCAGTTTTACCTTTGTTCCTGTATACGTAATGTTTTATTTCTAACTGCTTTAAAATTTTTCTTTTTATTACTGTTTTTTGTAGTCTTTTGTTTGGGGTTTGTTGAGGTTGTTAGATCTGTAAATTTACTGTTTCAGATTTGTATACCTTTCAGTCATTTAAAAAACCTTCTATTATAATTAACATAAAGTTAATTTCTTTAGTGTACAGTCCTATTAATTTTGGGGGGGTCAGTTTTACGAATTTTAATACAGGTATAGGTTCATGTAAACCACCACCTCAGTCAGAATACACAACTGTTTCGTCACTCTTAAAAACCTTCCTTGTGCTATCCCTTTGTATACAATCATTATTTCTTTGTTCTGTCTCTTCACCTTCCAACTCCAATTACATGTACATTAGGGACAACTTGAAGTCGTCCCACAGGTCACTGATATGCTTATTTTTTGTTGTTGTTATTTTGAGAGGTTTTTTTTTTTTTTTTGAGGTTTGTGTGTGTGTGTTTCATTACAGATAACTTCTGTTTGCTAAGTCTTCAAGTTTACTAATCTTTTCTTCTTTTGTTTCTAACCTGTTATTAATTTCACCTGGTGTGTTTTTCATCTCAGAGATTCTACTTTTCCTCTGTAAAGTAGGTTTGGCTCTATTTCCATGTGTCTCCTTAACATGCTCTTTTTTCTACCTCGAGCATAGAAATTATATATATATATATATATATATATAATGTCTTTTTTAATGTCCTTATTTTTGAGTCTTATATCTGTGTTATTTTCAGGTCTGTTTCTGTTTATTTGCTCCTTGTTAGTGGTCATTTCTGATCTTTCCATGCCTCATCTTTGAGTATATAACTCAGTTGTACTCTTCAATTAGAATTTTATGTTGTTGGGTGCTGGATTTTCTTTTTATGCCTATAAATATTTTTGAGCTTTATTCTGGGACACAGTTATGTTAATGGGAAATAGTCTAGGACTTCCCTGGTGGTGCAGTGGTTAAGAATCCACCTGCCAATGCAGGGGACATGGGTTTGAGCCCTGGTCCAGGAAGATCCCACACTCCACGGAACAACTAAGCCTGTGCGCCACAACTAGTGGGCCTGTGCTCTAGAGCCCGCGAACCACAACTACTGAGCCCACATGCTGCAACTACTGAAGCCCGCGTGCCTAGAGCTTGTGCTCCGCAACAAGAGACGCCACCGCAATGAGAAGCCTGTGCACTGCAAAAAAGAGCAGTCCTCACTCGCCGCAACTGGAGAAAGCCCACGCGCAGTAACGAAGACTCAACGCAGCCAAATAAATAAATGAATAAATAAATTTTTTTTTTTTTTAAAAAAGGAGGGCTTCCCTGGTGGTGCAGTGGTTAAGAATCTGCCTGCCAATGCAGGGGACACGGGTTCAAGCCCTGGTCTAGGCAGATTCCACATGCCGCGGAGCAACTAAGCCCATGCGCCACAACTACTGAGCCTGCGCTCTAGAGCCTGCGAGCCACAACTACTGAAACCCATACATCTAGAGCCCGTGCTCTGCAACAAGAGAAGCCACCACAATGAGAAGCCCGTGCGCTGCAACGAAGAGTAGCCCCCGCTCGCCGCAACTAGTGAAAGCCTGCGTGCAGCAACAAACACCTGACGTAGCCAAAAATAAGTAAAAATAAAATAAATAAATAAATATTTTAAAAAGGAAATAGTCTGGACCTTTTGAGGCTCTTAAAGCTTTGTTAGGCAGGTCTGAGCAGCCTTTAGTTTTAGGCAGTTTCTTGACTTCAGTGTAATTGACATTTAGGACCAGGTAATTCTTTATCGTAGGGGCTGTCCTGTGTTTATTGTAGGATGTTGAGCAGCATTTGTGGGCTCTACCCACAAGATGCCAGGAGCACCATTTAGTCATGAGCTAAGAGTGGTTTTCATTTTTTTAAAAAGTTGTTTAAAAAAAAATGCAACAGAGACCACTGTATGTGGCCAAGAAAGTCAGAATACTTACAGAGAGATTTTGAACCCCTTGTACAGGAGACATTCCTTTACTGTTTGAGACAAATGGTAGTATAAGAAAAAAAATTCTTATTTCTTCAGTATAGACAATAGTTAAGAGCACAGGCTTTGAAATTAGAAGGGTATGATTTGAGTCCAGTTATGTGTCTGCCCCTTAATAACTATTTGACTTTGGGCAAATTTTTAACTCTCTGAGCCTCAGTTTCCTTTCTTGTAAAGTAGAGCCAGTATATACTTATCACTTAGGTTTGCTGGAGAATTAAATGAAAATGAATAAAAGTATATAGCTCAATACATGACACATAGTCACTGTTATTCTTTTTTTTTTTTTTAATATTTATTTGGTTGCGCTGGGTCTTAGTTGCGGCTTGCCAGCTCCTTAGTTGCAGCTTGAAGGCTCTTTAGTTGAAGATCGAGGGCTCCTTAGTTGCGGCCTGCGGGCTCCTTAGTTGTGGCATGCAAACTCTTAGTTGCGGCATGCATGTGGGATCTAGTTCCCTGACCAGGGATCAAACCCAGGCCCCCTGCATTGGGAGTGTGGAGTCTTAACCACTGCGCCACCAGGGAAGTCCTGTAACTGTTACTCTTATTTCAGGAGTGTGCCCATTATTTATAATACCCCTTGATGTATATATAGAGTCATATTTTGCTAATTTGGAGGATTATCATCTGTTATCTTTCAGGTCATGCAGAAGGATTTTGTATGATGTGTACAATGCAAGCACATATTACCCAGGCACTCAGTAATCCTGGGGATGTTATTAAACCGATGTTTGTCATTAATGAGATGCGGCGTAAGTATCCTCTATAGTAGTTTATATTAGTATTTGTTAGCTAATTGGTCTTAATGGTCTAACTGGTAAATGATGAGCTCCTTGTGTATTACAACAAACAGTTTATTGTATATGTATATGTCTTTAATGAATAACAGGTTTTTAGTAAACTGTTTACTATATAAACACATTTTGAAACCTAAAGTGAAAGATGACAATATAGTAAAGAAGGTGGTATTCAGTTTAATATATAAACACATTAAAAATTTTTAAAAACTCAATTTATTGATAAAATCATTGATAAGTTTTACAGTGTTTTTCTCAGATATTTGGATTTCTATGCTAATACTAACTCTAATATTGTCCTGCAGGTTTCTTTAGTTTTCAATTAGTTTTAATTCAGTGAATGAGTATTACACTATACATAGTGATGGGAATTACCAAAATAAAGTTAATTATACTTTTAAAGAAAATTTTATACTCATAACTTAGCAAATTTGTGGATAAATTTCACTTTTTCTATACAATTTTTAAATGACTTTAAAATTTCCTCTTGAATTGTAATGATTCTGATAGGTCGCATGAAATATTTTTATGCACTTTCTGTATGTTTTTTGTAATAAGCTTTTACATCATCTTAATTAACTGAGTTGGAATAAAAAATGCTTGCAAATAAAACAAAAACCTAACTCTTAATCTGGTATCTAGCTGGGTAATTATAGGGGTGGATAATTACACAGTGACAATTTATAATCTTTTTGCCTAAAAAGCTGCTGAAGATAAAGAGATGTTATATTGGCCCTTGGTACTATTAACAGGCCAGAGTAGACAATGCAAAAATTTTTTAAACATTGTAGGATCCTGGCAGAATTTTAGCCAGGGGTGATTTTGTTTGTTTAATTACATGTATAGATCACACACACACACACACACACACACACACACACACATACGGCAGGCATGTCTAATATTTTTAAACTTAGTCTTTAAGAGAGTGTCATTGTGTGTATATACATACATCCATGAACATACACCACCCCGCCAACTCCAAACATATATGGTTGAATAATGAAATTGTCATTTTTGTAGGTCAGAACTGGTAGAATATTGGCAATTTCATATGATTCAAGTTAATATATATTTATATATATTCATACACATTAAAATTCTATGTATATTGTTTATACTTTTGTGTTGTTTTTCATTATTATGTAATTTTGTCTTGCGGCTGTTTAGTCAATTAGAAATAGGACCAAAATGATACTCAGTGGAGAATATAGTATGTTCTCTAGGTTACTGGGATAGAATTTAGATAGGTTCACGTGTTTATGTTTTACATGGATTCTCTCAGGAAGATCTAGGGCCAGATTTAAGATGTGTGCACTGACATAACATTTGGGACAAATTTTTGAAACAGTACAGCCAAAGTTGAATTTATTCAGGTATCATTTTATTGCTGAAGACATAGAGTCTCTGGGCTCTCGGAAACTCTAGCCCATGTGGACTTTTAATTGTCTAAAGGGCCTGTCCTAGCTGTTCTCAGGGGAGCTTATTAATGCTGTTTCCTCATAAAATAATTATCGGGTATTTTCTAACCAACGTATTGACATAAGATGTAACTCTGGGGGGAGTACAGCCCGGCATGTCATGTGATGATACAGCTTTGTCTTTACTCGAACTTTATAGGCATAGCTAGGCACTTCCGCTTTGGAAGCCAAGAAGATGCCCATGAGTTCCTGCAGTACACTGTTGATGCTATGCAAAAAGCATGCTTGAACGGCAGCAACAAGTGAGTACAACACAGCATCGGTCAACCCCCATTCCCACCCCCTGCCCACCTCGCTGGCTCACCAGAACGCAGTCCAGCCTTTTACGACGGGTGTGCAGAGCTCTCTTTCGGCCTCAGCTTTTGACTTTGCGCTGCCTCTTCCTCAAGTGATTGGCATTATTTTCAAATGGTTGAAATTTTAAAAGGTGTGCTTACTATAATGATTTGGATTTAATTGCAGACGTCAGGACATGAATGTTGGTCTTGACGTTATTTAGTTTCTGAGTATCATCACCCCTCTGCAGCTCAAAACTAACCACTTCTCCTTTCTTGTGCCAGCGTTTTCTGAGTTGATCTCTAGACTTTGAAATCTGTATTTGTTCCCTGCGTCTTTCTCACTCTGGTCACTTACCAGTTTCTGCAGTTTCTTCTTTAAAATCTAAATGTGGGCTCAAGAGGAAGATTGGAGAAACAATTAGATAACAAGTCCTAACCCACTTGCTATTGCCTCAACACACCCAGCAAGTCTCCCATTGCCTTCCCGCTGCCACCAGCACTGCCTTGGCCAGGCTGTCCCGGTCTGGATGACAGTCGGCTGCAGAACAGGGGAGAGCGCTCTGTGTTCCCTGCCCTCGCCGGCGAGTCCTCACGCGGTGTCACAGTCCTGCTTCAGGGCCAGATTCCTGCCTCACCCCAAACCCTCACTGTGTTCTCATGAGGCACGGCGATTCTCTAGCTGTCACACATACTGTGCAGCTCTGCTGTTTGAATTCTTGTTCTTTTATAGATGTACCTGCTTTTAAAATCTGGTTATAGCCTCTGTCATTTTTGTAGAACTCTTCTCTCATTTTACTGTTTGACTTTTTCAGATTAGACAGACACACCCAGGCTACCACACTCGTTTGTCAGATATTTGGAGGATACCTAAGATCTAGAGGTAAACTTCTGTTTAAAGGTTGATAAGTGTGACACAGTATGTGGTTTAACAAATGCAAAGGATAGGAAAGGGTTACTAATGGAAAGTGTATCTCCCTTCCAGCCCAGACTCCCATCCCCCATCCTCAAAGGCAGCCCCTGTCCCAGTTTGTGGTTATCCTTCCAGTAGTTTCCTGTGCATGAGCAGACTGGCTGCTTTTCACATTGGAAACCTTTTTACATTTCAGCACATATAGGTCTAACGGAGTCTTTCACAGTTGCAGTAGTATTCCATTTATTTTAGTTCCCTATCAGGGAATTTTTAGATTGTTTCTAATTTTTGTTGTTTTTGTTACCATCAGTGCTTCATTGAACATCCTTGTATACACATGCCTTTATGTCCATGTAAAAGTGTATATACACAGGATAATTTGTTAGAATCTCCTTATCAAAGGGTGTGTTTATTTTAAACTTTGACTCCGCTGTGTCACTCTGCCAAGAGGTTATGCCAGTTTACACTCCAGCCAGTGGTGAACGTGCATCACATTAGTGCCTCTCACTGTGTAGTAGTAAAATTGTTTGCCCGATGTGACAGAAGAAAAAAGTACCGTGTGTTTTTTATTTTGTGATAGTATTTATATGTTCTGTCATTTCAGTAGTTGGTATTGCCATACTGATTATACTTGGCTTATCCTTTGCATTTTCTTTTTATTTCAGTCAAGTGTTTAAATTGCAAAGGTGTGTCAGATACTTTTGATCCATATCTCGATATAACATTGGAGATAAAGGTAAGTTTGATAGTTGTTGTGGTGGTTAAGTTAAAAAAAGTCAGTCATACTTTATGTATTTATAGTTCACTTATGATTTAGACTACACATGTTAGAGAATATAAATTGAAAAATTTAATATGCTAGGACTTTATTTAGAGGAGATTATTTAAGCTTTGTATTAGGCGTCATAAAAAGCTTAAAACGTTTAATAATTTTATTACCTTTTGACTTTTCACTTAATCTTAATAAAACCAGATTCTGATGCCTCTTATTAGCCAAATTTAGGTGGTTGTTATTCTTTAGATCCTGTTTTGCTTCTTGCATTTTCTAAACTCCTATTTTTGGTTGTCTTAAGCTTTTGTTTTTCTGATTACAAGTGTAATACTAATGATAAAAATGAGAAACATTGCAGAGACGTGTGAGATCCTGTCCCTCAGAATGTACTCTTGTTAACGGTTTGATATAAACTGCTTCCAGAGTATTTGTTTACTGTCTATAAAAATGGGTTTATACCTTCAGTCTGTTTGGCCACTTCCTATCTTCATTGCATTTTGCTTGGGCTTTCTGTGTGTTGTGCTTCAGCCGATTTACATGCCTGATTCCTTGCTGGTAGATACTTCATTTGTTTCCAGTTTTATACTATTTTAAATAATGCTGCAGCAAGCAGCCTCTTCACATATTTTTGTTGACTTTAGTCTGCTCTTTTTTTTAATGGGAGGGGAATTAGCTTGGTGTGTACATGTATTAATATAAAACTGAACGTCATAATGAAAGAAGATTTTCTTTTTACATAAAAATTCACATGTGCTTTTATACTTTCGAGTCGTCTTTTTTCTTTTTCCTAACAAGCGGCAGGGAGTGGTAATGTGGTGTTGGTGCTGCTCTGTCCCCAGGCTGCTCAGAGCGTCAACAAGGCGTTGGAGCAGTTTGTGAAGCCGGAGCAGCTTGATGGAGAAAACTCGTACAAGTGCAGCAAGTATGACGGGTGATGCTGGAGGCCGCATGGGGGGCGGGGAGGCTTGGTTTGGAGGGGTTCGGTGTGTCTGCGTAGCCCAGGGCTAGAGTCCCGTTACCGGCTGGGAAGACCCGGGGTCTCTCTTCCCCGGGCCAGGGCACGCTGTGTCTGTGTTTACACTCGTCAGAGAAGTGCACTGAGGAATGGGAGACGGAGCCTCGCTCCTGGGGAGGTGGGTGGGCATGCAGAGGTAAGGTCCTCACTCACCACAGGCTAGAGCTGCCGCGTGTGAAGCTTGGCTGCGGTGGCGTGTGGCGTGTGGCGTGTGTGTCGAGCAGCATTTACATGGACTCTCCTGTGTGAGAGGGTTGGGGTGGATGGGGAGTCACTTTCTCCCAGAGCAGTTCAGGATCTCTCTTAACTGCTGGCTCTTTCCCAGGATTTGGGGCAGTATCTGCTAGAAACCTCGAATTTAAGTTATTCTTTAATGTTTCCCCATCGAGTCGAGAGAGCCTATTTATTTTTTAAAGGGGGCAGTGTATTTCTTCCTTTCTTCCTTTCTTCCTTTCTTCCTTTCTTCCTTTCTTCCTTCCTACCTTCCTTCCTTCCTTTCTTCCTTTCTTCCTTCCTTCCTTCCTTTCTTTCCTTCCTTCCTTCCTTCCTTTCTTTCCTTCTTTCTTCTTTCTTTCAAGATTTATCCATTATTTATTTATTTAATTTATTTTTGGTTTTGTTGGGTCTCAGTTGCGGCATGCAGGATATTTCGTTGCGGCGCATAGGCTTCTCTCTAGTTGTGGCGTGTGGGTTTTCTCTAGCTGTGGCACACAGGCTCCAGGGCACTTGGGCTCCGTAATTGTGGCGTGCAAGTTCCAGAGTGTATGGACTCTGTAGTTTGCGGCACGCGGGCTTTCCAGTTGAGGCATGCAAGCTCAGTAGTTGTGGCGCACGGGCTTAGTTGCCCCGCGGCATGTAGGATCTTAGTTCCCTGGCCAGGGATCGAACCTGCGTCCTCTGCATTGTAAGGTGGATTCTTTACCACTGGACCACCAGGGAAGTCCCAAGAGAGCCTATTTTAAGAAAGCCCTGTTATCATATGTTTTAAGTAGATTTTCATTTTAAGTCAGGTAACACAGGTAAGTGTTGTTATTGAATATGGGCAGACCTCAGGGATAGCGCGGGTTTGGTTCCAGACCACCACAATAAAGCAAACCTTACAATAAAGTGAATCACATGAATTTTTTCGTTTCCCAGTGCACAGAAAAGTTATGTCTACGCTATACTGTAGTCTGTGTGCAATAACATTATGTCTAAAAAACAGTGTACAGACCTTCATTTAAAAATACTTACTGTTAAAAAATACCAAAATAACTAGAATAGTAACATCAAAGATCACTGATCACAGGTCACCATAACAAATATAATAATAATGAAAAAGCTTGAAATATTGCGAGAATTACCGAAATGTGACACAGAGACACGAAGTAAGCAAATGCTGTTGGAAAAACGGTGCCGGTAGACTTGCTCCATGCAGGGTTGCCACAGACCTTCAATTTGTGAAAAATGAAATATCTACAAAGGGTAATAACATGAGGTGTGCCTGGGTTCATTTTGTGGGGGGACAAGGCTCCCTTTCCTCCCAAGACCATAGGGATTTCTCCTTTGTTTTAAACTTCATGGACGTTTCTAGTCTTTACTTTCTTCCTTTTGTATCTGGGCTTAGTTTTCACAGTATTATACCAGCCAGTTTTTCAGTTTGTTTTGAATTGAGAGAAACTTATATTAATCTAATTTAAAAAATATCAGTGACCTATCATACCTGACATTTCAGAACTGTCCTATCTTTTTCTTTCATGCTAATTAAGCAGTTTCCCCCGTACTTTAAATTTTAATATTTTCACTGTTGGTTGAAAAGGGTGGTGTTTCTCATCTCATAGCCTTCTTTTGGAAACTTAATTTAGAATGTTTCAGAGGAATAACAAGGGAAAGATTTAAAAAACCCCATATTAATCTTCTTAAACATTTGTTTCTGTTTTTTTCCAAGGTGTAAAAAGATGGTTCCAGCTTCAAAGAGGTTCACTATACACAGATCTTCTAATGTTCTTACACTTTCTCTGAAACGTTTTGCAAATTTTACTGGTGGAAAAATTGCTAAGGTATGTAGATAATATTATTAATAACCATTTATGTTGAGCCTTTCAAGGCTTAAGTGTCAGCAACTAAATTGAACAGTTTTATTATCTGATTTTCTAAGTTCTTCCAGCACTTGGTAGTAGAAAAAAATGTCAAAGAATTGAGCTAGTAGTTTGGTATGTGTGTTTATGAGCGTATGTGCTTTTTTCTATATCCTTTAGCTGGCTAGACTTTCTGAAGATAAATTGATGATTACTATCTTCATTTGGGCTTCATAGTCAGTGCAGGTGACGAGTGGCTACAGGGAGTGAGCTTGTGTCATTTGAATCCAAAGAGGGTTCCCAGTCAGATCTTGCCATTCTTTCATCAGAGCTTATTTTGTTTATTCATTTGTTTTCTGACTGGTAGTATACTGAATTTTCCCATTTTCTTCCCACTTTCTGAAGATTGAAAGTGGTCAGAAATCCAGTAACATGCAAAAGAAATCTGTTCCTGAATTGTTAAAAATAAAAATAAGACAGTCTGGACTCTCAAATCCAGAGTTGTGATTGTTACCATCTCCTTTGATGGATTTGGAGGATTCACTTAACGTGGATCCTTATTTGTTTAAAGGAAATAAAGAATACAGTGGGATTGCATTAAACACACTTAGGTTCAGGTGTGCTCCAGGTTAATTCTGTCTTTTGAAATGAGGTTCAGTGTGTTGGGTTTCTGCCAGAACATAGGGTGCAGTGCTCTGGGGTCTCCTGTGCCTGTGCACATGGGATAACCTGCACCTTCAGAAATGATGTTCCTTTTTCCTCTTTCCATTCCTGTGTAGGATGTGAAATATCCTGAGTATCTTGATATTCGACCGTATATGTCTCAGCCAAATGGAGAACCGATCATTTATGTTTTGTATGCAGTACTGGTACACACTGGTTTTAATTGCCATGCTGGCCATTACTTCTGCTACATAAAAGTAAGCTCTGTGGATTTTGCTAATAAGTATTTTTACAATACACTGTAAGATAGCCCTGGCATTTTGGGGAGGAAAGGTGGGGCTTTTACAGTTAAAATGTGAAAGCCCATTTTTCTTACGTCTGTGGATTGGTGTTCCCTATTTACCTAATTGTATCTAATATCTCTTTTATTGGCTGTTTTGCAGGCTAGCAATGGCCTCTGGTACCAAATGAATGACTCCATCGTATCTACCAGTGATATTAGATCGGTACTCAGTCAACAAGCTTATGTTCTCTTTTATATCAGGTATTGTCAGGAAAGCAAATTTTCATCTTTTCTGTTATGTCATCTCTCTTCCTCTCATCAACATATTTAAATTCGATATTGTTTGTTTAAACAGCATCTCGATGGTGGGGAGAGTAAGGAAGGTGGTTTTCAGTGTGGATCATGAGTTTGCTTTAGCTCCCAGCTCTTCGGCAGGTTAATAAAGAAACATGCAGAAGAAAGGGAAGGCGGTAGTCTCAGAGGGTGGGCTTCTGCTGCTGGTGGCAAACCGGGTGGGCCAGGGGGCCTGGGAGGCAGTGAGCGGAGGCCTGGAGAAGGGGACTCTTGAGTACCTGGGTGTGGTCACCTCTCAGGCACTGAGCACAGGCGGCCAGCCACCTCCCTGGGCCAGGCCTGGGCCAGCGCCAGCACCCCTGCTGCTGCTGCACATTCTGACTCGCTAATTCCATTTCTGGGAACGTAGGGCCTTGGAGCAATCTGATGTGTGCTCCAGTGTATTCATTTGTAGTAGCTGGAAATTAAGAACATCGTGAAATTTCCATCAATAGCAGAAGATCATATAAATTGTAGCAAATCCATATGATGGAATACAATGCAGCTGTTAAAAGTGATTTTTATAAAGCTTTTTAAAATGATATGAGAGAGTGCTCCGTATATGGAGGAAAAGCAGTTTGAAATTTTACACACTGATACTGAAGAAACCAGTACAGGCTAAATAAAGCCTGGAGGAAAATCCACTCAATCTGAATAGTGGACGCCTCGAAGCAGTGAGGGGAGGCACAGTGTTTTTGTTGGTTTCTAACTTTTCAGGATATTACAGATTTTTCTACAATGGTATGTATTTACAATTAGAAAAATAGAAATAAAAAAGAAAAGAAAAATACCTTTCAAAAAATTAAAAAATTAAAGAACAGTAGCTTTCAGATAGTGGCATCCTCAGAATCCACAGTTCAAAATACCGTTTGCCCAGTGACCCTGTTATCTCCCGATCTGAGCACCCGGCGTTGGCCTGGACCTGACGGGGACCCTGCGTGGAGCTCTGCGCGTCGTGTCACCTGTTACCTGAGGGTGGGGTGTACATGAATCTCTTTGGGGGAGACGTCCCATGTGTCCCAGTGTCCCTTGAGCACTGTCACTCTCTGTCCCCAGGTCCCACGATGTGAAAAACGGAGGTGAACTTAGTCATTCCGCCCACAGCCCTGGCCAGTCCTCTCCCCGACCGGTGGTCAGCCAGCGGGTTGTCAGCAGCAAACAGGCGGCGTCCGGGTTTATGGGAGCACAGCTTCCCTCTCGCATGATGCAGGTAGCGTTCCACGGCAGAATGCCGTCTTCATGTTCACCTTTCCAGCCCTCTAGTTAACACTGCAGTGGTCGTCATGACCTCATCTACAACTGAATTTCTTGGCCAAAAAGTTTATTCGAGCTGTTTATTATATTTCAAATATACAGAAAATCCCTGAGTATGAACACAAGGATCAAGAAGAAAGTCTGGTGTAAGTCTGTTTAAACGCTAGAGATTTTAGCTCCCACCTTGGACTTCCATTCACTTAATGGATTAAATGTTTGGGGATTCTTGGTTAATGCTGGCCTCCAGGAAAGTGACGCCTTTACAAAAAGAACACTTCAGTCGTGTCCGTTTAGCCCTTTCAGGCATGTGGCGTTTTCTGTCTGCCGTCAGCTGGGCCTGGTCACGCTCCCTCATGGCTTCTCGGGGGGAGTGGAAGGTACGCCTGGTTCGCGTGAAGCCCCGAGTCCTCAGTGGAGGCCTGCCTTTTGCTTGACGTAGGTGTTGAGATTGTGGACATGTTGGACTTGTTGGAATAGCCTGTATACACCTTGGAATAATCCTGTCACCTGTGCCGTAGTGTCGTAACAGCCTTCAATTTGATAGGGACTCACAGATTGAGTGGCTTAGGGAGCTAAGGCAGCAGGTCCTGCACTGGGCGCTGCCTGCGTGAGGCCTCAGGACACGGCCAGCTGGAGAGCACATGCCCTGTGTGGAGGGGCCACTGCTGTTGCTTTTTCAAGAGGTTTTTTGGTTTTTGTTGTTTTTTTTTTTTTTAACTATGAAGCCTTCCAGTGTTAGGATAGCAACTAATTCAGATATTTAAGAAAACATTTTGAAGACCAAACAGAATTTATCTGTGAGTCAGAATTCACCCATGACTACCAGTTTGCCACTTCTGGGTTATAGCAGCAAAAGTTGGGATCTGGAGCAAAATAACTGCTCGAGCAGGAGTCGGAGATGATGGGGGCAGGGATGGCTTAGTGAGCGTGTCTGTCCACGTGCCTGTTGCCTTGGCCCGTGGGAGTTCCCCGTGGCTGGCACTCCCTTCTGCCCGGACTGCGGTGGGCTCCCTGGAAACCATGCAAGGAGAACCTGTGTGACTCCATGCCCAAAGGGACCTGCTTCTTTCTGTCAAATTGGAGCAGGAAGAATTTGGTCTGGGTGTTGTTCTCTGACAAAAAGAGTGGTCCCTGTTCACCAGAAATTCATTCTCAGAAAACTGTGCCCTGTGAAAGGTTTGTGGTGGGCAGGCCCACAGGAGAGGGGGAGGGCTTTCTTGGTGCGTGAAACTCGTTATTCACAAAAGAAAAAGATAACCAAAGTGGGAGAGGCCCACGGTCTCAGGTTTCTGAGTCTGCGACTGTTTCTGGGGCTCTCACCTGGCTGTGGTCTGCTTGTTTCCAGAACCCACCTCATCTAAATGGGACGGGACCCTTGAAGGAAACGCCGAGCAGCTCCATGTCAAGTCCTAACGGGAATTCCAATGTCAGTAGGACTGGCCCTGTTAACGCCTCAACGTCTGTTCAGAACTGGTCAGTTAACAGGCCTTCAGTTATTCCAGAACATCCCAAGAAACAGAAAATCACGATCAGTATTCACAACAAGTTACCTGTGCGCCAAGGTCAGTCTCAGCCTACCCTTCACAGCAATTCTTTGGAGAGCCCTAACAAGCCTGCCCCGTCTTCTACCATTACCACTTCTTCTGCAATACAGTCTACCTCGAGTGCCCCCGTGATGCCCGCGTCTAGTAAGGTCACAAAGCAGATCACCCTGAGGGAGTCCTGCCCTGAGCCTCTGATGAACGGCAGGTCCAAGCTGAGCTCCGGCGTGCTGGTCCCGTATGGTGCCGAGTCGTCCGAAGAGTCCGACGAGGAGGCGAAGGGCCTCGGCAAGGAGAACGGTCTTGGTCCCCCCGAGAGTGCGTGCGCCCCTGCCCCGGAGGCCGAAGATGTCGGGGCCTCTCCGCACGAGCTCCGAGAGCCCGTGGCTCTAAATGGTGCTACCAGTACGGACAGTGACCCGAAAGAAAACGGCCTGCCCTCGGATGCTGCCACCTGCCAAGTCCAGCCTGCTCTACACTCAGAAAACCCCTTTTCTAAGGCAAACGGTCTCCCTGGGAAGGTGAGCCTGCACCGGGCGGGGCAGGGGCGGGCTTTGCTTCCCCCCTCGTGTCTGGCGGGTCACGTGGCTGGGTTTCAGGTGGCCCCCGGAGCTGAAATCTCTCTGTTTTTTATTGTAGTTGATGCCCGCTCCTTTGCCACCTCTCCCAGAAGACAAAATCTTAGAGACCTTCAAACCCAGCAGCAAAGGGAAAGGCTGCACAGATGAGACGAGGTAGGACACTGTCCCAAGGCCGTGGGACGCAGGCCGGGGAGCCACAGCAGGGCCTGTGGGTGCGGCCGCTCGCGGAAGTCTCGGTGAAGCTTTTGGACCCTGGAATGATTTGAATAACGATCTGTCGAACTCGTTCATGTTCCTTTTAAGAAAGTAAAGTAAACACGTACAGGGTCTGTTAGTCCAGCTGACGCCCCCCCTCCCGCAGGGCCTCCTCTCTGGGGCTCGTCCGCAGCCCCCGGTGGAGCCTCCCGCCGGCACCGTCCCACTCAGCCCTCCGTGTGACAGGCGCCGGAGGAGGTGTGAAGCGGGTGGCGCAGGGCTTCTCGACTGTCCGGTAGCGAAGACTTTGTTTTGCTCCCTTTAGAATTCTGAATTAAATTCCTAGTTAAGATGCTCTGTCTCCACACTTAAAAAGAAAAAAAAGAAGTCAGTGCATTGACCTCAGCGTCATGTAACGGGAGTAGAAGGAAGGGTCAGAAGGCAGTGGCGTGTGGCCATGCCAACAAGCCGGGAGGCGGGGCCACCGCAGGACACGGGCTGGGCCAGCAGCTCGGCACCACGCACAGGTCACGTCACGCATGTCAGCGCCGTGACGTCCTCCTGGTGGACGAATTGCGGCCAAGTTCTGACCAACCTGAGATCGACACCCTAGCGGTGTCTGTGAAGCGGCCAGTAATAGAGCCGGGGTTTTTCACCCACGTGAACGCTGGGACGTGGGCTCTTCTGTGGGGCCGCCTGCCTCGCCCCCGCCCACTGGTGCTGGTGAGGCTCCCCCATCGTGGGGCTGACCCAAAAATGCACCCCCCGTTTCAGAAGGGCCCTGCGGGGGGCGTGCCCTCACCAAGAACCACTGTTAGGAACGCTCACTTAGAAAAACGAGCAAAGCGCACGCACTCCCGGTCGACCGTGAAGAGGGGGCACTTGAACACTCAGTCCCTGGCAGGATGGCTGTCCTCCTTTCTCTATCCTTGTCCGGCTTAGTTTGTCTTCAAATGTAACGTGCGTGAGAATTACGACAGGTGATTGTATAAGCAGTCAGTCCCCAGCTACGCACGTTTCCTAACCTCACGTGCGGCCTTGAACACGTCACTGCCACGCTCGAGATCACACGTGTCTTCTCTCTCCCAGATATTTTCCCGCTGCAAAGCGGGCCCGCTTTAGGGTTCTTCTTGCTTTCTGGCAGCTTTCATTAACTTCGAGACTCCATCAAAAGCAAGGCAGAGTTCTTTTACTACAGAAAGTGTTTCTAAAGCCTCAGTGATTCCTCACAATCTGTAGGTAATTCAGGGAGCTCTTGGCTCTGTCTGGAGGTAGCTACTCTAGCTCCGAGGCTCCAGGAAAATTCAGAGAAAAGGGATCCAAAGGAAAAGTAAGAGCCCCATCGTTATTTGACTTTTTTGATGGTCCAGACTTAGTTATTAAGAATTAGAAGTATATCTGAAAACAGAAGGCGCCTAGAATTGCAGAATTATTATTGCTGAAAAATGGGGTAGGCTTGATACAAATTTTTACATTTTTATTTAATGAGAAAATTTGACGTTTCCAAAAATGATAAGCCCAGTTTTAGGTTTAAACCAGATGTAGTAAAGCCATAAAATATTTAGTAAACGAACGATTTCAAGTGTTTGTCCCTGTGAGCCAGAAAGCAAACAAGTAAATGCTGATTTCTTTCCTTCTTTCGGTGGGGCTGCAGTACGACTGGGACAGAGGAGAGGCCTCCGCAGGACCCTGAGGCTGACCTGGAGGCTGGCAGCTCCGCTCCCGATTCCCGTGAGAACCTGGAGCTGGTCACGAGCCTTAGCAGCAAATTCAAGAAGGTTTTGTCGCCCTCGGACCCCAGCATCAAACCTACCAAAGAAGAAGTCTCTGAAAACATTTTGGCAAAACCCGAGGAGGCTTTGCCGAGTATCAACACCTTTTGTAACACCAACAAGGATACCCTCGGGGATGATCAGCTTCCTAAACCGTGTGACCCTGGGAATTTAACAAATGATCAGAGCAAACCGTCCCAGGACGTGAAAGGGATGTTACCAGAGTGTCCCCAGGACCCGGCGGCAGCAGAAGCAGCGGGGAGGCTGAGCCCGAGTCCCTTGTCACGTACCGAGGGCGACTGTGAGCCTGAGCCCTTGGGTCACAGCAGTCGGGACAGAGGCACGGATGTGGAGGGTCCCCCTCAAAGCACAGGGGTGTCCGCAGATGGGGTGCCCTCTCCGCAATTAGACAGGATCGCAGAAAACCGTCCAGAGGGGGTCCCCGAGCAAAGTAACGGTGAGAGAGGTGAAGATGGTAAGGCCGGGCAGAAGGTCCAGGAGGCTTGTCCAGTGCAGGAAAAAATCAGCAGCCTCAGAAAGGTGGACCGAGGACATTACCGCAGCCGGCGAGACCGGTCGTCCAGCGGCGAGCGCGTGCGGGCGAGCAGGAGCAGGACCGAGGACCAGCGTCGCCGGAAGCGGCCCCGCCACGGGCGGGAGCAGCCCCGGTCCGAGTGGCCCGAGCCCTGCGCCGCGGCCCCGCACGCCTCCTGCCCCGGGTCCCTGGCCAGGTCCGGCCACCGGCGCTCCCGGAGCAGGGGGGCCCCCGACCAGGAGTGGGGCCGCTACCACCACGGCGAGGGCGAGCACGCCTGGGCCTGGGAGAAGCACTACCCGGACAGGATGCGCTGGGGGCGGTGCAGGTACCACCACGACAGGTGCGCCCCGTACCCGGCCCGCGAGCCGCGGGACTGGAGGCCCTTCCACGCCGAGCGAGAGTACGACCGAGCCGGGCCCTATGGCGGCCGGCCGTACAAGGACCACTACAGAGGCCGGAAGGGCTACGAGCCGGCGGCCAAAGAGAGGGACCGGCACCGCTTCAGCAGCCCCCGGGCGGGCCTGGCCCACGCGCCCCCTCCGCACCCCGCTGACAAGCACGCCCACGAAAAGGCTGCGCTGGGGGCTGAAGACAGCAGCTGTGGCCTCGCCGGTCGGTTTCACGAACACAAGGACGTCAAGTCACGGAAACCGAGGTACGGTAGTGTAGGGAATGATGACAGTCACGTAGAAAAGAAAGCCTGGAGAAGCTTACAAAAGGATCCTTTAGAGGAGCCTAAAGTGAAGAAGCACAAAAAATCAAAGAAGAAAAAGAAATCCAAAGACAAACACCGAGACCGAGATTCCAGGTGAGGGTGTGTGTGCTTGGTGACCTGCGAAGGGCTGTGTCCTGTGTATGTGACTCTGATTTGTATTTTTTATCTCTGTGGGTTTTGGACTTCCCTGTTTTTGTAGATTCCTAAAACTTACCTCTGTGTTAAGCTGGATCTTATCTCATGGTATTTTGAAATGCCCGAAAACCATCTTTTAAGATGATTTTGCCGTTTTCAGTTAGTGCTTTTTAACTTCTAGGAGCAAGTGTGCAGTGTTTGGTAGATAAAACTTGGGATTCTTTGACTTCACAGTGATTGTTAATATGTTTATTCACAGATGTAGTTATATTTTCACGTCTGCTGATACTTCCTTCAACCTCAGTGACTGCCGTGTGGCAGGAAATGGGAGGCCGCCATCCTACTGAATGTGCCTGTGACCCAAAGGGCTGAGACACATCATTTGTTGCATTTGCCTCTGTCTAGTTTTCTGTCTCCATTTCTCAGTTTGAAATCTCATTGGGACATTTGTTTTTGTATTTTTAAAAAGCTAAATTGGTCAGTAGTTTTCTTGAAAATGACTTCTCCACAATGAGAGGGGTGGGCACAAACAGTTACTGCGCGTTGTGTGCTGTACACACGGGTGCCTCTTAACATCGAAACCCTGGGAGACGGTTACCAGAAGGCACAGGTAAATAGTGGTTACTTGAAGGAAGAGGAAGTCAAACAACCTTCCCTCCTATGTGCCTGAGACACCTGGCAAAGATATTTTTTCCTTCAGCCACTAGTTTCAGGAAAAATTGATGAAATCCTTCCTCTGGTGTTTTGGCCATAGCTCCCCTCCCAAACAAAGCTGAAGGGCATCGGTGGGGAAAGGTTGAAATTGGTGAATTTATGACCCCAGACTTAAAAAATTATTACAATGAAAACAACGCATTTTTCATTAGATAAGGGTTTACCTGTGTTCACGTAATGAGTGTCAACAGTAGTGGGTATAAATCAAAGTCAAAGACCAGTTCTCCTTGGGGTGGTTTGCTTTTCCGGTGGTTTGAGTTCTGGCTTTTTCTTCCGCAGGCATCAGCAGGACTCAGACCTTTCGGTAGCGCACTCTGATGCTGACCTCCACAGACACAAGAAGAAGAAGAAGAAGAAGAAGAGGCACTCAAGGAAATCGGAGGACTTGGTTAGAGATTCAGAACCACACTTGCCCAAGGCCGCCAGCTGTGAGACTGTGGACCATTTCCGGAGAGCGGACAGCGCTTTCCCCCTCACAAACGGCCAGCCTCTGGAGGGTGTGGGACCTTTCCGTGAGAAAACAAAACATTTCTGGATGGAAACCAGGGATGACAGGTGTCATCCGTCTGACTGTGGCCAGGGTAAGAGGACATACTTGGAACTGCGAATATAGAAACTCTTTTCTTTGGAAAGGGTGGTTAACACAGGGAAGGAGCCTCAAAGGGCGTAGAAGGTGTAAGTCCCCTCTGAGCTCCCCGCCCTGTGTCCTCTGCCCGACGGCTGGCCCGAGGCTGCTGTGGCCGGTCTCGATGGTTAGCCGTGCCGCCTCGGCGCTTACTGGAGACCTGAGTTACGCGGAACCAGGAACCTCTGGAATTTATGGCTCTGAGTGTCTGATTGTGGACCAGAACTTCTGTTTTTAAGCAATTTTTGATAGAAATATTGTTGTGGTACATTCTTTCTCTCCAGAATCCTTAAGCCTTTGGCATTGGGAGTAGAACCTAGAACTCAGTTTGGTGACTGGCTCGCTGGACGTCACGCTTCAGGCCTGGGTTGGTGGGGCTCGGGCTCCTGACGGGGTTCCCTGGGTCACTGCAGGCCTCTGGGCTCTGGGATTCTTGTCTGCTTTGCACAGTTCTGTCTTCCCTTGTACCTTCCCAGCCTTTTCTACTCTGATTGCTCTGAAAGCAGCCCCCCTTGCTTCCTCATCTGTTCCGATGACCTTCGACCCTGGAAGGAGTGCTGAGCGTATTTGAGGGGGCCGGGGGCCTAGGGCAGGGCTGGACTGGCCACCGTCTTTGCGCGGCCTGACGGTAAGGAAGAATTTGACGTTTTTAAATGGTTGGAAGAGTCAAAAGAAGAATATTTCATTTCACATGAAAATCATGGGAAATTGAGGTGTCTGTAGAGCCGCAATGAGCCCAGCCCGGCCCGCCCGTCCGCCCGTCCACAGGGAAAGGTGTGCTGGCCTCGCCCTGGACCCCTGAGGCAGACCCCCGCGACCCTGCCCGCTGTCCTAGATGCCCAGGGGCCACGGGGTTCTCGACTGCGTCCTGGACCCGGGTGAGGTGTCGTTTGTTCGGGGGCAGCCCTGTCCCGTGCGGTGGCCCCGGTCCCACGGTGGGTGGTGGAGGACGGACAGAGGGCCGCGCAGCGCTCTGGCGTTTGGGAGGAGCAGAGAGCAGAAGGGGTGGCGTGTTCCTGAGTGGCGGGGGCATGCTGGGGCGCGCGGCGTGGGTGAGGAGTCGTCGGGGCGGCAGGAGAGGGACGCTACCGGTGGGCTTGCTCTGTGTTTGTTAAGAGGGGAATTATTTGCATTTCCGCACTGGTTTCCCATGAACAGTTCAGCGATTCGGGGAAGGCACTTGGTGGGGATGAGTCCCTGCTGACGTCTGCTTGGTGCTTGGGGCGAAGTGGAGACGGGCTGTTCGTGTGCATTCTGCGCAGGTCCGCGGGGATTCTACGTTTTTGCCAGAATCTTCCCCTTCCGGCTGCAGGTCTCTGGTGAGGACCACAGCTGGAGGCCGCCAGCGCACCCGCAGAGCTGGCTCGGGGGACAGTAGGTGGCGTGCAAAGCCCAGTAGTGGGCATGTGGTGGCCCAGACGCGCGTCTCCAGAGGCTGCAGGCAGGGGGGTGGCCCCTTTCCTGTCCTCAATCTGATGGCGCCCAATGACTGGTGTGCTCCTGGCTTGGGCGCCCGCCCCGTCCTGACCTCCCGGGAAGGGCCACCTGCTCGGGCCCAGACCACGCATCGCTGTCGGCTGGTGGAGGCCAGACCTCTTGGCCTGCGTGTGTCTGTCCTGGCGCCCTGACCACTGACCTCTCTTCCAGACTCCTGTTCTCTGGCGCCATCAAGCTCTCGATTTCTCTGGCCTAAGATCTGTTCTCACCTAATGTTGAAACGCTGATGGGTTTACTGGGGTCAGAGTGGACTATGCCCGAGGGGACGTGGCCCTCAGTTGTCACCTCAACTCTTGTTTTCAGTGAAGCACTTGGAGACACAGCTTGTGTAGGACTGATTTCAGGCAACAGACATTAAGCTTCTGAGGACTGCTTCTGAGTGTAGTCACGTAACGCACACACAGCGTAGGCACTAAAATTTTTGCAAAACCATCATTAAAATGTTTCCTAACCTTTGCTTTGTAGGTGATTGAAAACGTGGCCTCAAAACAAAAAATTCACTAGTTACGGTAAGCTCTTTTCGTCTCGGTATGTTCTTCCTGTTGGTTTGTAGAGCCGCTGAGGGGCCCTGAGGAGGGAGCTTTGGGCCTCGGCTTCGGGGGTAGCAGGTGGGGAGTCAGTCCTGGGGGGGGGGTGGGATTTGGGCCCCTTAAGTCAGAGTCGCTCTGCTCCCTCCCTCCCCCGTTGTAAGAAAGTGAGGGCAGGTCAGAAGCTTCAGAATCAAGTCATTTGATAAACATTTGAAAGATGGAGAAGCCATGTCCTCTCGCAGCCCCACCTGAGGGGCCGACAGAGGGGAGCCCGTCCCGTGCCCGCCGCCCGCCCCGCGCACTGAAAGGGCTCGGGCTTGGTTTGATCGGAATGGGTTTTGGGTGCTTTTTTACAGCAAATCAAAACCTGGAGTGTCGTTTCCTCGTGGCCTCGTACTCAGTGGCCCCGGAGGTGGGGTTGGTGTCCTGGGCCTGCCGCACCTGCGGGGTTGCTCTCCGGAGGGAATTTCGTCCAAACGTGTAACTTCTGGTAGTCGGCAAGGGGGCTTTACGTGAACTGTCTGCAGGAGATTAACTTGCAGTTGATTTAACACGCTTTACAGCGTGTCCTCAATGGGAAGACCCAAGCCGCGTTAAGGAATTAGCCTCTTCCTACCTAGAGCAAGGGAATCGCCGGGTTGCGGCGGCTCCGCGGCGGCCGGGCTGGCGGGACCGCGCCCAGCAGAGGGCGCCCTGCCCGCGGGCCTCTGCGCCACCGCCGGCTCCTTCACCGCCCGCGGGGAGACCTGGGGGCGCCTGCTGAGGGGAGGGCGTGAATGAAGACGAGAAGCCCCCCCCCCCCACCGGGGGACTCATGGGGCGCTGGGCTCCCACCTCCTGCCTCTGGACCAACTAACGCCCGCTGCCTCTTGTCTTTCAGATTCAACGTGTTCAACAGAAGCCATCCCCAACCCAGCTTAAATTATAAATAGAGAAAATAACTTTGTTCAAATCTGCGTGGTGCTTCTTTAGTAAATACTGTACAGATTTTACCATGGAGGACTTTTTTTTTTTTTAGTTTTTACCACCTTTTCTTAATTACCCTTATTCCAAATGAACACTTTCTACAACTGCTGACCATTGTAAAATAAGACTGTGTGTATATAAATCACATTGAAAATAACGCCCTGGACTAGAACATCTCAAATGCTGCTTAATCACAGACTCAGGTTGATCACTCGTATTCCATGTAACGCTCCTCCAGGCCGGACGTCCGGTGCAAGACCAACCGGGAAACCATGGAATTAGTAAAAGTACAAACTGACAGCGTGTATATTTAATTTAAAAACTTATTTAAAGATTCACAAGCTCTCAACTCGACTTTTGAGAGCAGTCGTCTGTTTTCTGTAATGTCTGATACTAGAAACTAATTTGCTTCATATTTTAGTTGTATTCAAGATTTGAAGATGTATTTTATAGACAAGTTCTGTTTTTGAACTTTGTGGAACTATTCCAATCAATTTACCAGTTATGATGAGTATTTACATTATGAATGTATAATCCGAACATTATTTGTAAGGCCTACAGTATGTTTTTGTTACGTAACAACACTTTTTTATACAGTGTCTCTCGTCTTGACTGATATTGGAGTCTGACTTGTCAGCTTGGTCCCTTAAAGTTTCTAGTTACAGACAAAAATCATACTGTGATTTTATTTTTAATATGGATATGCTATCAAACTGTGATACACTTATAATTCACTGGTCCTGCATCAGGAGTTGGAGTGGGGAAAGCTGTATTTAATACAGTTTGTATCTGAATAATCTGTATGGTTTATACAGTTTGTGTTGTTCAGAGATGTCTAAAGTTTGATCTTTGTTTTTTTAAAGATTAAAAAAGCACTTGCCCCACTGTAAATATACAGCATGTAAAATTTATATAGTATATAAATGGCAGCAAATTAAACCTTTCGTGTCTTATTTTTTACTGCTGTTTTCCCCATTTGCTTACAGACACTTCTCATGGACTTCTTTCTCTTTGCACTTTCCTAAAACCTCTAAAGCTCAAGCCACGGGCTCTCAGTCCCAGACTGAGAGGTGCAGACCCCAAATGGGTGAGGGAGAGTCAGGTGTGGGCTGCTGGACCCGACAGTCTCCCTACTTTAAAGAACCCAGTCACAGGCAATCTTGTTTTAACAGTGCGTTTTTATTTAACCAACACAGTATTTGCAATTTGACAGCCATACAACTCTCCGACTTCACCATCCACTTTACAACAAAATATCAATAGATACAGGGTATTTCTTCATGCAAGTTGGAGTATATACACTGAATAACAAACACTCCAGAAGTCGTATTATATATGTACATTATTTACATATTAACTGTATTTACTGTAAATAGAAATGTTTTCTAAGAAAAAAATAAAACAAGAAATCACAATGTGTGGTTTCTGGTCTACAACAGACCTAACTTCTCAGCAAAGCACATCTATGTAGATATATGCATTTTAACTTGAAAAATATGCATTGCTTTATATGCAGCATTAAATGCTGCTTCATCTATAAATAGCTCTTATTTGGACTCAGTCTGGTACCACATTAAACTGCTCAAAACTGTTCCGTGATCCTGAAGACACTTGCTTGTCTGGGTCCAGGGTGGGCCAACTAAACCCCAGGTGTTAACGGGGGCTGGTGGGGCTGTGGAAGCCGCCGTCTCCCGCCCGGCGACCCCCTTCCCTGCCTCCTGCCCTCCGTCTCTGGAGGAGACAGAGCTGGGACTGATAATTCAAGCACTGAGCACAGACGGGGGGAGCGGGGAGGGGGATGAACGGGGGACCACGCTGAGGTCCAGGCAGCCGGGCCCGCGCCCCACAGCCCCGTCAGGTTAACGCTGTCACACAAAACCTGGAGTTACACGATTTCACGTAACACTCCGAGGGCAAGTGACACAGATTCTGAGCACCATGGCCTTCTGCATTGTTCTGGGCAAACAGCCATTGGGCGAGGCTCCTTCACAGATGGCCAGAGGAACAGATTTCTTCCAGGTGTGTGTTTCCTTACGCTCACTTCTCCCAGCCCCACCCTGAGGCAAACCCGAAAGACAGAAAGCCCTGTATCCCCAGGGTCCTACCTGGGTCAGACAAAGGAGAGACCGGTTATTCCACACAAAATCCTGATGGAGCCGGAGCCCCAAGCAGCCCGGGTACGGGGCCAGCCCGAGGGGAAGGCGCTGCCGGGTCGTCGTCAGCAGTGTTTGGTCTGGTGGTCTGGGCAGCGTCTCTTTTCACGGAAGACTGGGGCCAGAGTTGCATATGTGCCAGTCACGTGTTTCAAGAATGCTGACTTGCCTTTCTCAAAACTAGAGGTTCGAATCTGAGGTATCAGTACAGTAGCAAAGCCTAAAAGCTTGGGAATGAACCAAAAAAATCAGTTTGATGCATGTTGGAGAGTCCCGGGTGCAGACCCCTTTGCAGTCTGGTGTGACTGAGCGCTACGTCAAGGTCAGCTGCACCGAGGCCGAGGGCCCACAGCCGTTCAGTCTCGGCATCAAGGCAGCTCCCAGGAACGGTTCCTTCTGCTCTTTACATCTCCACGTAAGTGCGTACAGCCTGCGGTTGTCATTCTCCGACTCTGCTTTTGCACAGGAGAGGTGATGACCTCTCAAGTGTGCAAACGGAGGGAGTGCTTTCGCGGCTGGGGCAGGGAAAGGAGGTCCTGCAGGGGAGGGACTCTCCACCGGAACAGCCCCTGTGGGCAAGGGGGTCCTATGTATTACATGCGGGGGTCCTGGCGGCGGAAATAAAGCTCCCAATAAAAAGGCAACTGTCACCAGCCCCGAATGTCCCAGCACCCAGCGCCTCTCGGCCGGCCCACCCGTGCACCCTTGGGCCAGTTCTGCGACGTGCTGGGGCCCAGCTCCAGCCTGCCCTTAGCGCACGACTGAGCACCTCTCATTCAGCCACCAGCAACCTGACAACCTCCTGGTCGGCGATCTTCAGCAGTCCCACCACCAGTGCATATTTGGGGTTTTAAACTATTTACAGAAAAGCCTAAGCGCTCCACTTCTTCATCCCCCTCCGCCTGCTCTTTTCCCTCCCCATAACGGAAGATCAAATCTCTGAAAACATGGAATAAGGTTATCTCTATCTCCTTATATGTCTACTCATTACGTTAAGAAATCTGGTCAAATTATTCTAAGCATCCGTTTTGCCAACAAGTTTTAAGTAGTGAAGACAGTGGTCACAGCTGGTCTGAACCACGTGTTCAGTTGGACCACAGGACACTGCTGTTTGTGGGCATGATCAGAAATGGTCAAACATGAGCAGTTTCATGTGGTCCAACATATACACTGTCTATCCTGGGATTCAGAAGTTACAGGATAAATGCCCCAAACCGAAATTTATATTTTAACAATTTGCCTCTTTAGAAAGTATCTGTGGGACCACAAAGTCTGAGCTGAACGGTCCCAGAGGACTGGCCTCCGCCCTACCCCGCCCAGTGCTGGTCGTCAAGGACACGTGCGCCTCCCTCCACCAGGAGCTCCCCTGGGCCCCCCCCCCACAGCGGGATGCCTCCCCCAGCCCCCCGGGGGCTGCATATGTGTACACATGTAATTGTTCTCAGTGCACAGTATATTCTTGTGTCCAGAAGTTAAATTTATAGCTGCCATTCTAAAAATACTACTGTTAGAAAGTATCTTTCATTATAATTTGAGAATATAAAAAGGCATATAAAAGCTATAATCCTATATATCTGAGAAAAAAAAACTCAATAAAAAACTGGTAGCTTTTCCTTTCCTGTTATGATACAAAACAGCGGCTTCCAGAACGGCGAACACCGCCACAAAGGAGCACGTGTGACCCCGCGTCTGCCACGCGGATTTTCACGGCTGAACCACCAGGCGCAGCTGCTGGAAGAGACTTCGAGAAGGATGCGCTCAGCGCCGGGAGGGCGGCGGGAAGGGACGACATGAGGCCCCTCGAGACCAGCGGGGGCCGCCGTCCCTGAGGAGCCGGGCCGGGGGTCCAGGGCGTCGCGGGGAGGCCCCCAGTCACTCTTTGCTGCGGGGTTTGAGTTTACTTTTACCTGCTGCTCAGGCCAGGAAAGCTCTATTTCTTATTGGCAATCCTCCTTTTCCTCGTGGCCAACATGTCATAGAAAGGATCCCTGCTGATACTCGCTCTGGGGGGAAAATGAGAAAGAAGCTCGGTTAGGCGGGGAGGGCCGGTCCTCTCCCACGCGGCCCCGCCCCCTCTGCCCCACCCCATGACCCACCCACACCCGGGCCCCGCCCCCCGGGCCCCGCCCCCCGCCCCGTGGCCCGGCGCACCGGATGGACTTCATCCACTCCTCCTTCTCCTCGGGGCTGGGCGCCGAGATGCGGTACACCACGTGGTTGCCCTCCACCACCCGGCCGTCCGCCTCCGTCTTACAGGCTTTGATGACCTGCCCTTTGTGGCTCGGGTTATAAAGCTCGAAACAGTTCTGGTGGAGACAGACACGACCCGTCACCCGGCGCCGGGGGAAGGGAAGGGGAGGGGAGGGGAGGGGAGGGAGGCAGGGCGGGCGGCGGGGAAGCCAGCTTACGGGTTTCCGCGGGTCTTCCACCTCCCGGATGCTCAGGTTCTCCAGCGGGATGATTCCCCGGGGCTCCTTATCCTGCGGGAGGAGAGCGCTCAGCCAGCCTCCGCCGGCACCCGCGGAGGGTCCCGCGACGCGACCCAGAGGACGGGCAGCCCCGCACTTGCCCTGCACTTACCGTCGTGTATTCAAAGTAATAGAGGCAGTTGTCGGTGAGGATGAACCAGCGCCGCTTCCAGGTCTTCACGCGCCCCCCTAAGAGCAGAGGAACCCCGTTGAGTCAGGGCGGCGCGGGCCCTACACAAGTTAGTGCGCTTTTCAGAAATGCCACAGGGGCCGAGCTGGGTTTTAAGTTTCCTTCCTCGTGGAAAATGTTTCACATTCTGCCCCCCCCCCATACCGCCCGACACTCAGCCCAATGCTGGCCGTGCTGTGCTGCCTGGCCCGCCCCGCACGCACCCCGCCCGCCTGCGCGGCACCCCGATGACCCGAGCGCTTCCCAAATCTGCTTCCTGGGAGAGTCAGTCGTGAGGAATGGCCTTAATTTCCCCACATGGAAATGACAACAGGATGAAGTCAGCGCGCTGCCGGTCTGTCCAGGACTTAATCCCGTTACGTCAGGGCCATCATCACATTACTGAGGACTTCAGGCCGCCCTGGGATCCATCAAAATCGATTACGCCTTGGCCCAGGGAATTATTAGATTGAATTAATCTCTTAAGATCTGGGACACACACGTGTACACACACACACACACACACACACACACACACACAGAGCTCATCTGCACCTACTCTCTTTACACTATGGAAAAGAAAATCATTTTTACCCTCAAATATACAGCAGAAACAAACTGGTTTCCATTTCTAGTTTTTGCTCCTGACACAAAGTTTAAATACAAAAACTGAAAGAGAAAACATGAGCCTGGTGACAGATGCCCACGATCCACGGGCACAAGGTAAGCAGCGGCTCCCCTGACCCACTGCTCCCCAGGGGACATGCAGGCAGGCGAGACCCTCATGGCCAAGGGTCATAAACCCGGTCCCTGCTGTGAGGAGCTTGGGGACACGGGGGGGACATGAAGGGACATGAAGGTCACCCTGAGGGCCGAGGCACGAGGGCCTGACGTTTGTGGAGATCTGGGGCGGGGGGAAGAGACACGCATGAGGACACCCAGCTGCAGAGAGGGAGCCCCGCCTGCAGATTCAGTGCCACTGAGGGGTCCTCAGGGACTGAGACCCTCACCCCTGCGTCACTGATGATACGTCTGTCCTCGTGACGGCCGCAGGCAGGCTGGGTATGCGGGGCGGCCATGCGGGGAGGAAGCCTCAGCCATGCCCTGAAGGAAGGTCCCCAGATTCCCCAGCTCCCCATCTCGCTTCCCACCCCCATCAGAAGCCTTCATCCCCCCCGCAGGGCCTCCATCCCCTTGAGGCGTCCCCCAACCCGTGTCTCTCGGACCCGTGGGCTGGGTTCTCACTCCCCGAACCCTGCGTGCAGGCTCATCCGGGCTCTCTGTTCCCTGGGAGGCCTCTCGGCTCTTCGTACCTGGGTTCCCACCCCACTGCGCCCAAGTTCAGTGGCAAGTCTAGAGGAGCCCAATCCCTGGTCCAGCTCTTGAGACCAGGGGAGCCTCTCGGGCCGGGGGCAGTGGGCATCAAGATGGAGGCGTGTGGTCTGCGTTGACCCCTGAGCCCAGCCCCGCCCCGGGCCCCTGCTCAGGGTGGCTGGTGGTGACACTCTTGGTCTCCGAGCCCCATCAGGTTTTGATGCAGGAGACCGAGCGGCTCCGCTCATGTACGTGTTTGCAGCTGGACTTCAGGACGCGGGACACACACACACCTATAGGAAGGAGCCCGGCAACACCTGACTAGTATAAGCACCCACTTTCTCTCTGTCAACACCCTGCTGCTGGCATGGCTGTTAGCAGACACGCGCTCTCGTGCTCACTGTGCACGCCTCTCCTCCACGCCAGCCCCACTCTGACCGCACTCCTGTCTGCGTTAACACAACGGACTCACTCGCAAAACATAGTGACTACATGGTATTTACCGTACCAGCATTAAGCGACACCACCAAGCTCTGCTCTGGTGGGGCACCCGGGCCTCCCGAAAAAGCCGTGTCCTCTAACTTCACGATGAGAAACAACCAAGCAAGGTCACACTGTGATCTCCGTTCCTATCCCAGCACATGCGTGGCCACAATTCTGGCTTCTCTGCCCGAGTGTCCAGGCCAGGCAGGGGCCCAGGGCTGCGTGCCCTCACCAAGTACAGGCGCTGCACCCAGGCCCAACCCAACGCGGCCTCCGCATCTGCTTCCTGCACACAGACCGCCTCCTCGGTCCCTCGGGGACTGACACCCAGTGACCCTTCCCAGCAGCTCGGCCAGTGTCAGAACTGTTGGCGGGAGTCTGGAGCGCACACGGGCCACCAGTGTGCTGGGATCCCCCTGGGGACGCTAACAGCCCCGAGAGCAGAGCAGCCTCGGGAGCCGAGGCTCCGGGCTCCAGGTGTGAGCTGCGCCGTCACCAGCTCCGTAGCCTTAACGAGGACACGAGCGCGAGGCCTCGGGAGCAGGGAAGCAGCAGACCCGGGGCGCCAGCCAGCCCTGCGGCTTGTGACGGTGCTCTGTGCACTGACGCTGTGGCCCGCTTATCTGCTCAACCAGGTCACAGGCCTGTTGTCACTCATTTTGTTCAGTCTCTAGAGCCAGCCGCATCCCCACTGGCACTGGGGCACACTAGCTGCCAGGACCGCTTGTGCTGTCACCATCCCGAGGGGGGCACTTGCTGGCAACACAGCAACGGGAAGGGCCCGAGTGCTGTTCTGGGCACCTTCCTCTGCCCTCACCCCAGGACCACAGGCTGGATGGGATCTCAAAGTCTGGTGCCTCTGGAAGGTTACTCAGGTATTCAAGTCCAAGGCTACGGTTCTGGGTTTTTAGGCAAAGATCCAGAACTCTTCCAAACCCTGGCATAGCCAGAGAAAAGTCAGAGCAAGACCCCAGATCAGAACAGCTGACCGGTGTTGCACACCCCTACGCCCGCCACACTGTCACCAGGCCCATGTTTATCCTCTCTCAGTTAAAGGCACAAAATCACCAGAACTCTGTAGGCCCCGGTGTTTGCAGAGTGCCTGGATGATATGTCAGATCTCTCAGGCTCCAATGTCACGGGAAGGTGGAAATCCCAACCCCAACCAGAGTAAAAACCCCCTACCAATTCCTAAAATTGCCCAGAAAATAAAAATGCTCTTCTACTTGTCTGTCAGTGGCTATGAAGTCCTTAAGACGCTGCTGGACTCCACACAGGTGGTGCAAACGTGCACCGCCCGGTTAGTGGGCGGCGGGTGACTTGGCCGTCCCGCGCTCGGGCCCTGAGGATGCGGAGGGGTGAGCTTGTTCCCTCCGGGCATCCCCACACGCCTCCGGTCCCTCACTCCTCACCCGGCCCCGGGCGGGCGTCGTGGCCGCCGCCCCCTGCGAGGAGGAGGAGGTGACCCCAGCACGTCCGAAGCCACAAGGGCCAGATGGATGACAGCCGAGTCAGAGCTTCACACAAACCGACAGAGAGAAAGGAAAGAGCAGCTGGGAAGGGGCAGGAAGCCACTGGGTACGTACCTCCTAACGCAGAACAAGCAGGGACAGCCCGTCACAGAACAGAAAGGTGGGAGCCACAGGCAGAAGGAAAACAACAAGAAGGCACATTTAAACCACTCATCAAAAATCAGCCACACCAAACCAAGAGAGGCGGCAGGCTCCGGGGCGGCGGCGCCTGCCTCCGGTACAGAAACTGCCGTGGGCTTATCTGGACACTAGGGGGGGCAGTTTGCTAGGACGGGCACTGCGTGCGGCCCCGGCAGGATGGCCTCGCTCGGCCGGGCGCGTGGGGTGCTCCGTGGAGCGTTCGTGCCTCCGGTCGGCCGGGGAGGCCCTGGAGGCACCGCGGGGGCTGCTGCCGCGGGAGGAGGGGCCTCAGCTCGGTCCCGCCCCCGGCGCCGCTCACCCAGCTTCAGGAGCCAGCCCTCCCGGTCCGGGTTGAAGAACGTGTGCGTCAGGTCGTTGCCATCGTCCTCGGGAATCTTGAACGGCTCGTTCTTGATGCTCTCGTACAGGTTCTGCGAGGAGGGAAGGCGGCGGGCGCGGAAACTCAGGTGGAGGAGGAACGGCCGCCCCCGCGTCGCCCCCCCAGCATGGGGCCCAGGGACCCTGTGAAGACGCCGTGAAACAAACGACCTGGCGCCGCTGCCCTGGAGCTGAGCCTGACGCTCCCGAGCACAGAGATCGGGGACGGGGGACGCGGGGGCTCACCCGCAGCAGCTCCTCGGGGAGGTCCCCGCCCTCGTTGATGCCGCGGTTCATGGTGACAAAGCGCTCGGCTGTGGGCTTGTCGCGCACGTTGTGGTTGTGAAGGCTGGTGTTGAGCATGATGATGGCGAAGGACAGCACGTAGCACGTGTCTGGGGGGAGTCAGAGCCGCGGGGCGTCAGCGCTGGCCCAGCGCGCGCCGCCCCTGCGTGTGCCCGGCGCCCGCAGCCCGCGCTCACCCGTGGATTGGAAGACGCCGGGGTTGCACAGGCAGTAGCGAGCCGCGAACGCCTCCATCATGCGGTCGATCTTCTGCGCCTCGCCCGGGAGTCTGAAGCTCCACAGGAACTGCCTGCAGGGGGACGAGAACCGGGGTGGGGGGGGGGATGCGCGTCTCCACGGCCCGGCTGGGTGGCGCCTCCGCGCCTAGAGGCCCCGGCCGGGGCTGCGGGCGGAGCGCGGGGACCCACGGGACACAGTGGCACGGCCGCTGCCTGTGCTCTGCCACCCACTTGCGGGAGCGAGTCGGGAGCCCCCGCGGCTCTGGGCCAGACACTGACCCAGAGGAACAGAGTCCGCGTGGATGCACCCCAGCCTCCCCAAGCCTGCACCTCCCCGTGACGCCGTTTTCAACACTGAACCTAGAACTCCTGAACCACGGCTGCAGGATTGGAACCCGCCAGTGTGTCCTTCAGCTGAGGCCAGGGGCTGAGCGCAGGGGCGCGAGTGTCAGACAGCAACATGGCTGCCACCTTGGTCCACAGGTGGGGGAACGGCCACGAGGAAACAGGCTCGAGCTGGGGCAGAGCACGGAGGAGAAGGGCCAGACCAGGACCAGCCAAGGCCGTCGGGCACACTGGGGCCAGGGGTGGCCTCCGATGGCAGGAAACCCACACCCTCCCAGGCACACGCTGGGTGTCCACACGGTTGGTGTTCAAGGCCAAATGTGGCATAAAGTGGGCCCGTGCCTGGGCGGCACTGAGATCATGCGTAGAAGTGGGAAAGAGGCACGCCCACAACTGTCAAATATCACACAAAATGAAAAAGCAAAGCAACTATGAATGGAACGCAGGACCAGCGGCCACAAGGAGGCAGGCGTGGCCCGACACCCCCACCCCCCCCCCCCTCTCCCACCTCCCCCTCCCTCCCCCACCTCCCCCTCCCTCCCCCACCTCCCCCTCCCTCCCCCTCCCTCCCCCTCCCTCCCCCACCTCCCCCACCTCCCCCCTCCCCCTCCCTCCCCCTCCCTCCCCCTCCCTCCCCCCCCTCCTCCTCCCTCCTCCTCTTCCCTCCTCCCCCTCCCTCCCCCTCCCCCCCCCCCCCCCTCCCTCCTCCCCCCCCCCCCCCTCCCTCCCCCCCCCCCCCCCCTCCTCCCCTACCCCTCCCCCCCCCACCAGGCTGTAGGTCTGCAGAGGCCCTTCGCTTGCCAGTGGGTCACCCGGCACCGCTGGGCCACCCGCCCTCCCTCTGCGCAAGAGCAGGTGATGAAACACTCACCTTAAGGCTTGTACCAGGTTGAGATCGGCAAACTCGTGGAGTTCCACAAAAGCTTGAAGAACTTTAATGTTAAATTCATCCCTAGGAAAGAAAATGTATTTTACAGCCTCACTGCATGTTATTTCAATAATTTTAAATGACACTTCCTAAAGCAAGTTTTCATGGTTTTTAACGTCATATGACTAAAAGATCAGGTATTTTTCACTGTGCGTTTGTTTTCAGGCTGAAAACAAAGGAGACCCAGTAAGATATTAAGCGTTTACTTCACAATCAGTATGAGTTAGGGTAAGACCCCAAATACAAGCCCGATCGATGGCCAACGTTCCAAGTTCCCTGCGCTGAGCTGTAAGGCACCGACCCAGGTGCTTGGTACAGATTCTCAACCTCCAAAACCACCACGAAGCAGGCGCTAATCTCGTTCCCACCTCCCAGGTGGGATTTTGAAGCTCAGAGACAGGAAGCAACTCCTCCAGGGTCATAAGGCAGAAAGCACAGTCCCGGACCCAGAGAGGAAGGTTTGGAAGAGAAGTCATGCCTTACATTAATAGCTAGCTTTTAAAAACTAAACTTAGCGTGAGAATACAGTAAAACAGGTAAAGTTTTATGACAAAAAACCTGAAATGACGTAACGGCGACAGCTCAATACACTGGCATTTTAACTCCAAGCCACTCCCACAGGCCCTGGTCTGGAGGAGCCTAAGGACGCCCCAGCCAGCAAAACGCCAGGGTAGCACCCAACCCAGGCTGCAAAGGGCTGGCTTACAGGTGTGGGCCACTGACCATGGGGACACCTGTAACTCGCCCTCCCGGGGCCTCACCTGACGATGCTCACCTCCACAGGTGCAGGCCCATGACCTGCCAACAGCAAGGAAACGCTGCAGCTCAGCACCCGTGACTGCGACGACACCACCCACCCGAGGGCTAAGGATGGAACCCAAGGCGGGAAGGGCGCCGGCACAAAGTATGTGCTGCAACTTCACCCCCTCCTTTCTCTTTGAGATGAGCTGGTGGCAGGTGTGGGGCTCCAAGCCCTGGGTGTGCAGAAGCGGGTGCGGACGGGACCCTCCCGGGAAGCAGCGAGCGCTCAGCCCGTTGGAAAGACTGGCTATTGGGCCCTGGTTTGTCCAACACTGCACCCGTCAGCTGGTGTCCTGCTGAAAAGGCCGCGTGACATCGTAAAGGGCACGCTCGGGGTGGGTGGGTGTGTACACGTGCGCGTGTGTGCGCAAGCGTGCTGAGCACCGGGGGAGCGGCAGGCAGGCTGGGGTACAGATTTGTGCAGCAGGGACAGGCCTGTGACCCAGCACAGCGGTCCATTCTGAAGTCCGCGTTCAAGGCAAGACAGCGCACAGCAGGGTCCCGGAGCGCAGGGAGCCCCGCCGTGAGGCCGCCACCTCCACCCGGAGGGGAGGAGCGGGGGGTCCAGGCTCACAGGTGTTCAGTGCTCAGCTTGCAGCCAGTGTGAAGGCCCCCAAGGCAGGGCGGTTCCACCCATCGCCCGCTGGAGGGCTGTGTCGGGGGCCTCAGCCCTGAGAATTAAATTCTACCTCCACGCCAGTCCTCCAGGGACTGCCCGCAGGCCAGACCGCTCTCCAGAGCTCTCCACCTGAACGTCCACCAGGCCTCGCAAGCTCCGAGGCCCCGAGGCCCCGCCTCCCAGGCTGCTCGGCCCACGGCCTGGAGCCTCTCACCGCCGCATCACCCCTGCCAGAACCCCCCCCCCCCGCCCCTCCCTGGACCTCAGACCCAGAGTCTAGCACCTCCCACCTCCTGAGCGGCCGCCGGCCTGGCCAGAGCCACCCCCTCCGCTCCCGCCGCCGCGCTGCCGTTCACTCCGCGCGGGGACCATCTGCTCCTGCCCCTCCTCCGCCGGGAGCCTCCCACGCCCCCCACTTCCCATCACCCGGAGCACATCCGCCCCCTCCCCGCATCCTCACACAGATGCCACCGCCCCAGTCAGACGCCCTGACCAGCCCGTCACACTGCTACCCACTCCCCCAGCTCTTCCGCGGGCCCTTTGCCCTGGTCACCTTCCGACAGACCATGTTTTCTTATTTAGTTTGCTTGTTATGTACTGTCTGTTACTGCAGCCAACGCAGTTCCACAGCAGAGGGACCAACGCCACCCAAGTGCCTAGAACAGTGCCCGGCACGGAGCCAGGACTTCATTTCTTTTTTTTTTTTTTTTGGCTGCGTTGGGTCTTCGTTGCTGCGCGCGGCCTTTCTCTAGTTGCAGCAAATGGGTGCTACTCTTCATTGCGGTGGCTTCTCTTGTGGCAGAGCAGGAGCTCTAGGCACGTGGGCTTCAGTAGTTGCAGCAGGCGGGCTTCAGTAGCTGTGGCTCGTGGGCTCTAGAGCACAGGCTCAGTAGTTGTGGCTCACGGGCTTAGTTGCTCTGCGGCATGTGGGATCTTCCCAGACCAGGGCTCGAACCCATGTCCCCTGCACTGGCAGGCAGATTCTTAACTACTGTGCCACCAGGGAAGTCCCCATATTTTTGGACTAAAAATCTGCAGGCACTGCCAGACCGCGCTTTATACTAACGTCGTAGTTAATTTAATCTCCGTAGTCGCACACCTGCCAGAGGACGCCAGGGAGTCACTCAGACTCTGGCCCTCCTAGCACGTTGTCCTGTGCTAGGTGCCTGTTAGACTCGGTGCCTGAACTCCTAGGAGACCCTTCCATTTTTTTAAAAAACAGCTTTGTCGAAACATAATTCACAATCCATATAGTTCAACCGTTTCAAGTGTATAATTCAACGGTTTTTAGCATATTTAGTATATCACAGATCTGTGCAACCATCACCACGAGCAATTCTGGAACATTTTCATTCCCCCAAAAAGAACGCCCACACCTTAACCATCACCTCCCAATGCTCACAGCCCCCCAGCGCCAGGCAACCACTCTGTGTTCTGTCTCTATAAATCCGCCAATTCTGAGCATTTCATATAAAATGGAATAATACAATATCGTGGCCTTTTGTGACTGACTTCTTTTCCTGTCATAATGTTTTTAATGTTGTAAATCCATGTTGTAGCATGTATCAATACCTCCTTTCTTCTTAATGCCAAATAACATTCCATTGTATGGAGGGACCACATTTTCTTTATCCATTCGTCAGTTGCTGGACGTCTGAGTTGTTTCCACTTTGGGGCTGTAACGTGGCTGTGAACATTGGTGCACAAGTTTTTGTGCGTACAAGTTTTTTTTCCCCCTTGGGTTTGTAACTAGAGTAGAATTACTGGATCACATGGTAAGTTTACCATTTTGAAGAACTGCCAACTACTTTCCAAAGTGGCTGCACCATTTTTTATATAGCGGTGTATGAGGGTTCCAGTTTCTCCACATCCTCACCAACATTTATCATCTTCTTTAATTACAACCATCCTAGTGGATATGAAGTGCTATCTCACTGTGGTTTTGAGCTGCATTTCCCTGATGACTAATGATGTTGAGCATCTCATCATACGCTTATTGGCCTTATCATATGCCTATGTATATATCCTCTTTGGATGAATGTCTATTCAGGTCCTTGGCCCATTTTATAATTGTCTTTTTATTATTGAGTTGTAAGAATTCTTTTTATATACTAGATACCAGTCTTTATCACATTTATATATGACCTGCAAATATTTTCTATTCTCTGGGTTGTCTTCTCCCTTTCTTGAGGATGTCCTTTGAAGCACAGATGTTTTGAAATTTGATGATTCTACTTTTTTCTTTTGCTGTCATATCTAAGAAACCCTTGCCTAATCCAAGGTCACAGAGATTTACCCCTGTGTTTTCTTCTCAGTGTTTTATAGTTTTAGTGCTTATACTTAGTCTCTGACCCACTTTAATTTCTGTATATGGTGAGTGACCCAGTGACACTCTTTTGCAGGTGACTGTCCAGCAGTCCCCACACCACTTGCTGAAAGGACCATTCGTTCCCCCGCTGAACTGTGTTGGCCCCTCAGTTGATGTATATATGAGGGTTTATTTCTGGATTCTTAATTCTATTCCATGGCCTTTTCCTCTACTCTTATGCCAATACCACACTGTCTTGATTAGTGTAGCTTTAGTCTGTTTTGTAATTGGGAAGTGTAAGTTCTCCAACTTTGTTCTTTTTTTTCCAAGACAGTTGTGGCTATTCTGGGTCCCCTGAATTTCTACATGAATTATGGGATGAGCTTGTCAACTTCTACAAAGAAGTTAGCTCAGATTTTGCTAGGGAGTATGTTAAATTTGTTTTGTTTTTAATTAAAAAAATTTTTTTTAGTTAATTATTTTTTCGCTGCGTTGGGTCTTTGTTGCTGCACACAGGCTTTCTCTAGTTGCAGCGAGCAGAGGCCACTCCTTGTTGCGGTGCGCGGGCTTCTCATCGCAGAGGCTTCTCTTGTTGTGGAGCAGGGGCTCTAGGCGTGTGGGCTTCAGTAGTTGGGGCACACGGGCTCAGTAGTTGTGGCTCACGGGCTCTAGAGCACAGGCTCAGTAGTTGTGGTGCACAGGCTTAGCTGCTCCGTGGCATGTGGGATCTTCCCGGGCCAGGGCTCAAACCTGTGTCCCCTGCATTGGCAGGCGGATTCCCAACCACTGCGCCATCAGAGAAGTCCCGTGTTAAATTTGTTTATCAATGTGGAAGGTACTGCCATTTTTGCGATATTAAGTCTTCTAATCCATGAACATGGATGTCTTTCCACTTATTTGGATCTTTTAATTTTTTTCAATAATATGTTACAGTTTTCAGAGTAAAAATTTCATTTGTTAAAATTTATTCCTAAGTGTCTTATTCTTTTTAATGCTACTGTAAATGGAGCTGCTTTCTTATAATATCCTTTTCAGCATTTTCATTGCTACTGTACAGACATATGAGTGAAACTGTATATTGATCTGATATCTTGCAACATTACTGAAATTATTAGTTCTAATAGTTTGTTAGTGATTCCCCAGGATTTTCTATATGCCAGATTATGTCATCTGCAAATAGAAACGGTTTTAATTCTTCCTTTACAAATTACATGCCTTTAATTTCATTTTCCTGCCTAACTGCCTTGGCTCGAACTGCCAGTACCAAGTTGAATGGAAGCGCTGAGAACAGTCTTGATCTTAAGGGGAAAGCATGAAGTTGTGGGTTTTTCACAGGTGCCCTCTATAATGTTGAGGAAGTTCCCTTCTTTTCCTAGTTTGAGTGTTTTTATTATGAAGCAGTAAATGTTGTCAAATGCTCTTCCTAAATCTACTGGGATGATCGTGTGGGTTTTGCTCTTTATTCTACTGATATGGCATCTATTGATAACTGATCTGCGTATGTTGAACTAACCTGGCATTCGTAAGATAATGAATACAGTTGACCCTTGAACAACGTGGGGGTTAGGGGCACCGACCCTCCACTCAGTTGAAAATGTGTGTAAACTTACACAGCCCTCTACACACGGGGTTCCTCCATCTTCACGGTTCTGCATCCGCAGATTCAACCAACCGTGGATCACGCAGTTCTGTAGTATTTACTACTGAAAAAAAATCCACATACAAGTCAACCTGCACAGTTCAAACCCGTGTTGTTCAAGGGTTCTGGTGCATAATCCTTCTTCGATATTGCTGGATTTGATTTGCTAGTATTTAGCTGAGGATTTTTGCTTCTACAGTCATAAATGATATTGGTCTGTAGACTTCTTTTACTGTGATGTCTTTGATTTTGGTATCAGGTAGCACTGGCCTCACAGAGTGAGCTGGGAAGTGTTCTGCTTTTCACTTCTGATCAAGTATTTTTAATGAAAAGCTCGAAACAGAAACCACGCTGGTTGAGCGACTGCTGGCCTTCTGTTTAAAAACACTGCCGTCTGCTCCTTGCCCAAGTCTATTCTGACACATTCAGGGGATGTGCTGCCTGAGGCCTCCTGCCCTGCCCTCTGCTAAGCAGAGCCAGTGGACTTTTAAGTGGAGAAGGTCGAGAAAGTAAGCCTGACTGGCCGCTCTCCATTTAAAAAATAACAACCTTCCACCTTTACTCATACCCCCAACTAACAGGGGAAAGGCGACAGCTGAGAGACCCGGGTATTTCTGTGCAAAACAAACGAAGACGCTTTCCGAGGCAAGGAGCGAGAGGCAGTGGCATTCTTGGTTCCGTCCTGGTTTCCTGGATGAGCAGAGGATTCCAGAGGAGCACCGACCCCGCCCAGCCCCAGGACACCCACCCCTCTCTGCTCACAAGGGCCCAGGGGAGGATGCGGCTGCCTGGACTGGCTCGGCCTCGGGGAGCACAGCCACCCCCAGAGCCCACGTGACAGGCCCTGACGCAAGGGTCGGCCCGGGTGGGCAGGCTGCCCCCTGCCCTTGAACTCACCTTTCACCCAGGTAGTCCCCGATCACGGTCTTATTCAGGCCTTCCCCTTTATACAAGAACTGGGCCACGTCCTCCGGGGAGCACTGCAGCAGGTCGTTCTCTATTAGAAACTGAATTCCCTGAATAGGAGCGTAAAAAGGAAGCACCAGTTAGGAGGGTCACCAGACTCGTACTTCAAAGACAAATACATTTAGTGTCATGACCTTACTGGTTCGGACATGGCAAAACTAATACAAGAGCATGATGGGATTCTCACATCACCATAACACATCTTACCCATCAGAGAAAAGCACTTCCACGCCTCCTGGCAAATGAACAGGCTAAGAGACAAACAAGTAACTGAACAAACCGTTCTAAGTGTTATTAGAGATTATAAAGGCAGAAGGAACAATGACACCGAATTTCCCCAGCTCAGGAAAAGGATCTGTGCTGTGTGCGAAAGGAACACATCGTACATGGTTGACCAACCCAACACCCATCCCAAGCCCCCCTTCCCAGACTCCCCTGCAACCAGAAATGACCTTGTGAACAGATCTGGTCAAACAGACAGAGACGAAGTCTGTGAGGAGGACCCAGGAAAGCTGCTCCTTTCCTGATAAAAGGGGACCTTGACAGCTCCTTCCTCCTCCTTCCTGCCCTGAATGCAGATGTGATGGCAGGAGCCCTTGCAGTTGACATACAGGGCAAGGCTGGGAAGAACACAGGACCCCAGTCCTGCCACCTGGGAGCCACTCGACGCCCTGTGGCCACCTCTGCCGTGAGAAGACAGCCCGCTGCATAAGCTGTCTTCACGGATGTGCTGCCACCTGTGGCTGAACAGGTAACCAGTCACCATGCCACTGAGCTCACAGCAGTCAAAGCCACACCCATGGAAGGACCTACAGAGACCAGCCCAACAGTCTCTATGAACGGCTGCAGAGGGGCTGCTGGGCCCAAACTATCGGTTCTCTGTCTCACGGGAAGCCCTAATAATAGCAAAAATTTACCTCGGGCAGAGCTTCTGAGCTGGTTTCAAAATACATGTTGGAAAGCTTGTAAGGGAAGAGGGAATTCTGCCCAGAAGCTGTTTCTACAAATGCAGCTAACAGCCTAAGGGCCCAAGACCAGGGATCCCTCATGCCCCATGAATCCATCTGAAGAGTCTATTTATTTTTTAAACACATGAATGTCCACAGCAGCCTCATTCAGAATTTCTAAAAACTGGAAACAACCCAACAGTGGGTCAGTAAGAGAACCGACAAGTACATTGTAGCACATTCACATCATGGAAGACTATAGCACGAGGTGGAATAAACAATAGCACAGATGAATCTACAGACGTGACACGGATAAAAGGACTCAGCATATTCTAATTCCACCTACGTAAATTTTTAAAAAGGCAACACTCATCTATGCTGATAGCGCAGAATTCATTCCCTAGGAGGAGACTCCAGGAAGGTGCCCTGTAATGTTCCACAGCTGCGTCTTGTTCTGGGTTGTGGTTACATGAGTATTTAAATTTGTTAAAATTCTTCAAGCTGTACATTTAAAATTTGCGCACCATGTTATTCTTCAAAAAAAAAAAAAAAAGTTTACCAAAAAAAAAACCAGTAAGTCTGACAATCTTAAATTAACTGCCCTATATTTCTGGTGGGAGCTTAAGTGGGTACAGCCACCTGGGTATCACCTTCCGAATCGGAAGACACACACGCACTGGAGCGAAGCATTCCGATCCTAGGTGTGCAACTGTCCTCACCCAAATTCCGGAAAACAAGGCCTTGGACAAGGGCGGTGCTGGCGCTACTTCCTCAGGGGACACGATGCCACGCCCAGGTGCCCGTGGAGCAAGGCGAGGGGAGACTGCAGGGCTGGGGATGCCCTCAGGGCTCTGTGAGGGACGGGAGCTCTGTGGGGCTGGGCAGAGGTTCCGAGTCTGACCTAAAAGCCCTGCCACGAGGCCAGAGGCAGAGCTGCCCCCAGCTGCCTCGCTGGGGCCCTTGGAGTCCTTGTCGTGAGGACTCACGGGCTGGCTGTGGGTGGAGACAGGAGACTCTGCCGCTCCCAACACCGTAGGGGCAGGGGACAGGGCCTCCTAGGAGCCCGAGGTCGGGGACAAAGGGACCAGCAGAGGCTCCCTGGGGGATGGAGGCTCACCTCGGGGTGACAGTTCTGGCCCGGTCTTTCGTGACCACTTCGGCTGTGATACCAGTGAGGGTGGTGGCCCAGCGGCCAGCCTCCCTTCTGCGGATGCTACTTGGCCGTGCGTCCTCAGCGGGGCCGAGGCTGCAAGAGGGTCTTGCGTCCTTCCGACCCTGTTCTCTCCCCACTCTGCCGGCTGTCTGCAGAGTCACCCGACCGGCAATCTCTGTGGCCAAGGGGCCCCGGCCACCCCGTCAGCCTATGCCCCTTGAACGGGCTGCAGATGAGGCTTTCCTGGATTCTTCCAGGTGCACACGACCTGCTCTAAAACCCAACGCTCCCCAATCACTCGGAAACTTCTCCGAGAGGAAGTGCTATCTAACCACCTCCCAGGATCTGGGAAGGCAGACAGGCTCAGCACAAGGGGATCCCTTCTGTGCTTAAACGTCACATAAGGCAGGCAGAGGAGGCCCCGAGGGAAGCCTGAGCTCCCTGTGCAAGAGACGGAGGCCCTCCCTGGTCATGGAAAACACGGAGCCACTGGCGTGAGCCCAGGCCACAGGCAGAGAGAGCAGCTGCGAAGGAGAAAGGGGCTGGCTGCACCTGGGAGGGGACGAGGAGACAGAGCAGAGGAAGAGGCCTCCTCTCGGCCTGAGGACACGCACCCCTGTGCAGAGGGGAGGAGACGTCACACTCCGGGAGGGACGCAGCCACGGGCGAGGATGCTGGCAGCCCCGGGAGCTGCGGGAGAGGTTGCGGCAGGGGCTCCCTTGGAGCCTCCGGAAGGAACAGGCCCCGCCCACACCTGGATTTGGGGCTTCCGGGCTCCCGCACTGCGAGAGAATGAATTTCTGTTGATTGAAGCCACCAAGTTTGTGGCAGTTTGTTACGGCAGCCCTAGAAAACGAATACATTAGGTAAACACTAATAATTCAGAAGTCCTATTTTATTGCTATTTTTAGTGGTGACTCTTAATTTTAACAAATTTTTAAACTTATATTCATCTACCAACATCCAGAAAACCTTAGCCAGCTTTTAATCTCCTTCCTTTCCTTCTTGCTACTTAACATATTGAGATAATCTGGGACTTAACTTTTAAAAGTATTCTTACGACAATCACTATGTAGACTTAACTGTAAATTCTTCTGGTCTCTCTGCTCTTCTGTTTTTCAATCCCACATCTTGCCCTTGGGCTCCCCTCTGGATTAGAGATGTACTACTCCAATTTCTCCATTTCTGGCGCTCAGAGAAGGTCTTAGCAGTTAATTTAAATCACTTTTCCCCAGACTTTGGAAAACATGATTTCCCTGTTGCCCTTGATTCAGTGCTGCTGCTGACGAGCTTGCTGTGATTTTTGTTTCTTCTTAGAGAATCTGGTCTTTCCTTCCTGGAAATTTCGTACACTTCTCTTAATCCACAGGTTTCCTGATATTTTACTCAATGTATCTATGCATATAGGTCTTTAAGAAATGCATCCAGCTTGGCATTTGGTGAGCCCTTTGAATTTGAGGATTTGATCTTAATCTAGTTCTGAAATATTCCAATATTTTTTTGAACTATTTCCTCCACTCGTTTCTTTTTTTTTTAAAAAAGGTTTTTGAATTTATTTTTTTTTTACTATTATTTTAAAAATTTATTTATTTGGCTGCCTTGGGTCTTCGTTGCTGCGCGCGGGCTTTCTCTAGTTGCGGCGAGCGGGGGCTACTCTTGGTTGCGGTGTACGGTCTTCTCGTTGCGGTGGCTTCTCTTGTTGCGGAGCACAGGCTCTAGGCACGTGGGCCTCAGTAGTTGTGGCACACGGGCTCAGTAGTTGTGGCTCGCAGGCTCAGTAGTTGTGGCTCAGGGGCTCTAGAGCTCAGGCTCAGTAGTTGTGCCTCACGGGCTTAGCTGCTCCGCGGCATGTGGGACCTTCCCGGACCAGGGCTTGAACCCATGTCCCCTGCACTGGCAGGCGGAGTCTTAACCGCTGCACCACCAGGGAAGTCCCCACTCCATTTTCTTTTCTCTCCTTTGGGGACTTCTATTAAGCAACCTTTGAGCTGCCAGGGCTGTCATCCACGTCCCCTTGTAGGTCCGCGCACAGCTACGGCGAGAATCACCCAACTCCACCTTCGGCTCACGAATCCACCTGCAGCCGGGTCCTCTGTGGGTTCCAGCCCAGCCCTTAGGTTTTTACCTGATGCTGTTTTCACTTCCAAGGATCTTTCCCCCAACTCCCCACTTCTGTATCATGGATAAGCCAACGTCCTATCACGTCTCCTTGACGAGATTTATATAAAATACAAACATACGTATGCGAATACCCTACTTCTAATGTTTCCTTCTGTTGTTTCTACGAGGTCTGCTTCCTCCAGAGCCGCTTCAGTTCTGTTGGTTGAGTCCACGTCTCTTTTGTGGTGTCCGTTTCCTCCCACTTAGCTGGGTCCCGGTTGGCTGTCCAGATTCGCACGGAGGACGCTCTGGGAGCTGGACCGCAGTCTGTTTCCCGCTTTCGTGGCGGCTGCCTCCAGGGATCTGGCAGAGGGGCGGGTTACGCAGGCGGGGTGGGGGTGAGGGCTCGGCAGCTGGTCTCCGTCAGTGGGTGTTTCCCCCTTAGTGATGGCAGCGCCCAAAGATGTGGCCCCCTTCTCACAGACGAAGCGCCCCCCTGGCTTCTCCCACCTGGGGGCACACTCCGCTGCTCGACACGAGGGGAAGGGTCTTGATGCCCGCCCCCGCGATGGCCCGACACCCACACCTGCCTCTGAGCAGGCGGAAGCCCTGAAGCTGCTGCCCTTCCCACAGCCTCCTCCCCCTTACTTGTGCTCTGGGCAATTCTCCTTGTGTCTTTCAGGGATGCCTCAATTTCTAGGCCACCGAGTCTGCTTGTTGCACATTTATGTATTATGTTTTTAAAGGCACTTCTAGGACGTTGGGAATAAAAGGGAGAGGCTGCCGAGTGTTTTCAGCTTCCTTGATCTCATCAACCGTCTCTCTTCTGTATTTATAAAGCCAAGTGCTACTCCTGGGTATCCACGTACCCGAACAAGCCGAAGCTCCCTGCTCAGTGTGTTATCGCTCTGGGACTTAAATCTTCCTCCTGGCCTGAAAGAACGAATTCACTCTGACAAGAGCCTCGTGTTTCACAATGTCACATGGTTTAATAGGGGCCTGGGCCATGGGGGAGATACAAGTTTGAATTGTGAGATCATCCAGTGCTGTTACAGACTGAATGCGTGTGTCCCCTGAAAATTCCTATGTTGAAGTCCTAATCCCCAATATGATGGTATTAGGACGTGGGCCTTTGGGAGGTGATCTGGGTTCGATGAGGTCATTTGGGCAGAGCCCTGGTCTGATGGGATCAGTGCCCTTATAAGCAGAGATGCCAGAGAGCCTGCCCCCTCTCTGCCACGTGAGGACACAGCAACTGGACAGCCGTCTGCAAGCCTGGGAGAGGGTCCTCACCAGAACCTCACCATGATCTGGGACGTCCAGCCTCCAGAACTGTGAGAAAAATTATTCTGTGGCTTACGGCACCCAGTGTACGGTATTTTGTTATGGCGGCTGGCGTTGACTACAAGTGCTGAAACCAAGTCTACAAAACCAGAAAATTTTGATAATTATTCCCAGAAAAAGCAAACATGCAGACTCAATGTGTCAAGTGCTTTTATCGCACAACATAATTACAAGTAAGTTGTCAAATGGAACCAAGAATTAATATTTCAAAAAGTCTTTTAGGTGAACAGTAACACAAAACGAAGCCTGTGGTGCAATTCGCCGCAGCCCAGGCACAGCAGATGAAACACCCGTGTGCGAGACGGGTCAGCAGACACCACAGGGCTGGCCAGGGGCCCGGGCCACCTAGGCTGGGCTCAAGGCCACCTACGAACCAACCCCCGAGTCTGCCAGAGCCCAGGAAGCACCACAGTCACAGGCATGAGTCTCAGAGTCGGGTTCTGTGCTCCTTGGCTGCCCCCCAACTGTGACACAGCAATTAAGACGGAACCAACCTCAGGAGGTCGTTGTAGGGACTGAAGTCTACCGGGCCACGTGCTAACCAACCTCAGGAGGTCATTGTAGGGACTGAAGTCTACCAGGCCACATGCTAACCAACCTCAGGAGGTCGTTGTAGGGACTGAAGTCTACCAGGCCACGTGCTAACCAACCTCAGGAGGTCGTTGTAGGGACTGAAGTCCACCGGGCCACGTGCTTCCTTAGCACAGCTCCCGACAGAGTTACTTCTCAATAAACGTTAGCCATTATTACTGTAAATCTGACGCACAGTGTATGTAAAATAAGACAACAGGCAAGACCCTGATGGTGAGGACTTCAGGCACCACTCAAAGCAAGTACTTATTTGTCTGTTTCGAGAGAAGATCTGAATCTCTCCATGAACTGAATGGTGTGCTACCCTGCGCTGCACTTGAAAATCTAAGGCCCAGTTTTTAAAACTTCCTCTTGTTAGACCGTCCCTCTCCTGAGATGCTTCCAATGCTTATTACATCTGCTGATAATTCTACTCTATAAACTCAACTTCTAAAAAAAAAAAAAAGACTGTTACTAATCCCAAATATCAAATCATTACCAAATTCACAATTTGAATTGTTCTCACTGACAATCTGGAGTTGATTTATACCCTGTAAGCAGAGAATTAGGAAGCAACAGGAAAACTGCCACAGTGGCCAGAGTACCCGAGTTAAACAGAGACCCTCTTGTGCTGCAGCCCTGCTAATATCTTGACAAAACCCAAATTTGCAAACCTTGAATAGGGAAAAGTGGTACGTATATCTTTAAATAACATCTGCAACTGTGCTTGCACCTACAGATGTAAGTTTACAGATCTGAGACCTTGCGCAGTGTAATTCCAGCCATCAGCAAACATTTGCCGAATGAACAAATAAGTAATTAGCACAGAGATGCCAGGAAAAACAAGGAAGACGTTAGAAGTGAACACCAATTAAAGACCAGTGAGGGGACTTCCCTGGTGGCGCAGTGGATAAGACTCCACACTCCCAATGCAGGGGGCCCGGGTTCGATCCCTGGTCAGGGAACTAGATCTCACATGCATGCTGCAACTAAGAGTTCGCATGCCACAACTAAGCAGCCCACCTGCTGCAACTAAGATCTCGTGCAACCAAACAAACAAACAACAAAAAAAGACCAGAGAGGAATGAAGTCACCAGCAGAGAGGGCCTGAGGCCACCTCTCTGCGGACACGTCTCTCCTCTCCTCTCCTAGACCATGAACCTTAGCGGCTGATCAGGTCCACTCTTCTCAAAACCAAAACGATGTTACAACTGAGCCATGTGTTACACAAAGCTTCATAGGTTCAGCTAATAGGTCCTTTAGCTCAAATCTCAAAAACAAGATGCTACATGTTGCAGGTTTCATTTCTTGGGGGGTGCTTTCCTAGAAAATCCAACTTGAGGAAAGACCAAGATATTGGCTTAAATCTGGAGTCGCTTGGTCTTTCAGACAGATGTCTTCTTTTTACCGTAAATGAAAGGAAGGAAGCCCTCTCCCTTGAAACTTTTAACCCCCTAGACCATAACATCTACCATCTCTGCCCTGACGGGCCATGCGACTCCCTGGCCTGGGGCTTCTGAGGGCCAGCAAAAAGCTCGGCCTGGGGGAACCAAGGGGCCCGACTGAGCGTCGGGCAGCTCCTTGGAGGCCAGCCCCGAGTCGGAACTTCCCAAAGAAAGGCCTTCTGGTCCAGGGACTTCTGCTGCCCCCGCTCATCAGTAGCCCCCTTTGCGGTAAAACTGAACATCAACTCAGTGTCTTTATGAGGTATACACCCACCCTTGTCCAAGAGGGAGCATGTCTTTAAAATCGATCAATCCATCCATCCATCAGTCTCTCACAGGCCAGAAAACTGAAGATGTCCTCTTACCTTTTTGGGATCCATGTTGAATTTCTTCCTTCCCATGGCTATCTGCTTGTTCCTCTGAGTAGTTTTGCTGTGTGTTTGAACAAATTAAGAAGTCGTTACTGGACGTCTGCACAAAGCACCGGGAGCTCACGTCCCCTCCCGACAGGACAACTCGGGGAAGGAAAGGGCACAGGCCCCCAGGCGCCCCTGCCCAGGTGGAAGCAGCACAGGTACGGCCACTGCAGCTCTTTTCTTTCACAGTTGCTAACTTGTTCAGCAAGAGCAGAGCTCCTTGCCACACAGAAAGGTCACGTCTGGGCAGGGTGTTCTGAGGGGCCTGCGCGGCTTCCTCAACTCCAAGGCCTGACGGTGAACTGGACCACGTGGGGAGGGAAGATGAGGGGGCGGAGGAGGAGGACCAGGCCCCCACAGGCTCCCCACTGCCCAGCCCCAAAGCGTCACGAGCTCGGCTGGAGGGCGACCTGCAGGTGCAGCCACAGCTGCTCACCTCTCCTCCACGGACGTGAGGTTGTCGATCTCCGTCATCACTTCCGCGATTTCATATTTCAGCCTCTGTCGAGAGAGAGAGAGAGAGAAAGAAAGAAAGAAAGCGTTGTGGGGGTGAGAGAGGGGGTCTCCACCTTCAGAGACCTTTTAGCCCCCCAGGTGCAAGGTCCCCTCAGGTCTCATGGGGACATCACAGGTATGGAGAAACCAGCACTGCTTATGGACACAGAGAGTCTCGTAGTCAGAGCCACCCCAACTCATGAGCAAGCAAAATGACTGTTTGTCCACCTCCCATCAGAACGAGAGCAGAGGGGTCCCGTAGGCAGATTCTGGAGTGTCTGTGTGTAAAATCAAGAAGGGACCCTGGGGAGAACATCACAGGTGTAAAAAGACACAAACAGCAAAAGGAAAGCAATGAGTCCTGTCATACGTCACCCACACATGCCCACCTGCCTTCGCCGGCACCTGACTTCTTGGGAAGACCTGGGGCGAGGCTTAAACTCAGTCAGGTCAGTATCGGGCCTCCAACCACCGTCTCAGGATGATTTCTGTCACTTTACATGAGACGAGGCACCGTGGACAGAGCCCAGGAGGTGACAACGATCTTGCCTGGGGCCCTCAGGCCAAGGACCCAGAAGGGACAGACCCCCCACCACTTACTGGCTGAGACAGCTCCGACCTCCTGGGCCTCGGCGTCCTCAACTCAGCAGTGAGGTCGTTGGAGCTACACAAGGCTCCATGGGCACTATTATTACTAACGTCCAAATCGGAACGTTAGCCTTACAATATGTTCTTATTCTTCAACCAAAGCACACATTCTGGGTTATCTGATTTTTCTGAGAATGACGGGTAACCTTAGAAGGAAAAGTTTCATGAATTGTCTCTCAAATACAAAGAAATTTTTATTCAGACCCTATGATCTTAGGTGCCAAGAAACTTCAGGCTCAAACTGTGAGCCCTTAGAAAGGAGCTGCTGTCTGGACACGGCTCGGCTCCGCAGCAAGTGGCCGGGGAGGCCGCGCTGACTCTGGCGTGACAACGGTTAGGAAGCGTCCCAGGCAGCAGCCGCACGTCCAGTCGATCCCCCGAGGAAGCCGCAAGTGCTGCTCCTCTGTACCGTTTCTGCAACTATCACAGATGCTCCAACTCTGAGACTCTGGCTTGACTCCTCTGGGTCTCCCACGGGACCCCCTCCACCCTGTCCTCTGAGCACACAAGTGTGGAAAAGTGCAACGGTTGTCTGTGTTTTGTCCGTCATTCTACTCCCACCAGCTAGTAGGCGCTCGGTGCACAGCTAGAACTCAATATATGTTTAGTCCATTATTCAAAAGACACCTGAGTGCCAACAATGTGCCAGGCAGCACGCCAGGGACCCTGGTAGACGAAGCGGGGCCTCGCCATCGGCTTCCGGGAGCAGTACGTGTGCAGGCGCCGCTGCCGTGTGAAGACGCCCTTCGTGACTGTGGAGTCACACGTCGCTCGCCCGTGACTCCAGGCGTGACTTCTCTTCCAGTGAGTCCACGCCGCCCCGTGAGCACAAGCTCTGCTTCACCAGCCCGGGTAACTCTTACGCTCTGCCTCTCCGTATGGTTCGGATAAACGCATACTGAATACCCACTTTTTTACATTTTCATGAAGCTACTTGATTTACAATTTTTTTAAAAATTTATTTTATTGAAGTATAGTTGATTTACAATGTTGTGTTAATTTCTGCTGTACAGCAAAGTGATTCAGCTACACACACACACACACACACACACATACAGTCTTTTTCATATTCTTTTCCATTATGGTTTATCACAGGATATTGAATATAGCTCCCTGTGCTCTACAGTAGGACCTTGTTGTTTATCCTTTTTTTTTTTAATTGGAGTATAGTTGCTTTATACTGCTGTGTCAGCTTCTGCTGTACATCAAAGTGAGTCAGCCATACGTGTACACATATCCCCTCTTTTTTGGATTTTCTTCCCATTTAGGTCACCACAGAGCACCAAGTAGAGCTCCCTGTGCTATACAATAGGCTCTCATTAGTTAGCTGGGGTTTTTTTTTTTTCAGTTTTAAATTTTTATTTATTTATTTATTTATGGCTGTGTTGGGTCTTCGTTTCTGTGCGAGGGCTTTCTCCAGTTGCGGCAAGCGGGGGCCACTCTTCATCGCGGTGCGCGGGCCTCTCACCATCGCGGCCTCTCTTGTTGCGGGGCACAGGCTCCAGACGCGCAGGCTCAGTAATTGTGGCTCACGGGCCCAGTTGCTCCGCGGCATGTGGGATCTTCCCAGACCAGGGCTCGAACCCGTGTCCCCTGCATTGGCAGGCAGATTCTCAACCACTGCGCCACCAGGGAAGCCCCAGTTATCTGTTTTATAGTAGTGTATATACGTCAATCCCAATCTCCCAATTCATCCAACCCCCCGCCCTTTCCTCCTTGGTATCCATATGTTTGTTCTCTACGTCTGTGTCTCTGTTTCTGCTTTGCCCATAAGATCATCTGTACCATTTTTCTAGATTCCACATATATGCGTTAATATACGATATTTGTTTTTCTCTTTCTGACTTACTTTACTCTGTACGACGGTATCTAGGTCCTTCCACGTCTCTGCAAATGACTTGATTTACAATTTTACCTAAGAGCAAAAACTAAAAGACATTTTTTTACCTCGATGTCATCAATAAGTTCCTTTTTTCTTCGACGAATGTCTAAAAGTTCTTCTCTCTCTTCTAATGAGAGGTCTTCAGGCACTGAAAGAAAAAAAAAAAATCGAGTTAAACAAGTAAACAACAGCTACTCCAGAGAACAATTTGCCAACTTCTGGTGAGGCTGAAGATGGGCATATGTACAAGCCAGCAATTCTGTGTGTAGGTATTTATCCCAAGGAACCCTCGCTTACAGACCACGTGTAAGGTATTCGTAGCAGCATTGTTTTAATAGGAAAACGACCTAAGTTTCCACTAATAAGAAAATGAATAAACTGTGGTATATTTATGAAACAGAATCCCACACAATTAACAATGGCTGAACTCAGTCTTCCAACACAGATGAAACCCACAAATGAAAAGAAGATAAAAGCAGGCTGAAGACATACACTGTACGTGACACCTTCCACAGAGGGGTGACATATACATACGCAGAGCATAAATAAATGCACAGAAATGATCAACACCACATTCCTTTTTTTTTTTAATGGCAGTTTTTTTTTTTTTTTAATATTTATTTACTTTTGGCTGCGTTGGATCTTAGTTGTGGCGTGCGGGCTCCAGAGCATGTGGGCTCTGTAGTTGTGGCACACGGGCTTGCTAGTTGTGGCACACGGGCTTAGTTGCTCCGTGGCATGTGGGATCTTAGTTCCCTGACCAGGGATCGAACCCACGTCCCCTGCGTTGGCAGGCGGATCCTTAACCACTGCATCACCAGGGAAGTCCCTCAACACCACATTCTTGATAGTGGTTCCTTCTGAGAAGGTTGGCTTGTGAGGAAATACATTCCAGAATGATATTAGGGAACGTCAATGCAGTGGGTAAAGGCTGGCTGGTACATGGACATTTAATTTTAATTGACAGGGTTGTTCATAATATCCTTGCATTAATGATTAACCTCTGCAGTATTTTCCATTCCTACTATGTCTATATTCTCTTTTCTTTGTGCTAGAATTGGCTTTTATCTCATTAAGCTTTTCAGAGAAACAGCTTTTAATAATCCTCTACCGTGTGTTTAATTTCTATTTCATTAATCTGTTTAAAGAAACAAAAGATTAAGAATCTGAGTAAATAGCAAGAGAACATGTAGAGCTTCTACAAACAAATTTAGATACTGTGATCATGGTGCAGGGATAGACAAACGGACTGATGAACCAGAAGACAGTAGCCAGAAAAATAAACACAGACTCACAGAAACTTGATTTACAACACAACTGACATTGCAGGTCAGAGAGACAGGGCAGACTCTTCTATGTATGTTACGTGCTACATCAGTTATCTCCATGTAAAAAAATGAAATTGAATTCCTGGTTATATTTTTAATCGGTTCCAGAATAAAGGCTTAAATTCAAAAGGCAATAAATACTACACAATTTCTTAAGAAGAAAAATAGAAAATGTGTTTATAAATTCAGAGTAGGAAATTATATCACACCACCAAACACCCACCCCTGCCACCGCCAAATAACTTTGAGAGCAGCCGTTATTATCCTAATTTTATAACTGAGGAAACTGAAGCCAAGAGACGTCTAATGATTTTCCCTGGTGATAGAGAAAGAATATTTGAAGAAGTACTGGCTAAAATGTTCCATATTTGATAAAAGACATGAATATACACATCCCAGGTGCTTGAACTCCAAGTAGGATAAACCCAAAGATCCACAGGGTCCCAGAGTAGGCTACGGGCAGGCCCAGCAGCTCAAGAGTGTCATCAGGGACCCGGTCTTTCCATTCTATAGTCCAAAGTGTCAGCTTCATCGTAAAGCTGCTGCTAGCGGCTTCCAGAGGCTTCTTATTCATGTATGGGGTGGGGTGGGGTGGGGTGGGGAGACCCAGATCAAGAGAAAATGTGAGAACCAGCAGAGAATGATGCATCCAAAACCAAGAGAGGAGAGAATTTCAAGAGGGAAAAACCCAACAACGTCAAATGCCACAGTAAAATAAAGAAGCAAGTGTGCAATTTTTGAACCTCCCAAGGAATTACTCTTACCAGCAAGCAAGCACCTTACTGTAATATAGAGAGAAATCAAAAACTAACCGGTTGGTTGACACTATCCTGTTACGAAAAAAATAAATGCACCCAAAGAGTTAAATTGAGTCTGTCAAGTATGGACTGGGCTCCCAAAAGGGGCCTCATTTAAAAAAAAAAAAAATGTTCTTCTGAGTTCTCCTATGTAGCTATATGAAAACAAGAGTCTGAACGGGTGCCACTCGAGTTCAATCATCAACAGACTCTGGTTTAAGAAAACCCACCTCCAGTTTTCTCCCCTCCAACCCTGATGATGAGTAGGGTTGGCTGGTAACAGTGAAGGTACATTTTAAGTGAATCTAAACACCAGAATGATTCAACTCAAGAATCATGACCTTTAATGGATTTCCTTGATTTTCTCTCAGTAATGCCCATCTTTTCCTATCCCTTTAACGCCCTAAAGAGTTAAATAAAGTACTGACCATTTACTTTACCCATAATTCTGACCAGAATTTGCATGTCTAAAAGAAAGACAAATTCTGTAAGGTGGGATAACGATATTGTGACTATGTTAAAAAAAAAAAAAAAGTCTTTATTCATACTGTAGAATTTAGGAGCTGTAATATTATTACATCTGGACTTTACTTTGAAATCGTTCAGCAAAAAATTAATCAAGCAAAATGATGTGTTAAATCTATTTGATGGATATATGGGCATTCATTACCTATTTTATACTCTAAGGGTTTGGAATTGATTGATTGATTGATTGCTGAATTGGGTCTTCGTTGCTGTGCACGGGCTTTTCTCTAGTTGCGTTGAGCGGGGGCTACTCTTCGTTGTCGTGCGGGGGCTTCTCATTGCAGTGGCTTCTCTTGTTGTGGAGCATGGGCTCTAGGCACATGGGCTTCAGTAGTTGTGGCGCACGGGCTTAGTTGCTCCACGGCATGTGGAATCTTCCCGGACCAGGGCTCAAACCCGTGTCCCCTGCATCGGCAGGCAGATTCTTAACCACTGCGCCACCAGGGAAGTCCTGGAATTTTTCGTAAGTTAAAAAAAAAGTTTCAAGTATAAATGGCCAGTAGCACCTTTTCAGGGTATTTGGCTAAAGTATTAATGAAAAATAATGGAATGTTTCCTGGCACATCTAAAAGAATAAATAAAAAGAATACAAGTATATAATGAAATACTCAGGACCAATCTCTGTACAGCTGTCACTTAAATATCTTGATGTCCTACTATTTCTTTTAACACCCTGAATGTACAGTGAATACCAGCATTTTGCTGGTATTCAGTGAAATTCTATCAGTATCTCTCTGCATTCAAAATAACTTTGCAGCCACATAATCCTCTCACTCACAGATAATTTCACGCATGCAAGTGCCACAGGAAAAAAATGGGAAGATAAGCCATGTTCAGAGAAGGTGTTCTTAATTATCAAGACCTTTCCCACGACTCAGCAGTCTTCTCCCAATGAAGGCAAAAAGAAGGTTTGGTTCACTTTATCATCTACATTTTGTCACTTTGACGTTGTTAGGTAAGATGAAACGAAAGTCTACAGCTGATTTATTTTTTCTCCTAAGAAATCCAGTGGTTTATTTTTCTTAATTGAAAAAGTTATACATGGATATGGTTATTACACACATACATACTCTCTCTCTGAAAACATACAAAAGGGCATACAATGAGAAATTTCCTTCCAACCTCAATAAAAGCTTTTTTTGAAAAAGCAAGTTAACTGGAACCTGCTGGTGAAATTTCGTGCAATCACTGCAGTTGATCACGGTCTTCCTGATTCTCCAGAGATAAGGGCCTTGCTTAAGCCTCACCACTTGGGGCCCATTTCTCGTCTGCAGAATGACGGGAGACGGTTAGCCACAACACAGCAGGTGTGGTTTCTACAAATATAAATGTTTTCACAGGGGAAAAGCAATGTGGAAGGATGTCAAGAAATTCCCCATTTTAGTACAAAGGCGTTGCCAGAGAGGTTTCAGATTAAGAATCAGGAGTGATTTGTGTAATTTAGCTCAGGCCCCTGCCTTTCTTGAGAAGGCACTGGCTTCCCACAAATGGAGGCTTGTGGGTGGGAGGTCTGTGTTTGGGGTTCATGATTTGTATGAATTTACTTAAAGTACTTGGGTGGGAAGTTCTGCTTTCAGCCAAGACAAAGTAACAGGGATAGATTTACCCTCCTGTCTGAAATGACTAAAACAACGGACACAGTTCTACACCCTGCCAGGTATCTTTCAAAAAGGAAGGTGAAACAAAATCATTTTCAGACATTAAAAACTTGAAAGAATTCATCACTAGTTGATCTGTACTATAAGAAACGTTTAAAAGTCCTGGGGTGGGGACTTCCCTGGTGGTGCAGTGGTTAGGAATCTGCCTGCCAATGCAGGGGACACGGGTTCAAGCCCTGGTCTGGGAAGATCCCACATGCCGTGGAGCAATTAAGCCCATGCACCACAACTACTGAGCCTGTGCTCTAGAGCCTGCAACCCACAACTACTGAGCCCGCATGCCAAGAGCCCGTGCTCCGCAACAAGAGAAGCCACCGCAATGAGAAGCCCATGCACCACAACCAAGAGTAGCCCCCGCTCGCCGCAACTAGAGAAAGCCCGCGCGCAGCAATGAAGACCCAATACAGCCATAAATAAATAAATAAATAATTTATATATATTAAAAAAAAGTCCTGGGGTGGGGTGGGGGGTGGAGAGATACCAGATGAAAGTCTGTATCTACACGGAAGAATGGAAAATACTGTAAATGGTAACTATGTGAGTAAACATTTTCCCCTCATGATGTGAATCTCTTTAGAAGATTTACTGCTACTGTTCAAAGCAAAAATAACAAAAAGTGTGTTGGGTTGATAACACACATAAAAGTAAAAGAGCACAAAGGCTGGGAGGGGAGAAATGAAAGTACACTGTTACAAGGTTCTTACCCTGGATGTGAAGTGGTGTAATATTATTTGATAGTAGACTCTGATAAATTAAAGGTATATAATATCTAAAAAGCATTACTACTTAAAAACTAAAATAAACCACTAAAATAAAGCATGCAAAAAATATATTAATAAGAAAATGAGAATCATTATTTTATGATGTTTAATGAAATCTAAGATCCCATCAAATATAAGATGAATCCTCCACTTCAGTGATTTCAGAATGTAGAAAATTTTGCAAATCAGAATCAATGGAAAAAGGGAGATTATCATACATACTGACATCAAAGCATAAGCAAATGGTATCTCAAAGTGTTTTCTAATTTTCAAATTATATTAATAACCTATTTACCTAACAGATTCCAATCCACCAAGAAGCTATAATTTGGTTCACTGCTATAAATATCTAATGACTCCCTTACAAATTTTACACGCACACACACACACACACACACACACACACACGATCTTCCATAAAGTTAATCAGCAGTTCTCCTAGGGGAAGATAATGTTCCACAGATGTGAACTGTGGCCAGAAATCTTCCCCTTGTTTTAGTCACTAAATGTCAAATGTGATAATTTAACAAATTTGATAATAGGTGATAAAACAGGGTTTCAAACAATCACATGCACATGACTCACAACTGCATATTTTTGGTACCTAGTTCTAATGCAAACTGATGTCACTTAACCTTAATTTTACCTTGATTACTAATCAATACTAACTTTTTTGTTATTGTATGGTATTTTTCAGAGTTTTGGTCAATGCCATAGGGCACTAAGAATGCTGGGAAAGCATGGGCTTGGCCTCTGGTCCCATTAATTCACTAAATGGGAACCCTGTACTGGAGTGTGGTTTAACCCAAATATTACCTACCTGGAACACCACAAAAACCAGTGACTTAAAACTGTTAAAGCAGGATGAGTTCCTAGCTACTACGAAGCAGTGTGGTTATACCAAGAACATAAAGGCAGGCTGTGGCCGTCGGCAGCTGTGCCTCTAGGTCTGGTCACCACCCAAGGACTGTATGCCTTCAGTGAGGTGATAAAGCTGAGTCCAAATGGCTAACAGGGCCAGCAGTATGTCAACCACACTGGGGGCCAAGTCAGTGGGGGCTCCAGATCGCTAAAGCACTGCGACCAAACTGCAGCGGCAGCCTTTCTGCCAGGGACAAGGAAGAAGAGAGTGTGCCTCGCGGGGAGAGAGGCGCTCTGAGAGGCCGGGCTTCTACGGGACAGGAAGGTCCTGGCCCCCATGGACCACTCAGCAGTCACCTCCTGTCACGTCCCCTCATCCTCCTTCGTGATCTTTCTTTGTCCTGGGACACTCATGCTTTGCCCAGCCTTCTTTGGATTAGGTGAAGTACCCCTTTAGACAAACAAAAACTCAAGAGTGGGCCACCAGCACACCATCATTAAGGGAAATTCTGAAAGAATGAACTTCAATCAAGAGAAAAGACCCAAGATGGGAGGGGCGGGACACCAGAGGGAATCATGGGCACAGATTTACAGAAGGAAACCTAAAGAAAAAGTGACTACACAGGATGATACCTACACAGGAGGTCTCATAGAATAGAAAATAGCCAGCAACACTAGCATGGAAATGGGAAGAGAAATAACTTGCTCTGAAGTTCTTAAGAGTTCTGAGGAGGAGGGCCTGCATAATGAACTTTGACCTGGCAAGCTAAGAATCCATATTAAAATGTCTAGGCTAAGCAGCAAAGGAATGGAAACGGAGTTCAAAATGCCCAAAAAAGAAAGAGAAAGAGGACGAGAAACTGGAATGAGAAAAAAATCCAAAACAACAAAGAGAAACAGAGAAAAACTGTTAGATATGTCAATTCTATCTCAATACAGCTGAAATTTTAAGAAGAAAAACCATTAGAAATACAAAATGCAAAATATGGGAGTAGGAGAAAAAAAAAAATCCAAGCATTGATTTTTACTGTGGAAGACTGAAGAAAGAGTCTGTGATATGGCACAGTTCCTCCGATCAGGAAGGTGGGAGGCTCGGGGACTTCCTTTGCCCAAGAGAGGGTGGCACAGAGGACACCATGCAGGACCCGGAACCCAGGCCTCGCACCCCTCCTGTCTGGGAACCCCAAGACCACCGTGCTCCGGAGAAGCCCGGGTCAGCAAGCTTCTGAATGAAACCTACTGTGGAAAGAGACCACTGGCAGGGAGAGTCCAAGACATCCCAGCTGCTGCAGCCGCCTCGGCTGAGGCCCCGGACCTCAGGGAGGCAACTCAGCCCCAGCTGACCTGCCAGCTCCTTGCAGCCACGGGAGTGGGTGGACCCGGGCAAGAGCGGTCCGTGAACTGCCAGCCAACTCCCAGAAATGGGAGCAATAGTAACCACTGTTGTTTTAAGCCAATCACTTTGGAATACTTTGTCATGAAGTCGTAAGTAACTGATACATTTGCAATGAACATGAACAGGAAAAAGGACCAAGTTTAAAAACCCGGACATGAAAAAAATGCACAATGAAAAAACACCCAACTAAATGCTCTTTATAAGAGGTTTATTTATTTACTGTTTTGGCCTTTTTTATTGAGCCAAATATACACAACATAAAATTTACCATTTTAATCATTCTGAAGTGTACAGTTCAGTGGCACTAAGTACATTCACAATGTTGTGCAACCATCACCACTGCCTATTTCCAGAATTTCTCATCATCCCAAACAGAAGCTTTGTAACCATTAAAGAGTAGTTTCCCATTCTCAACCCCCAAGCCCTAACCGCTGGCTAGGAACCTCTTTTATGCTTTACACCTCTCTGAATTTGCCTGCTCTAGGTGTATCATGTAAGTAGAATCGCACAATATTTGTCCTTCTGTGTCTGCCTGATCTTACTCAGCATAATGTTTTCAAAGTTCATCCACGTTGTAGGATGTATCAGAATTTTAGTCCTTTTTGCGGCTGAATAACATTCCATGTTTAGCCACCATTTTGCTTATCCATTCATCTGCTGATAGATATTTGGGTTGTTTCTAAATTTCGGCTACTGTGAACAATGCTGCTATAAACGTGAGTGTACAATTTTTGAAGTTTAAATCCACAAACACGGATTTGGTCCACAATCAAATATCATACTATATATCACCCCTCTTAGTACGTCATGATACATGTTAATATGTTAAAGATTCCATGAAATCTGTAACCAAAAAAAGAAGCGCCAACAACACTAATTGTATTAAACTAAGAGGATTCTTAACTGACTTGACCATGGACTCATCTTTTAAAAAATAGAACACCTCTATGCTGTGTAGCCTGCTGAACATAATTAAGGACAAACAGGCCTAGGTTTGTTTTTTTTAATTAATTTTTATTGGGGTATAGTTGCTTTACAATGTTGCGTTAGTTTCTGCTGTACAGCGAAGTGAATCAGTTATACATATACATATATCCCCTCTTTTTTAGATTCCCTTCCCATTTAGGTCACCACAGAGCACTGAGTAGAGTTCCCTGTGCTATACAGTAAGTTCTCATTAGTTATCTATTTTATATATAGTAGTGTATATATGTCAATCCCAATCTCCAAATTCATCCCACCCCCCTTGGTAACCGTAATTTTGTTTTCTACATCTGTGACTCTACTTCTGCTTTGCAAAAAAAGTTCATCTGTACCATTTTTCTAGATACGAGAGGCTTATTTATTTATTTATTTTTGGATGTGTTGGGTCTTCGTTGCTGCACGCGGGCTTTCTCTAGCTGTGGTGAGTGGGGGCTACTCTTTGTTGCAGCGCGCGGGCTTCTCATTGCGGTGGCTTCTCTTGTGGCAGAGCACAGGCTCTAGGTGCGCGGGCTTCAGTAGTTGTGGTGTGCAGGCTCGGTAGTTGTGGCTCGCGGGCTCTAGAGTGCAGGCTCAGTAGTTGTGGCGCACGGGCTTAGTTGCTCCGCGGCATGTGGGATCTTCCCAGAACAGGACTCGAACCCGTGTCCCCTGCATTGGGAGGTAGATTCTTAACCACTGTGCCACCAGGGAAGTCCCAAGGCTTATTTAAAATATAAGAACACATAACAATTGAAGGCAGAAGGGTAGGGAGTGATATACCAAAGGAAAACTGGTCCCGTGACATGAACACAGGCAAAACAGACTAAAGATAAAGTCACTAGATACTGACATTGTTCCATTAATCACAAAATTAACAAGTCTGAACATATATGCATCTAACACAATAGCTTCAAAATATATAAAGCAAAAATTGACAGGGTACATGTAAAAATGGACTCTTCCTAAAGGCAAAAAAAAAAAAAAAAAAGAAAAAGCTATAGATTTGACTAATACAATTAACAAGCTGAACTAGTAGACATAATATGCTTCATCAGTTTTAAGAGGTGTGTCTTTACGTCTCTGAAATCTAGTGTGACATACAGAGGTCACTGCCTTCACATCTGTGAATACACTTATGACTGCCAGGGGCGCTACTAAAGTGCTACTCCTTGATGGTTCTGCTAAAAACACAAGTTAAGAACCATCTCATAAAGAAATAAGCTGACTGTTGCTTCAAACCTTGCATTGGCACCCTCTGGTAAGATCAATAAAGTCTCAGCATGAAAACCTGCAGAATTTGAACCCCGCCCCTCCCAGACGATACAGGAGGGCCCTTCAGAAGAGCTGTGCACCTGTGCCTTGAGCAGCAGAGAGGACACTGCTGTGTGTACTGCTTCTGTCAAAAACGCAAACACCTGCTCTGTGCAGAGAACGAGGCTCTGGTCCCAAGCTTTAGGGGTACCTTAACCAACTTATTTTGCTCATATTTTACCTTCTATATGTATGGACAATTAGTAAATGTTGTTTAGAAATCAATGCTTAAAGAAGTTTAAAGAACTCTTCCCATCAGTATAAGTAAAAAAATTCTAAGTGAGAAGAAATCACTAAGTCTGGTTTAATTGACAGCTTTTTTTTTCCTTAATGGAACATAAAATAATGACGCACCTTACAACTGATGGAGACACAGATTCAATCAGATCACTGCCCCCAGCAGCTGTGCAATATGCATTCTTTTCGGGGGCATGGGGAACATTTATGCAAGCCGACTGTATACAGTCCATCAACAAAGTCTTACTCTCACGGGACCAGTGTGGTAGATACAATGAATTGGCTTTGCTCCACCGAAAGCTCAAAATTACATCGCCAGACTCTCTTACGTTTAGACTACTGAAGATGAATTAGGCCCTACCCATGGGATGCACCACCCAAGATTCCACAGAGGCAAGTGAAGCAGGGGTCCTTGTCCTGCCTTTGCTTAGAGAATGCTTCTTGGCCGGCCAGCGAGGATGTGGAAGCAGAGGGTTTCCGTCAACAGCCTTCTGGCGCTCATTCTCCAGGCTCCTAGGAATCGAGACGGTGCTGCAGCAGAGTGCCTTCTGGATCCAGGCCTGTGGACCCCTTCCTCGCTGGAGATAGACGTGGATCTCAATGATTCCAGGGGTCGCCTATGAGGAGCTCCATTAGTGACTCAATTCTGGAGACCAGGCCAGAGCCCAGTGCCCTAGTCATTCCAGGGCTGTGTCCAGCACCCCAATTCCCTATTACTTTATCCCTTCCTGCCCCAGACACAGCCAGCTTCGTGTGTCTCCCATGGAACTCTTACGGAAACAATGCTATCATGAAGACCACGTTCTCTGAGCACAGAATAATTACGTTAGAAATCAATAACAAAACAGTGATTAGAAAAACCCATTTGTTTGGAAATTAAGGAACACAATTCTAAATTACTCCTTGGTCAAAGAAGATATAATGTAAATGTGAAAATTCTGAGAAGACAATGATGATGAAAAACTACATATCAATACTTGTATGCTCCAGCTAAAACAATCCTTAGAAACTCACAACCTAAAATGCTTATTTCAGAAAAGAATTAAGCTGAAAATAAGCAAAGCATTCACCTTTAAAAAATTAGAAAAATTATAGTTTAAAACCCAAAGGAGAAAATAACAGAAAAGAAATTCATTTTAAAAATGCAATGGGCTTCCCTGGTGGCGCAGTGGTTGGGAATCTGCCTGCCAGTGCAGGGGACACGGGTTCGAGCCCTGGTCTGGGAGGATCCCACGTGCCGCGGAGCAACTGGGCCCGTGAGCCACAACTACTGAGCCTGCGCGTCTGGAGCCTGTGCTCCGCAATGGGAGAGGCCGCAACAGTGAGAGGCCCGCGCACTGCAATGAAGAGTGGCCCCCGCTTGCCGCAGCTAGAGGAAGCCCTCGCACAGAAAAAAAAAAACAAAAAACGAAGACCCAACACAGCCAAATAAATAAATTAATTAATTAAAAATAAAAATAAAAAATGCAATGAAGTGCAGCCCCTCTGGCAAAAGTCTGGCAGTTCCTCAAAAGGTTCAACACTGAGTCTGCATGTAATCCAGTGAGTCCCCTCCTCCCAGGTGTTTACCCAAGAAAACTGAGTACATATGTCCACACAAAACCTGGTGCACGGGTATTCACAGTAGCATCAGTCACAACAGTCAAGAAGCAGAAACAACCCAAATGTCCACCGAGTGACGAATGGATAAACGAAGTGTGATATACCCACACAATGGAATACTACTCAACCATAAAAAGGAGTGAAGCACCGATATTTGGACATGTTATGCTCAGCCAGCCACAGAAGACCACATACTGTATGGTTCCATTTACAGGAAATGTTCAGAACAGGCCAAGAAGAGACAAAACAAATCTGTGGTAATAGAAACTAGAAGAGGGGTTAATCTGGGGTGGGAGGAAAGGTGCTGAATGAGAAGTCAGACAAGAGGGCCTTCTGGGGGACGGCAAATGTTCTGTATTTTGATCTGGGTGGTAGTTACACAAGCATGTGTGCTTACCCTGAGTTCCGTATGCACTTAATGTCGGGGCATCGTATTTACTGCCCCTGCAAGTCTACTTCTGGGTAAGTGATCCCTTATAACCCTCCATGGAGAGAAGGAAGAATTTCCTTGAAGACACTAAAAGAGCATTCTAAGAGCCTGCCACACACTAACAGAAATCGATGCTTGCCCACCTAGGAGGACTTCAGGACAGACTGGTCTGAGGTACAAAAAGACGAGTCAGAAGGCCTCACTGCCACCCCTGCCTCACATTCCGTACCTCTAAAACACAAAACACCAAGTAAAGGGCAAGAAGCCACTGTGGCATTATAAGGGACACGGGGGAAGGGGAATTTTTTTTTTCTTTTTAGAGCAGACCTCATCTTTATTGCACTTTACTCCATTGTGCTTCACAGATATTGCCTTTTTATTTTTTTAAAAACAAATTAAAGGTTTGTGGCAACCCTGAATTGTCAGATGTTATTTTTTAGCAATGAAGTACTTTTTCATTGAGGTATGCACATTGGTTTTTTTTGGTTTTTTATAAATTTATTTATTTTATTTTTGGCTGCATTGGGTCTTCGTTGCTGCGCGCAGGCCTTCTCTAGTTGCAGCGAGCGGGGGCTACTCTTCGTTGCGGAGCATGTGCTTCTCATTGCAGTGGCTTCTCGTGTTGCGGAGCACGGGCTCTAGGCGCACGGGCTTCAGCAGTTGTGGCACGTGGGCTCAGTAGCTGTGGCTCGCGGGCTTAGCTGCTCCGCGGCATGTGGGATCTTCCCGGAACAGGGCTTGAACCCATGTCCCCTGCATTGGCAGGTGGATTCTTAACCACTGCGCCATCAGGGAAGCCCGCACATTGTTTTTTTTAGACTAATAACGCTACTGCAGACTTAATAGACTGCAGTACAGTGTAAACGTAACTTATATGCACTGGGAAACCAACACACACAATGTGACTTGCTTTACTGCAGTGGTCCAGAGCTGCATCTGTGACGTCTCCAAGGTTTGCCTGTACCGGATAACTTATTTCAGAAAATTGAAAATCCATCAATTATTAAGTACACCATTATTTTGTGTCCTGTTAAGAAAAAGCACTAAGACTACCAAATTTAATTTTAAGATGACAAACTGTAAGATGCATTCCAGTTTTAGAGAGGTTAAAATGTGTATCTTAGGGCTTCCCTGGTGGCGCAGTGGTTGAGAATCTGCCTGCCAATGCCGGGGGACACGGGTTCGAGCCCTGGTCTGGGAAGATCTCACATGCCGTAGAGCAACTGGGCCCGTGAGCCACAACTACTGAGCCTGCGCGTCTGGAGCCTGTGCTCTGCAACAAGAGAGGCCGAGATAGTGAGAGGCCGGCGCCCCACGATGAAGAGCGGCCCCCGCTCGCCGCAACTAGAGAAGGCCCTCGCGCAGAAACGAAGACCCAACACAGCCAAAAATAAATTAAAAAAAAAAAAATGTGCATCTTAGAATCAATGACAGAAGAGCTATGAAGAATGCTTACTTTATAACGGAATAACATCTCTTAATTCAAAATTGGTTTTAGAGCAGATAAAAATCATTGCTAACTGCTCTAGAAGACGAAACCTTTGTAATGACTGCTGTTACTCCAAAGTCTCCCTCACCCTCCGGTGTTCGCATCTATCCCTGGGAAGGAGTTAAGAATCATCGCACAACAGAGAGATGAAGTCAGCAATAAACTAAGAATGAAAGCAGTCACTGCAAGTTTTTTAAATAACCGCTTTGTCTTTACACTCACATGGGGCCGCACGCCCTCCCCAAGTGAGTCTGCACTCGTATATAAACATCCTCTTGATGACCAACTTGCCAACCCACAACTGTCGCTTTTCCTGGTGGGTGATGCAGCCAACCACCACTAAGCAACAGGAGGACTTCCGCGGTGGCGTGTGTCTTACTGAAGGCAGTGGTGAAGGGCAATTATCCCCTGGATCTATCCAGCAAAAGCACACGGGAGAGCCAAGAACTCAACCAGCGCTCTGGACTCCTCATCAACAGTGTTGACAATGATCTGAATCAATGATCCCAGCTCATCATCTACACCTGTTCTTACACAACAAGGTCCACAGGACTTCTCCATCAGCATCACCTGAAGGCACTTGTCTAAAATAGGGTTCCGGGCTTCCCTGGTGGCGCAGTGGTTGGGAATCTGCCTGCCAATGCAGGGGACACGGGTTCGAGCCCTGGTCTGGGAAGATCCCACGTGCCGCAGAGCAACTGGGCCCGTGAGCCACAATTACTGAGCCTGCGCGTCTGGAGCCTGTGCTCCGCAACAAGAGAGGCCGCGATGGTGAGAGGCCCGCGCACCGCGATGAAGAGTGGTCCCCACTTGCCACAACTAGAGAAAGCCCTCGCACAGAAACGAAGACCCAACACAGTCATAAATAAATAAATAAATAAATAAATAAATAAATAAATAAATAAAAGAACGTGAATTTCTTTAAAAAAAATAAATAAATAAAATAGGTTCCAAGGCCCTACCCCATGCCTATCAAATCAGAACCTCTAGGGTAGGAGGCCAAGGACTCCGAACTTTAACAAGCTTCCCAAATGATTTTGTTGAACATTGCTAAAATGTAGCTATGCACGGCTAAGTCCTTAACACAAATTATGAACGCAATATATTAGAGAGGCAACATGACACAGTGGTTAGAAGCCTAAGTCCTGCAGTCAGACTGCTTGTCTCAAAGCTTGTCTCTGCCACTTACTAGCTGTGTGACCTTAAGCAACTTACCTAACCTCTCTGCCTCAGTTTCCTCACCTGTAATAGGATATTACCTATGTCTGCATTACTACAAAAAGCTAATAAAAATTTAATGCTCTTCTTGACTGTTGCTTGAAATTTAAAGATAAATATTACATCTTAGATCAAAGCAAGAAGCATTTAAAGATCTTGAAAGAGACATGTTTTTACCTCAATCATGAACAACTAATAATGAACAATGAGACTTTCTATTTCTACCATGGATAACTGAAAAAGCAAAACAAACAACTTTTGACATCAAGCCTGTTTAACTGATTTTTTTCCCAGGCAGAAGTTGTGATAGGGGGTGGAGGATAGAGCGGGAACAGCTTCACAAATACACAGGCATAAAAATTGTGTGAAGGCAGATCGCCAGTTCCTGATAAAGCTAAACACCACCTTGCAATATACGATCCAGCAATCACACTCCCAGGAATTCACCCAACTGAGTTGAAAACCTCTGTCCACATGAAAACTTGCACACGAATGCTTACAGCACCTTTATTCATAATTGCTCCAGGGAATACCCTGGCGGTCCAGTGGTTAGGACTCTGCACTTTCAGTGCTTGCGGGGAAGTTTCGATCCCTGGTCGGGGAACTAGGATCCCGCAAGCCGCGGGGCATGGCCAAAAACAAAACAAAAAAACTGCCCCAAACTGGAAGCAACTAAGATGTCCTTCAGCAGGTGAACATAAATTGTGGCACAACAGACAATGGAATATTACTCAGTGTTAAAAAGAAATGAGGATCAAGCCATGAAAAGACACAGAGGAACCTGAAATGCACGTTACTAAGTGACAGAAGCCAGTCTGAAAAGGCCACACACTGTGTAATTCCAGCCACACGAACTTCTGAAACTATGGAGATAGTCAAAGGATTAGTGGTTGCCAGGGGTTCAGGGGAACGAGGGGAGGGATGAATGGGTGAACACAGGGGGTTTTTAGGGCAGCGAATCTATTCTGTATGATACCCTAACAGTGGATACATGTCATCATGCATTTGTCAAAACTCATAGAACTATACAACACAAAGAGTGGACCCTACTGTAAACTATGGACTTTAGGTAACAGTAATTTATCAACACTGGTTCATCAATTGTAACAAACATACCACACCAAAGTAAGATGTTAGTAACAGGGAAACCAGATGTGGAGGGGACCACATGGGAACTCTGTACTGTCGGCTCAGGTTTTTTTTAAATATAAATCTAAAACTCTAAAAAATAAATCTATTAATAACGTTTCTAAAAAGAGATAATGATATCCAAAGCTTCCAAATAATTTTCTTAAACAATTTTATGAAAGTCAACTCGCAATGTAATCAGCCCTGACTTCCAACAAGTTCTTCTGAAGATCAGAGAGAAGATGAAAGAGGCTCCTTATCAGATTTCAAATGAGATTTTCAACCACGATGTCAAAGAAACGTCACCTAAAATTTAAGATCAGATTTGATTCTTTTCATGTAAATTACTGTCAAAAACTCTGCCTTTGAAAGCTTCATTAAGTTGGGGAGATAAGAACGTTTTTATAACCGGTTTGCTGAAGCCATAGGTGAGTTTTGGCTAAAAATGCATAAAATCTGCATCAGTAAGCAGGTCCCCAAAAGAAATCCTCAACACATAGGTCCATCTTCTTTCCAATTCACTTCGCTAGTTCTGATGGATAACTGACATCACCTTGAGTAGCGGCCCCCAGGCTTAAAAGGAAAGCAGCATCTCTCCTTCCACGGTGTATCTTTAACTATGTATCTTTCAAAAAGAAAGATGGGCACCAGTGCTTTCCTTGGTAGACCGCCTTGACTGGTAGACTCATCACACTTAAATATGCTTGAACAGCCCACCCCCTCCCCAAAAAAAGTGGAGGACAATGATTTCATCTTATAGATCCTGAAGTCAGATTATCTTCAGGCAAGTCTTCAGTCTGATGATTGATTACAAAATGGCCAAAGAGCCTAGAATTTCTTCTCAACTTCCTTCCCAGCTGCAGTTCTGGAAGTGTGCACTCAACGAAGCCCATCCCTGCTCAGCACACAGAGAGCTCCCCATGGCCCTCAGCACAGAACGCGGCCTCCTCACCCGGGCCTGGGGTGCAGCGCCCTCGCCAGTGGACGCCGCCCGGTACAGCTCCTCTGCGGGCTCCTTGCCTCGCTTCTGGACCTCAGCGCAAACGCGGCCTTCCCCGTGGCCTGAAGGACCCCGGGCTCCCGGCACGACGTTTTCTGCAAGACTCCACTGTCTCCGTTTTCCTAAGCACCCAGCAGCATCGGGCCGTAGGAAGCAGTCGTCACAGGGACGGGACGCAGGTGCTCTGCAGCCACACGGCCGGGCGCGGCTCCTGCATTAGCTTGTGATTCTGGACTCCTGCACTTCACGCTTCTAAAAATTTTTAATTTTTAATTGTGGCTTAAAAAGAAACATAAAATTTACCATCCTCACCATTTTAAAGTGTACAGTTCAGTGGTATTAAGTATATTCACATTCCAGAACTTTTTCCTCTTGTAAAACCAGAACTCTGTACCCATTGAGCCCTAACTCCCTAATTCCCCTCCTCCAGCCCCTGGTAACCACCACTCGAGTTTCTGTTCCTATGAATTTGACTACTTTAGATACTGCTTACAAAAAGAATCATACAATGTTTGTCCTTTTTGTGACTGGTTCATTTCACTTGTCCTCAAGGTCCATCCATGTTGTAGCATGTGACAGTTTTACGTATGAATGTACTATATTTTCTTTATCCAGTTTTCTGTCGATGGACATCTGGGTTGCTTCTACCCCTTGACTATCGTGAATAATACTGCAGTGAACATGAGTCTACAAACATGTGCTTGAGTCTTGTTTTCTACTCTTTTGGATATACAGCCAGAAATGGAACTGCTGGATCATATAAATTTTTTTTTTTTTTTAAACCTCCATACTGTTTTCCACAGCAGCTGTACCACTTTACATTCCCACTAACGGTGCACAGGGGTTGCAATTTCTCTGCACGCTTTTCTCCTCTTCAATAGGGACAACATTAAGCACTTCAGCAGACTGTCGTACATACAAGTGCTGTGTGTTAATATTATCATCTCACTGATTTACTGTTAGTTTGTCTCCTCCTACAAGAATATCAACTCCCAGGGATAGGTTTCTTGCCTACCTTGTTCACCACTGAATTCCCAGCACCAAGAACTAATGACTAGCACACAGCAGGTGCTCAAAAATATTTGAATTATCTTAGTATTCAGAACACAGGTTTTTCACAAAAGTTACTCTAGGGATGAGAGTTGTTTGCTTATTTGTTAATTCTTTGCAATTAAAAAAAGTAGTGCATACACTTACATGGGCTTGGTGGATTCCTGAAAATATGTTCCAACATCATCCACCGTCAGGCGGTGCAGAAAACAGTTTGGGGAGGAGGGGGGAAAAGAAGCCTCCCAGAGCATTTTAATAAGATTTCCATGATTTTGTGTCAAGTAATGTTCACATCGAGGGCTTTAATGACTCTACTGCCAGCATTCTACACAATGAGGCAGTCTGATCCCACTCTTTTCATTATAACCTCAATCCTGGTACAATGTCCCTACGTTTTTCTGCCATTGTCTTTAATTACTCAATAAAAAAAAAAAAATTTAACCTCCTTGGCCCTCAACCCGGGGGCCTGGAAGCCCACAGTCTAAGAGGTACTGCTCCTAAGTGTGACCTGTTCTCTTCTTGGGTCCCTGAGTACACAGTCTTGTCCCCTCTTCCCAGATTCCTTAGTTAATTCAGGATCACGCCCAGTAGAAGATAAACACTGTTCCTTAGAAGCCAGCAAAGCAAGAGCTTATCAGGATGGCCCAACACTGAGGAGAGGTAAATCTGAGCAGAACAAACACGAATTTGGAGGGAGCTCTTCTTGGCAGAAGGGACAGAGGGCAGACTCCCCTCACCTTGTGGCAGTAACTAGAACTTCTAGAAGACAGGTGTTTTGATTCCAGGTTTCTGGAGGGCCCATCTTGGACCATATAAATAAGAAAAAAACCTGCCAAAGGAGTGAAGTGTTGTGATACCTACAACTCTGAAATGCCTATAAAATAAGATGGACTGATGGATGACAGATGGATAAATGGATACACCTGGGGTAAAGCACACAGCAAAAGGTTAATGGTAGAATCTAGGAGGTGGGCTTATGCATGGCCACTGTATAATTAATTCTTTAACTTTCTGTATATTTGAAATTTTTCATAATAAAATGTTGAAATTTTTTTGAAAATCTGAAACATTAAAAAAAAACTTTAGAAGCCTCATTAGAGAACTCTACAGATTTCTAAACCATTTTAAATTCTCTTTAATTTCCTGTATAAGGAATGCTTTACAAAAAAGAACTCTTATTTTCTCCTCAAATATTACTAAGTATTCCCAAATAACCTACACGATATCTGGCTCTTCAAAACCACACAAACTGGTGTAATCTCAAAAACAAGCATGTATTTTCAGCCCTGGAATTCCCTTGGCAGCTGGCACTTAACAGGGCCACAGCCCTCCATGGCCTGGGTGTGACCTTAGAAGCTAAAAAAAACTGAGCACGCCTGACAAAAATCATAAGAAAAAAATTAAAAGATTGACAAATATGGAGCAAGGACAACTTGCTAGTTTAAGAAACAAGTAGAACCTGTAAGATCTATTGTTTCCCTCTTTTCTGTAGGATGCGTGAGGTTTGTAAGATCTCCTACAGTAACATAAAATTACCACTCATAAAACAAAATGATTTAAGGGCCAATGCTGACAGTCTCCCTGTGAAAGGCTGTGCGAGTCTCTTCACCACCCCAGGCGAGGGGCTGCCAGGTCACACTGTTAGTACAGAGACGATACTACGTTCTTAGCCTGATTTTAATCAGCTTTGGACAAAGTGTAAGGTTCTCGTGGTAAATAAAAACGGACAGAAATTTAAACAAAACCCACCCTACACAAAACTACAGAGTTATTTTGTGTGTGAAGAGGATGGGATGGGACACCCCTTATCCCTCTGAGGGGAATTATACCTGTTACTTTTGAGTATTTTGAAAGCTTAATGACAGGATTTTAGACATCACTTCCCAACAGGGGGCACCGGAGTCAAAAAAGTCCCAGAGAGACGTGCGTGACCAGCAAGTTGTTCTCAACTGTTGCCTGAACCCCAACGGGCCAAGAGGAGAAGCTGTTCCACAGGTGACAGGGGCATTAGATAGTCAGAAAGGACACAGAGAATTCCCCTGAAACAAATGAGGACAAAGAGGGTGGGCTGCAAAACTGCTTTTTTTTTTTTTTAATGACTGAAAACTTCCCGCATCTGTCAAAAAACAAACCTATAAAATTCAAGAAGCTGAGCGCACTCTAAAGGATAAACCCAGAGACCTGTGCCAAAACACATCATATGCTTTTGTTTTTCTGTTGTTATCTTTTTTTTTTTTTAATTTTTATTTGCGTATAGTTGCCATCATATGCTTTTGAAAGAGAAAAAAGGTTTGATATCAGCCAGAGAAGATGACACCTTCCCTACAGGAGAGAAACAATTCAAATGATTGGATTCCTCATAGAAACCACAGTAGCCAGAGGAAGAAACCCAACATTTTTCAAATGAAGGGGAAAAAAATTTTTTTAACTATTATATCAACCCTGAATTCTATATCTGGTGAAATTATCCTTCAAGAACAAAGGAAAAATTAAGACATTCTAAGATGAAGTAAAACTAAGAATTTGTAACCAGCAAACCTACCCTAAAAGAATGGCTAAAGGAAGTTCTTTAAAAACAAATGATAAACAGGGAGTTCCCTGGCAGTCCAGTGGTTAGGACTTGATGCTTTCACTGTGAAGGCGCGGGTTCAATCCCTGGTCGGGAAACTAAGATCCCACAAGCCAAGCGGCGCAGCTGGGGAAAAAAAAAAAAAAAAAAAAAAAGAAGATAAAGTAATCTTGGAATACAGGCAGACCTCAGAGATATACTGCAGGTTCAGTTCCAGACCACTGCAATAAAGCCAGTATCACAATAAAGCAAGTCACACGAATTGTTTTCTCAGTTCATATAAAAGTTATGTTTACGCTACACTGTAGTTTATTAAGTGTGCAATAACATTATATCTTTTAAAAATGTACCTACCTTAATTTAAAAACACTTTATCGCTAAAAAACGCTAACCATCATCTGAGCCTTCGGTGAGTCGTAACCTTTTTGCTGGCGGAGGGTCTTGTCTCGATGTTGGACATTTAACTGAGTTTAAGGTGAAGCCTGGTTTCTTGTTGCTTACAGTAAAATGCAAGAGGAAAGAGGTAAGTTGAAGGAAAAACTGTTACACAAAAAGGAACCAAGATGTGATGATTTGAGAAAATCTCATCTTATCCAGATTGTAAAAGATAATAAAATCAGGACATTCACTGTAAGAAACACGTGCTCTAAAGAGAAAGCCAAGGTGTGGCTGGCTAATGCCTTGCAAATGCTTTGGAAGAAATTAAAGAACAGAATATTCGCTCACACAGAAAATTCTCTGACAAGCCTGCCACTCATTAATCCCTCCAACCACCTCCGCAGAAGCCAGGGATAGAAATGGGGTTATACAGGAAAGATCTATGGGGGACCCTCTTGTCTAATGGAGTGAATCCCATGAAATAGATAGAGACCCACAGGTTTCTGAGAATGTTATACCAGGAGAAACATGGCGTGCTTGGTATGAAAAAGAGAGAGGATGAAATGAAATAAAGCTGTCAGACTCCCAAAATTCTACAGACAGGAAAACAGGCTGGTAAAACTACTCAGATGCAAACATGCTAATCTCAAGAAAAAGGAAAGATCACTGTGAGGACAGAGCCTTGAGCCACAGAGGATTATTCCCAGGCCCTGACACCCAGTGACCTTGCTTGGTTGGGTTTTGAAATTGCTTGGGAGCAGTGACTACTTCTTTCCTTCCCTTCCCTTCCCTTCTCTCTCTCTCTCCCCTCCTTTTTGGAATGGGAATGTCTGTAACTGCTATCCTTTGCCTGTCCCACCACTGGATTTGGGGAACAGACAACTTGTTTTCTAACTTGACAGAGCCACAGATGGAGAAGAATTTTACCTCAGGATGGATCAGACCCAGAGTCTCACCCACACCTGGTTGAGATATGGGATTTCTGAGCTGATGATATTTAGATGAGACTTTCTTACTTTGATTTGATGATGTAATAGGTTGAGACTTCAGGGGATTTGGGGACGTGATGAACGTATTTTGCGTGTGAGACAGATATGAATCTTTGGTAGGCTGAATGATGCCCTCCCGCAAAAGAAATCTAGGACCTAATCTAACAAAAATTAAGTTAACACAGACAAATACTATGATAGACCATACCTTGGTGCATGAAATAAACCTCAATAAACTTAAAAGACGTGAAATCACACACAGTGTGTTCTCTGACCACAGGGGAGTCAAACTAGAAGTCAGTAACAGAAATATAGCTGGAAAGTCTCCCAATACCAAAAACTAAACACACTTCCAATTAATCCATGGGATAAATGCAAAATCCCAAGGGAAATTCAAAACGTACATTGAACTGCATGAAAATGAAAATACACACATCAAAATTCATGGGGCATCACTAAAGCAGTTCTGAGAGGGAAACTTATAGCACTAAAATGTTTACATTAGAAGGGAAAATGTATCAAATCAACAATCTAAGTTCCCATCTCAAAAAACTTTAAAAAAGAAGAGTAAAATAAACCTAAAGCAAGCAGAAAGAAGGAGAAAATAAAGAGCAGAATCAATGAAATTGAAAACAATGATGAATAGTCCAAACATTTGTAGCTTCCACCAGAATTTCAGAAAGACAATAGAGAAATATCAATGAAACAAAAAGTTGGTTCTTTAAAAAGAAAACCAGCTATTTTCTAACAAGATAAAAAGAGAAAAGACAAATTACCAATATGAGGAATGAAACAGAGGATATCACTATAGCCCTTGCAGACTACAGTGACATACAGGATAGGATATATATAGGATAGTGATATATATACACATAGGATAAATACTGCAAACAACTAAGATAACACGCACCAATTCCCTAAAGAGCAAAAACTACTACCACTCACCCAAAATGAAATAGATAATCTGAAGAACATATAACAATTAAGGAAACTGAATTTGTAACTTAAAACTCCCCAAAAAAGAAATGGCCAGGTACACATTGTTTCACTGGAGAATTCTACCAAACGTTTAAAGAAGAATTAACACCAATTCTACATAATCTCTCCCAGAAAAAAGAAAAGGGACCACTTCTCATTTCATTTTATGAAGTTAGTATTAGCCTAATACCAAGATGAGACAAAGACAGTACAAAAAGACTAAATTACTAACCAATAACTCTCATGAACATTGATCTAAAAATTGTTATACAGAGATCCCAAGGAAGAAATAAGTGTCCCTATTTGCAGATTACAAGATAACCTACATAGAAAATCCTAAAAAACCTCCTAAAACGTTAAAGTGAGTTCAACAAAACTACAGGATACAAGAACATATAAAAATCATGTTTTTATGTACTAGCAGTGAACACACAGAAACCAAAGTTTAAACTGTAACACCAGCACTCATAACAAAACACTTGGGCGTAAATCTAACCTGTAAAACATGTACAGGACCTTGTATGCTGAAAGCTACAAAAACCTAATGAAATGAAAAATTTAAATAAATGGAGAGATATACCATGTTCATGGATTGGAAGACTCACCATAGTAAAGATGCCATTTCTCCTCAAATTGATAAACCAGTTTAATGTAATTCCTATCAAAATCCCAACAAAATTTTTGTAAATGTATGTATATAGCAAAGATTATTCTAAAATTTATATGGCAAATCAAAGTAATATTAGAATAACTAGAACTATTCTGAAAAAGGCTTAAGTTGGAGGAATCACTCAGAGTAGAAAACTCCAAAGAGCCCACACTCCATGCAGCCAACTGATTTTTTTTAATAAATTTATTTTATTTATTTATTTTTTGGGTCTTCGTTGCTGCATGCAGGCTTTCTCTAGTTGCAGCAAGCAGGGCTACTCTTTGTTGCGGTGTGCGGGCTTCTCATTGCGGTGGCTTCTCTTGTTGCGGGGCACGGGCTCTAGATGCATGGGCTTCAGTAGTTGTGGCACACGGGCTCAGCAGTTGTGGCTCGCAGACTCTAGAGTGCAGGCTCAGTAGTCGTGGCGCACGGGCTTAATTGCTCTGCGGCATGTGGGATCTTCCCGGACCAGGGATCAAACCCGTGTCCCCTGCATTGGCAGGCGGATTCTTAACCACTGCACCACCAGGGAAGCCCGGGCCAACTGATTTTTGACAAAGGTACAACAGCAATTCAATAGAGGATGATAGTCTTTTCGATAAACGGTGCTGGAATAACTGGATATTCATAGGCAAAATAAGGAGACGACCTACACTTTACACTTTATATAAAAATTAACTCAAAACAGATCACAGATTTAACTATCAAGTGTAAAACTATAAAACTTTTAGAAGACAACGTAAGAGAAAAGCTTTGGGAGCTAGGGCTTAAAATAGAGTTCTTAGACATGACAACAAAAGCAATAACCATAAAGGAAAAAACCCCCAATAAACTGAACTTCATCATAACTAAAAACTTTTGCTCTGATAAGAGGATAAAAAGTAAGCTACAGACTGGGAGAAAATAAGCCACATGTCTGATAAGGGACTCTTATCTAGAATTTACAAAGGACTCTCAAAACTCAACAGTAAAAAGCAATCAATCCAATTAGAAAATAGTCAAAACACAAGAAGAAACATTTCACTGAAGAGGATAAACAGCAAATAAGCAGGTGAAAAGAGATTCAACATCATTAGTCATTAGAATAATGCACCACACCTATTAAAATAGCTATAATTTAAAATAGTGACAATACCAAAGGCCAGTCAGGATGCAGAGAATCTGGTGGGAATGTAAATTGTTACAGCCCTCTGGAAAACAGTTTGCCAATTTCTTACAAATGATCCACACTTACCATATGACCCAGCAATATCACTCCTGGACATTTACCCCAAGAAATGAAAGCTATGGCCACACAAAAACCTGTACACAAATGTTCATAGCAGTTTTACTTATAATATCTAAAAACTAGAAACAACCAGCGTCCTACAATAGGTAAAGAGAGAAACTTGGTACATGCACACCATGGAATACGACTTAGCAATAAATATGAATGAACTAACTATTGATACACACAACGCAGATGGCTCTTAAGAGCATTATGCTGCGTGGGGTAAAAAAGGCAATCTCGAAAGGTTACATACTGTATGATTTCATTTATATAACACTTTTGAAATAACAATATTATAGACATGGAAAACAGATTAGCCACTGCCTGGGGTTAAGGATGGTTGGGGGTGAACAGTAGGTATGACTACAAAGGGGTAGCAGGAGAAAGATAAAGATCTTTGTGGTTCTGCATCTTGATTGCAGTAGTGGTTACATCAATCCACGCAAGTGTTAAGATGACACAGACCTATACACACATCGTACCAATGCCCACTTCCTGATTTTTAGATTACAGTTACATGAGACGTAACCAATGAGAGGGGATGGGTGAAGAGCAAGGAAGACCTCTCTTTGCAACTTTCTGTGAATTTATAATTAGTTCAGAATTCAAAGTTTTTCTAAGTTACATCACCTAAGGGGAAAAAAAAAAGCCCAGGTGTTTTTCTATACCCTTGTGACAGGACAGAAGGAACTGGTTACACCCCTGATCTCCAGTTACAGGGCCCTGCGAGCCATCTCAGGGAAAACTGGCAGGGGGTCCGAGAAGGGCCTTTGGCTCAAGAGCGGAGAATGGCGGCCCCCCTGCCAGTGCTCATCACAGTCTCTGAATGGGGTGGGATCAGAGCGCTAATGAAACACGAGCCAGACTTTCAAGGACAGAACTGTCAAGGTCCATCATCACTGACTGAACATCAGGGCTCACTTATTCTAAAGATGTGCCACCAGGTGGAAACGAGCAGGGAACACAGAACCATCGTCTCTGTGCTACAAGAGGCAGAAGCCTGGCTTTCCTCACCTGCTTCAGCGGTGATACCCGCCCACCTGGAGGATTCGTTAGCATTTTAACAGCTAGGGGAGCAGCAGCCCAGACAGAAGTTACTGTGCAGTGTTCTTCACCTGAACCATTTCGTTGTATACCATTATAATTCATTATAACACAGAAATGTTCCAGATTTTGGGGTGATGGTTAATTTTTGTTTGACAACACAGCTAATATGACAAAAGAACATTTTATAAAGTAGTTCTACACAACACTTTAGTTGGCCTGTTCAGAACAGTCAATGAATCAGTAATTAATTCAACAGGGACTGAACATTTGCTGGCAGCCTCTACTGAAAGCAAGAAAAAGTGAGTAAGGATATTTCACTTCTCCACTTACATGGAGATTAGGTATTTATACACAAATTAATTCTCCAGGATTTCAAGAACAGACAATGTGTGTGACAACAGCAGTCAAATCATCAAAACCTGTGAATGGGGCAAATACTGTCTTGTCAGTTTCCACACAAATAATTCTCATTGATTAACAACTCTATCCCCATTCACTCATCTTTTAAATCTTTCTACCATACTAAAAGCAAAGACACATGTTCATGCAGAAAAAGCAAATGAGAAGCAAAAGAAAAAGCAGCTACAACCCCCCACACAGAGATAACCACAGTTAACATTCCAGATTCATCCTCCCAGGATACAGACACGTACGTACACACAGACACAGAAAGAGAAACGGAACTTTTAAGAATTTTTAATGGGATGATACTAACATTACAGACTTTGATTGTCCGGGCAGCCTGGGAACCAGGTCGCACTGGCGTAGCTTGCTTCATCTTGAGTGCCGCTTACTTTCTTATAATAATTAGCACCTCACTGTATCACTTCTCCTCTTGACCACACAAACTAGCACTTTATAAAACACCATTCTACCCTTTTTTAAAAACTTTGTAGGGCTTCCCTGGTGGCGCAGTGGTTGAGAGTCTGCCTGCTAATGCAGGGGACATGGGTTCGAGCCCTGGTCTGGGAGGATCCCACATGCCATGGAGCGACTGGGCCCATGAGCCACAACTACTGAGCCTGCGCGTCTGGAGCCTGTGCTCCGCAACAAGAGAAGCCACGATAGTAAGACGCCCGCGCACCGCGATGGAGAGTGGCCCCCACTTGCCGCAACTAGAGAAAGCCCTCGCACAGAAACGAAGACCCAACACAGCCAAAAATAAATAAATAAATAAATAAATAAATAAAAAAGAACAGAGACTCTAACCCCAGGAGGAAGAGCTTTAAAAAAAAAAAAAAAAAGAAAACTTTGTAAAGATATGATACTCAATAAAAACAAAATTAAATCTTACATCACAGGACCAAGACATACCTTTTCTATCAAAACTAAGTTCTTTTTTTTTTTAATTAATTAATTAATTATTTATTTATTTATGGCTGTGTTGGGTCTTCGTTTCTGTGCGAGGGCTTCTCTAGTTGTGGCGAGCGGGGGCCACTCTTCATCATGGTGCGCGGGCCTCTCACTATCGTGGCCTCTCTTGTTGCGGAGCACAGGCTCCAGACGCGCAGGCTCAGTAGTTGTGGCTCATGGGCCTAGTTGCTCCACGGCATGTGGGATCTTCCCAGACCAGGGCTCGAACCCGTGTCCCCTGCATTGGCAGGCGGATTCTGAACCACTGCACCACCAGGGAAGCCCAAAACTAAGTTTCTTAAGTCACAATTTATCTCAGTCTTTCTTAGCTTGTTTTACATCAAAACTCACTCCCAAAAGAGAAAGACTGCACTGCACTCATTAAAGCAAAAACTAATCTAATAGCAATTCTAATAGAGAAAGAATGACTAGCTTTCACGCATCCACTTAATTTCAAATGCTTAAATTTAACCCAATTTTCAAGCTCCCCGTACTTAGATCACAAAAACCAAAGTGTGTTAATGTTGTTTTACACTACTATGTCTTTAGCTTTCACAGCTAAAAGAAAAAAGATAAATTGGACTTTATCAAATAAAAACTGTGCATCAAAGGACATTATCAAGAAAGCGAAAAGACAACCTACAGAATGGGAGAAAATATTTGTAAACCATATATCTAATAAGGGTCTAGTAACCGGAATACATAAAGAACTCTTATAACTCAAAGACAAACAACCCAATTAAGAAATACAAAGGACGTGAATAGACATTTCTCCAAAGAAGACATACAAATACCTAAGAAGCACATGGAAAGATGCTGAACATCATTACTCATTAGGAAATGCAAACCAAAAACCACAATGAGATGGTACTTCATACCAAGTAGGATGGCTATAAGAAATTTTTTTAATTAATTAATTAATTAATTTATGGCTGCATTGGGTCTTTGTTGCTGCGTGCGGGCTTTCTCTAGTTGTGGTGAGCAGGGGCCAATCTTTGTTGCGGTGCGTGGGCTTCTCATTGCGGTGGCTTCTCTCCTTGCAGAGCACGGGCTCTAGGCATGCGGGCTTCAGTAGTTGTGGCACGCGGGCTCAGTAGTTGTGGCTCGTGGGCTCTAGAGTGCAGGCTCAGTAGTTGTGGCACACGGGCTTAGTTGCTTCGCGGCATGTGGGATCTTCCCGGACCAGGGCTCAAACCCATGTCCCCTGCATTGGCAGGTGGATTCTTAACCACTGCGCCACCAGGGAAGCCCAAGAAAATTTTTTTTAAGTATAATAACAAGTGTTGGCAAGGACGTGGAGAAATTGGAACCTTCATACATTGCTGGTGGGAATGTAAAATGGTTTAGTCACTCTAGAGAACATTTTAGAGGTTTCTCAAAAAATTGAACACAGAGTTACTATATGACCAAGCAATTCCACTAGGTATATACCCAGAAGAACTTAAAACAGGTATTCAAACAAATACTTGTACATGAATGTCCTTGGAGCACTGTTTACAACAGCCAAAAGGTGGAAACAAGCCAAATGTCCATCAACCAACAAATGGATGAACAGGTTGTGGTACATCCACAGAATGGAATATCATTCAGCAAAAAACAAAAAAACAAACACGACTGATACCTGCTACCACATAGATGAACCGTGAAAACACGATGCTAAGCGAAAGAAGCCAGCTACAGAAGACCACATACTGTATGGTTCCATTTATGTTAAATGTCCAAAAAGGGCCAATCCACGGAGACAGAGAGCAGGTCAGCGGTGGCCAAGGCTGCTGCGGGGACGAGGGATCTTGTCGGGATGACGACGATGCTCCGAGACGGCCTGGGGATGGCTACACAACGCTGTGAATTTACTGAAAAGTCACCAAACTGCACACGTTAACTGGGTGAATTTTATAGTATCTAAGCTGTACCTCAATAAAGCGGCTAGACAAAATAAGACTTTCGGTTAGTCTTTTCGTCTTGGATCCAACTCTGCTGCCGTGTGTCTGTTTTTCGTTTTCCCCTTCTCTGTATTCCCACGGAAGTCAGAAAAACTGGAACACGTGGCACGTGATGGTGGCCCCCAAACAAACTCTAAACCAACAGCCAGCCTATCATACAATGAACAAAATGTCTAATATTAATAAAGACTGAATTATAAGATAAATCGAGACAGTACAGTATTATTTATGTCATACAGTCCAACAAGATGAATCCAATAATCTGTTCACAGAAATTGCTGTGGGGGCAAAGATCAAGCTCTGTGATAAACACTGTCCAAATAGGGTCTCTATTACTATGAGGCTTGCAAAAAACTAAAGGTAGAGAAAATTTATGCTGAAAATATTTTTTAAAAAAAGGTAATTTTGTCTATGAACAAAGAAAAGCCGATTTGAAACGTTCATCACTAGGCGGCCCAGAACATCAACCTCAGTCACTAGCCTGACAAACCCTACCTCAGGGAGAGAGGGTGTACTTTTTTTTTTAATTAATTTTTATTGGAGTATAGTTGCTTTACAATGTTGTTAGTAGAGAGGGTTTTTTTTAAATATATTTATTTATTGTATTTATTTATTTTTGGCTGTGTTGGGTCTTCGTTGCTACACGCGGGCTTTCTCGAGTTGCAGCGAGCGGGGTCTACTCTTTGTTGCGGTGTGTGGGCTTCTCAATGCGGTGGCTTCTCTTGTTGCGGAGCATGGGCTCTAGGCGCGCGGGCTTCAGTAGTTGTGGCTCAAAGGCTCAGTAGTTGTGGCGCACGGGCTTAGCTGCTCCGCGGCACGTGGGATCTTCCCGGACCAGGGCTCGAACCCGTGTCCCCTGCACTGGCAGGCGGATTCTCAACCACTGCACCACCAGGGAAGCCCGAAAGGGTGTATTTTTAAAAAGGCAGCGACATATCCGTGCTTGGCTCCCGCTTTCAGCTGGAAGACCGGACAGGTCCCTTCCATACCCTCTGCACACCCGCCCCTCAAACAACAGTCCCCACCACCCTCCCCTGGAAAGCAGTGTAGAGACTTCCTCATCCTTGCCAGGAAGCCTGCACCACGGCTCAGTCTTGAGCAGACTGGACACAGCTGTACAACAGCTGGCACTCCGCTTCCCATTCACAAACATCTAAAAGGTATAACAGAACACTCGAGGAATTGAACGTGAGGTGGGGGAGGGCTATTTTAGGGCAAAGCACGCAATCAGGGTGGAATCCATGTGGTTTTTTATCTCACAGTCTAGGAGGGAAGGTGAGGTGGGCAGTCTGGGCTGAAAAGCCCAGAGATCTTCCAGCTACTCTGTGGCTAAGGTCCTATGAACCTTCTAATCATCTCCTGAAATTTCAGCCTGAGCTGTCAGGTTCTGTAATGCAATTCCGAGCCCCGATTCGCAGTCAGGGTCTCAAAGTAAAGTGACAGGACATCTCAACGGCTTCAGGAAGTTGACAGCACAGCAGAACTTGGGCGAGGAGGGCTGGCTTTTCAAAGTCCCCAAGACTGGGTCAAAGGGCAGCCCTGGCACAGGGGTGGGTGCTCTCCCTCCTCTAAACCCATGAAATGACAGGAGAGGCTTCTGAAGAAAGAAGAAATCACTAATAGCCTAGAAATGCTGAAATCACCTCAAAATGGAAAGCAGACAGGTACAGATAGAAGGAGAAATCAAATTCAAGGAAAAACACATGCAGTAACATGGCTGCAAAGTTAGTGTTTTAAAGGAGTTCTAAGCCTCGGGTGAGTGGATGTACTATGTGCAAATGGTTTTTTTAAAAAGTCGAATAGTACAGAAAGGCTCCTAATGAAAAACACACGACCATCTCAGACGGAAAAACAGCATTTGATAAAATTCAACAGCCCTTCGTGATTTAAAAAAAAAAAAAAAATGCAGTAAACTAAGAATAGAAGATTTCTCAACCTCAGTAAAGGATCTTTGGCAGAAACCTGTAACACTCATCAGACCTGGAAGTCTTCCCAACAAAGACGGGCCAAGGCGCGGGCCCCGCCGCCGTCACGGACAGCTGCCTCCAATTCACGGGGCTCCCAAAGGGAAGAAGCATTCACATCAACTAAGTTTTCAGTAATTAGCAAATCTGTAGTTCTCCACCCAAATGGGCTGTTAAGATTCTTTGTGTATCTTCCAAGACCACCTCATCTCATAAACTTTATTGAAAATGTTCCTGAAAATGTTATTACGATTCCTCCAGCAGAAAATTCCACCGTGAATGTGAAAAGCAAACTTACAGGACCTCAGCTGAACCAGCATTTTAAAACTCAGCTTTTTGGAGAATGAGAGCCTCTGATTTGCTGCAGGTCTGTTTCTTTAATCATGGAAATGTGGTAGGTGGGGTAGATTTCAACAACCAGACCATTGCTCAGGCTCACTCTGACTCAGAATCTCCTATTTAAAAAAAAATATGTAACAATGAATGTGAATGTGAAAATGTGAGGCTTTCCCTTATTCTACATCCTTGTTTAAGTGTTTAACTCTGCTAAACCAAGGCTCACAGAAGAATGGTCTAAGGAACCGTGTTCTTGATTCTCCATTCCCTTTTACTATCTCAAACCGCTGCCGATCACCTTCTTTCCAGTTTCAGAGGCATGTTGAATAGACCACACAGCTCAGCACTTTCATAAAGGAAAACCGTGTGTGCCTGGCTTAGAGGACATTTCCATTTTTATATACATTTGCTTTAAAGCTCATACTTTTCCATGTCCACAGAACAGAAGGACATACTTAACAGGCCCTCTAGCCATGCTCTGTGCAGAATACGCAGCACCAAATACGGAGTATTTTGCGGGGAAGAGAGGGGTTGGAAAGAAGTCTTTGTGAGCAAAGGAATCAAGTTCTCAAGTTGTGTGGGAGGGTAGGATTCAGGGGTCAGGCCACACTGAAAGAGCCAGGCTGGGAGCAAAGAGACTCCCCCCAAATGACCTTAAAAATAAAAAATGAACGGTTTTAAAGCAAGTCGAGGAGGCAAAAGAACTTCTTATCTGCATCCAAGCCATGCTCAACGTTAACATTTCAGCTTCTGGAAATCTGGGCTGTCTCCCCCTCTGAGACGTGTCCTCCCACTCCAACACCCCTCCCACTGCCCAGATCCGCAAGAGGATTCCCTCACACTTGAGAACACTGTATTTTTAAGAATGATTTTTAAAAATCTCCCTTTTTAGTAGGAGATTTCCTCCTTCCACTTTGTCTTATCTTTTTCTTTTCCTTTATTCCTGTGATGGGAAAAGGTCCCTTAATTTTGTTAGACATCTTTATTGGTAACTGGCAGCTTCTGAGGCTGCGGTGACTAGAACAGAAGACACTGCACAGGGCCGCGAGAGACCCTTCGTTCTGAAGGCTCCCGGCGCCGACACCAACAGGATCAGAGCCACTGTGTACACACACCCACCACGCGTCCTCAGAGCAGAGAGCAACAGATGTTTAACAGCTGTCCAGTAACAGCACAGGCCAGAGGAACAGAAGGTAAAACTTGACTGAGCCAAAGAAAGTGAAGAGGGAGATCCAAGGAGGAAACACGCAGTCGTTAAAGGCGGCCGGGGCACCAGACCCCCTGACCGACTCACCTCTCCCAACCGCTACAATCTGCAGCCAAATAAATAAAAGCAGTCACGTCTTAACTTTAAATACGTTCCCCCAAAATGTTAAAACATTTCTGCTTCTCTTTTTAAAAATATGGTGCCTCTTTAACCTTATAAAGAAATTACCTCGCTACCGCCAGGTGTGCTCATTTTCCTGAGAGGCACACAGAGTGGAGAGCGCGTGGTCGCCAAGGCACACCCCAGGAACACGCAACCGGGGGTCCACAGCTCAACTCCATCCTCACAAGCCTCATTCAAGTTATTTCATCTGGTTAGGTCTCAGTTTCCTCATCTGTACAATGGGGCTGACAGCACCAATCTCAAGGACTGCTGTGAGAACCACCCAGGAGCTACTACTCCAAACGCAAAGCGCCGAGTGCAACATCTGGCACGTGGTGGACAATTAACAATCGACCATTAGTACTGCTGCCGCTGTTACTGTGATTCTATTAATAACTGTTAACATCCTTCACCTAGAAACTTACAAGGAGTTTCTCCTCCTTAAAGTAGAGCCTCAGGCACCTAAAGCTAAAAACTACCTATCTATTCCCATTCTGCTAGGCAGGGAAAGAGGAACTTTTGGGGAGATTTTTGGAAACTGTGGAGGGCATCAAATGACTAATGCAAACCCCGAGGAGACAGAAACAGTCAAAAATAAACACTTGGAATCCCAATCTGCATTCTACTTTATCAGCCACCAGACTCAAGGAAAGTTCTGTCTTGGAGGACTGAAATTACAATCTGAAGAATATTCATCACAGTGCAATTTACCTGGAAAAAAACCCAATATAATCTAAGTGTTCACAATAGGAGACAGGCTTGCATTCCAACAAAAATATCACACAGCCAATCAATGACAACGTGGATCTCGCTGACATGGAAGGATGTCTACAACATAATTAAATAAGAAGAGCTGGGTAGGAAACCGTAAGTACGTACAATTGTGTTCGTGTTTTGAAAAATATATATACTCACTCACAGAAAAGTCAAGTTACACAAACCAAAATGGTGAAAATGGCAGAATTATAGATGACTTTCATTCTCCTCTTTGTAATTTTCTGAAAATTTTTAGGAGTTTGTACTTTTACAATCAGAAAAAAGAAAATCGATAATGCTATTTGCGTCTTAAAATAAGACATCACCCCGCGGCTGAGCAGGTCGCGCGTGGCACGCCACGGTTCACAGACAGCTGCTCTCACAACCTTCAGCAGGGTTTCCCCTCACCCCTTGGGGTCCTCTCTAGGTCTTTTCCCTCCCAACGGTACCCACCACACCCAGGGCTTTCATTCATTCAGCAAATACTACTCCACGCCTGCCCGGAGCAGGGACTGTGCCTGCAGCAGGGCCACGCACGTGAACAAGACCACAAGGCCTCCGCCCGGCTTCTGCTTTCTGTCCTGCAAGGCAAGGCAGCATACCCCACCCCCCACACGCACATCACCACCATCATCATCATTATTACAATAATAATAACAGTAAGTTCTACGAGGGAAAAGAGAGAACAATAGGAACTTCAGATTGAGGATTAGGGAAGGCTGAGGAGGTGACCCGGAAGCTGAGTAGGATGGAACCAGATGAAGAGCAGGGTCAAGGATAAGAGTGTCCCGGGCAAGGGGCCCCGTCCGAGCAGGGATCCAAGGGCTCTGCAGGAAGTGAGAAGCTTGCTCACGGTTCACGTGCCATCGTGGCAGCGTTCTGCAGGGAGGTAGGGCCAGCACCTCTCCCGAGGGGCCTCACCCAGAGACGCTCACCACCGGAGGGCCTCTGCAGGCCCAGAAGCTGGATGTGTTTATTACCTGCCAGGAGTGGACCCACCTCTCAGGTCCTCAATTACATTAGTCACACTTGAGAAATTTATGTTTCAAATCAGCATGCCCAATTATCCACGTGCAATAAGAAATACAACTGCATTGCTTTCAATGCTGACTGATCAATTCAGAGATAAATAGGAACCTCTCCCAGGGGACAGACAGATACTAGAAATTAACATGATCGCCACATCATTCCCAAAGTGGGGAGGAAATGGAAAACCGCCGTGTGCCCAAGCAATCAAACCACAAGGGAGGCTGTTTAAGGGCATCAGGATCCTGACCAGATGCCCCCATGCCTCCACAGGGACACCGCACGAACACCCGAGCCCACTGCTAACGCCTGCGGCATGCGTCTTCACGTTCAGGACGGGGTCTCCACCGAGCTGGACCCCCAGAGGCCAGCAGGCCAGCTCTGCCTCTGCTCCTTCAAGGACACATCCCATCCTTGCCTCTGTTTTACTGGTCAGGCAGCCACCTGTGTCCCTCTGAGGAGGAGATGGTATTGATTTTACAGTCTGTAACTCCAGGATAGGAATTAACCTCCCCCATTCACAAACTCTTTGAGGATACCTCACTGCTGTCCTGAAAAGCCTCAAAACAAGGCCCTCTTCCAGATTCTCTCATCCTAAGTTCTTCTCTGATCCTAACCGGGACAAGCTGGGTGCTCCGCTCTCGTGCCCCCACCTGCACCCCAGTCTTTAAACTTGCCTTGTCTCCTGGTCTCTCCACACCCTCAAGGTTTCACTTCCTCCCAGTCAGCCCAGAGATGCACCTGTCTAATACTTTCCTTACTTTCTAGCCCTTCCACCAGACCCACTGCCAAGCCCAACCCTGGATAAGCTCAATCACCCTTTAGTCCAACCCAGACATAAGCACATTCCCGACAATTAAAACAAACCAGGAGGCAAATCAGTTCTCCCACCTTGGGAAAACGCCAGCCAGACGCAGGCAGGCCCTGGGAGTCGTGGCTGCAGGAGAGGCCAGAGGCCTCCAGGGATCAAGCACGCTCCGGCTCTGACTGCCAGGCCTGGGGACACGGGGCTCTCTTGCCTCCCGCCTGCCACTTATTCTCCCAACTGCTATCCCCCTGCTCCTGCTAAGACCACCAAGAGCGCAGTGCCTGCTGACCCTCCCGGCCTGACGTGAGGGGCCACCTGCCATCGTGCAATCCACAGAGCCCTGGGGCCGGGAGCCCGCTCAGCGAGCTACTTCTGGCCAGGGCTCTGACTCACAGACTGTGGTCAAGAAACAGACAATGTGGAAATGGCTTGGCCAGTGCCAGCAGCAAACAGGACCCAGTGGTGCAGCTGCAGCTGTAGCCAGACGGCACCCTAACCAGGCTCTGACGGCCCAGCTTCCTTTGGCAGTGCTCAGTTTTCTGGGCGGGGCTCTCTAGACTTCCCGCAGGCTCTGTAACTTCCCCTGTGTCTTTCCAATGATTTCCTTTGGTCACTCGACACCGCTCTCCCACTACCTCCACTCTTACTCCTCTTTCTACCTCAGCTTCCTGGCATCCCAGGATTCTTTTCTTCTCAAGCTCCTTGAGTAGTGCTTCTCCCTAAATATTCATCCCTCAGGCACCCACTTTCCTCACTCTACACATCCTACACTTCTCTTGATATCTCAGTGCTTTCACAATGTCAAACATCACCTAGGTGTTGGTTACTCCAGTATATTCAATTGCCCGCCAGACAGCCTCATAGGATGTCATATAGAAATATCACTGTGTCCAAAAACTAACCCATCATGCTGAACTCTGCACATTCTGTTTGTCCTGTTCCATGCCTGGATTCAAGCCTTTACTAGGAATCGTGTTAGACAAGCTTTGAGTTATCTTTGACCTACATCCAAGAGGTCACCAAATCCTGTCAACTCTACCTCAGTAACAAGTTTTTGTTTTGTTTAAGACAGTAAATCTGTCTCTTCACCTCTAGTCCCAGTCTGTACCCTATCTCAAGACCTTATCACTGGTCCAAACTTGACGCTGCACAGTTATCTTTCTAAATCACAGAGCTGATCACAGAGTTACCCCCCTACGGGCAGAGCTGTACTCAGTAACTTTGACCACGTGCTGCAGGAGCCTGGTGGGGCCGACCTTCCCGTGTTCTGGAGCTGCTGCAGAGCTGCTCTGTCAACAGGAGAGGTCTGTGAGACAGCCCTCCCGAGGATGCAATTATCAGATGAGTACAGGCACCCACTGCCCTGGAAAAAGAATAAAAGTACCTTCTGGGTCCTGACCAAGGTTTCCTTTGCAGTAATTCAAATTCCACTCGTCCAATCTGCATCTGGGCCAAGGAGCCTCTTGGAGGCAAAGGAGAGATGCCCTCGTTCCCTCCTGTTAGAGAAGTTCCCACAGGCAGCCTGACACACTGGGCGTCCCAGTTCAGCCGGCAGGCGAGGACACCATGAGAGGGTGACTCGGGCTCAAAACCAAGGCCCGGATGCTCAAGGAGGGCGCTGGTTTCAGCACAACTTGTACTTAAGATAGAAGCCCCTGGGGACCCAGCGACCCCGCCAAGCAGCTGTGCTCAGGGAGGAGCAGCTGCGTACTCAGCGCCAGCAAACAGAGCCGCGACTCCCCCAGCTCTCCGGGCACACGGCCCGACCAAGGAATCCCCGGAGGTCTGCAGGACAAGTCCTAGGTCAAGAAGGGTCATCCTGAAGGAGACGGTGCACTTCCTAGTCCTCAGTAACGAGAGGGCCGGAGTGATTTGTTGGAAAAATAAGGGACGTGGCCCAAGCTGGTGGAGAAGGTCGTTCCGTCATGGACGGTTCTTCCCCACCTACTCGGCACAGGAACCGGAGCCTCCCTCGCGCCATGTAAGTGCCTCTTCCCTGGTCCTCGGAGACGCTTCCAGCCTCTTCTCCCGCCCGGGCCCTAGCCTCGGCTCGCTGCCCCGAGCGCACTGCGCTTCCCCGCCGCCGTGCGCATGCGTGTCCTCCCTGCCGGAGGGCCCGCCCCAGCCGTGGACCGCCTGCTGGTCCTCCCGGGCTCGGTCACCGCTCGTTCCCCGAGGTCCGCCCTGGTCCCTGCGGCCAGAACTGCTCCTCCCTAAGACCCTCCGCGGCGTGGCCCGCGATGCCACCAGCTCTCGTCCTGGACTCCGCGTCCCCCCACAATCCCCCCCAGGCTCCTCCTCATACACGATGCTCACCTAACACATATTACTCCCAACGAAAACTGGACAGCACACGACAGCTGGCAGGGTCCCGCTACCGACTTCCACAGGTTCCTCACCTCTGAAGTCGAGCACACTGTAAAGCCGCCAGGCAGAGAAGCCGCCCCATTCAAGTTCGGGGACCCCTGTTCTCTTCTCCACAACTCGACTCCACCAAAAGAGCAGGGCCTCCCATTATTAGAAAATTAATTAATTTTAAAAAAACAGTTAAGGAAGATCAGTACAAGTCAGTAGACACAAATCCACCACTGTTTAAAGAAATCTGGAATGTTTGTATAGACAGGATTGGCTGCCGCTTAAAAATGAAACCAGCCCAGCCGGTCGAGGAAACCACACATGAACACCCCTCCCAGGCCACCTGGGTTCTCCTCTGTAACTAACGACTCCAGGATTACAGCCTCAAGCAGGAAGACAACTTTGGAATCTGAGCAAACTGCACCACATAGACACAGAAGGGGATTAGAAACTCTGCAGAACGTATTAACAGCCAATAATCATTTCTTATGATTAACTTTCCGGCCCCAGTCTCCAGAAGTGTACTCATACCCACCTGCTACACACTGTTTCAAAGAGATTACTGAAATTTCCAGATTTCCCAATTTTTGTTTTATTTTTTTTTAATTTATTTTATTTATTTTTGGCTGTGTTGGGTCTTCGTTGCTGCGCGCGGGCTTTCTCTAGTTGCGGCGAGCGGGGGCTACTCTTCGTTGTGGTGCGCGGGCTTCTCATCACGGTGGCTTCTCTTGTTGCAGAGCATGGGCTCTAGGCGCGCAGGCTTCAGTAGTTGCGGCACGAGGGCTCAGAAGTTGTGGCTCACGGGCTCTAGAGCGCAGGCTCAGGAGTTGTGAAGCACTGGCTTAGCTGCTCCGCGGCATGTGGGATCTTCCCGGACCAGGGCTCGAACCCACGGCCCCTGCCTTGGCAGGCGGATTCTTAACCACTGCGCCACCAGGGAAGCCCCCAGATTTCCCAATTAATGTTCTAGAACAGAAGGCCTGCTTCTCTTTAATACAAATGAGTAAAGCTACAACTCTTCATATGAAAGACAGCTAAATCAATAAAACAGTTGCCTCAACGTCAACAGTCAACAGGCCTGGATCAGCTTCTGACTTTTTCTTGCGGGGTGGGGGGCGGGGCATATTTCCTCACTCCACTGCTCAGAGAAGGCTCGTGTCTAAGCAGAGGGATCCTTGTTGAGAAGCAGCTCAGAATGCTGCAGACCAAGGAGCCGGCTGCAGGGCAGGAGCTGATCAATGGTCACCACCTGGCGGCCCGCAGCCGGCACCCACCACCCTTGGGCAGACACGCACTGTCTCAATTCACATGAGTTTAGCCTGGGACGGTGTGGCCTGTTAGGGACGGGAGGCACAGGTGCCACAGAATCCCAGGATTCTGCTTGTCAGAGGACGGCACCTATCTCCACCCATAAAGGCTCAAAAAACAAATCACCACATGGACGAAATTAGTTACTAAGAAGCAGCACCCACCTCTCACCCACCTGGTTCTCTGATTTCGATTTAAAAAAACACAACTTTGAAGAGCTAACACCTATCCTTCTCAAACTCTTCCAAAATATTGCAGAGGGAGGAACACTCCCAAACTCATTCTACGAGGCCACCATCACCCTGATACCAAAACCAGACAAAGATGTCACAAAGAAAGAAAACTACAGGCCAATATCACTGATGAACATAGATGCAAAAATCCTCAACAAAATACTCGCAAACAGAATCCAACAGCACATTAAAAGGATCATACACCATGACCAAGTGGGGTTTATCCCAGGAATGCAAGGATTCTTCAATATACGCAAATCAATCAATGTGATACACCATATTAACAAATTGAAGGAGAAAAACCATATGATTATCTCAATAGATGCAGAGAAAGCTTTCGACAAAATTCAACAGCCATTTATGATAAAAGCCCTGCAGAAAGTAGGCATAGAGGGAACTTTCCTCAACATAATAAAGGCCATATATGACAAACCCACAGCTAACATTGTCCTCAATGGTGAAAAACTGAAACCATTTCCACTAAGATCAGGAACAAGACAAGGTTGCCCACTCTCACCACTGTTATTCAACATAGTTTTGGAAGTGTTAGCCACAGCAATCAGAGAAGACAAAGAAATAAAAGGAATCCAAATCGGAAAAGAAGAAGTAAAGCTGTCACTATTTGCAGATGACATGATACTATACATAGAGAATCCTAAAGATGCTACCAGAAAACTCCTAGAGCTAATCAATGAATTTGGTAAAGTAGCAGGATACAAAATTAATGCACAGAAATCGCTTGCATTTCTATACACTAATGACGAAAAATCTGAAAGTGAAATTAAGAAAACACTCCCGTTTACCATTGCAACAAAAAGAATAAGATATCTAGGAATAAACCTACCTAAGGAGACAAAAGACCTGTATGCAGAAAATTATAAGACACTGATGAAAGAAATTAAAGACGATACAAATAGATGGAGAGATATACCATGTTCCTGGATTGGAAGAATCAACATTGTGAAAATGACTCTACTACCCAAAGCAATCTACAGATTCAATGCAATCCCTATCAAACTACCACTGGCATTTTTCACAGAACTAGAACAAAAAATTTCACAATTTGTATGGAAACACAAAAGACCCCGAATAGCCAAAGCAATCTTGAGAACGAAAAATGGAGCTGGGGGAATCAGGCTCCCTGACTTCAGACTATACTACAAAGCTTCAGTAATCAAGACAGTTTGGTACTGGCACAAAAACAGAAATATAGATCAATGGAACAGGATAGAAAGCCCAGAGATAAACCCACACACATATGGTCACCTTATCTTTGATAAAGGAGGCAAGCATATACAGTGGAGAAAAGACAGCCTCTTCAATAAGTGGTGCTGGGAAAATTGGACAGCTACATGTAAAAGTATGAAATTAGAACACTCCCTGACACCATGCACAAAAATAAACTCCAAATGGATTAAAGACCTAAGTGTAAGGCCAGACACTATCAAACTCTTAGAGGAAAACATAGGCAGAACACTCTATGACATACATCACAGCAAGATTCTTTTTGACCCAGCTCCCAGAGAAATGGAAATAAGAACACAAATAAACAAATGGGACCTAATGAAACTTAAAAGCTTTTGCACAGCAAAGGAAACCATAAACAAGACCAAAAGACAACCATCAGAATGGGAGAAAATATTTGCAAATGAAGCAACTGACAAAGGATTAATCTCCAAGATTTACAAGCAGCTCATGCAGCTCAATAACAAAAAAACGAACAACCCAATCCAAAAATGGGCAGAAGACCTAAATAGACATTTCTCCAAAGAAGATATACAGATGGTCTACAGACACATGAAAGAATGCTCAACATCATTAATCATTAGAGAAATGCAAATCAAAACTACAATGAGATATCATCTCACACCGGTCAGAATGGCCATCATCAAAAAATCTAGAAACAATAAATGCTGGAGAGGGTGTGGAGGAAAGGGAACACTCTTGCACTGTTGGTGGGAATGTAAATTGATACAGCCACTATGGAGAACAGTATGGAGGTTCCTTAAAAAACTACAAATAGAACTACCATACGACCCAGCAATCCCACTACTGGGTATATACCCTGAGAAAACCATAGGTCAAAAAGTGTCATGTACCACAATGTTCATTGCAGCTCTATTTACAATAGCCAGGACATGGAAGCAACCTAAATGTCCATCGACAGATGAATGGATAAAGAAGATGTGGCACATATATACAATGGAATATTACTCAGCCATAAAAAGAAATGAAATGGAGGTATTTGTAATGAGGTGGATGGAGTTAGAGTCTGTCATACAGAGTGAAGTAAGTCAGAAAGAGAAAAACAAATACAGTATGCTAACACATATATACGGAATCTAAGGAAAAAAAAAAAAGGCCATGAAGAACCTAGTGGCAAGACGGGAATAAAGACACAGACCTACTAGAGAATGGACTTGAGGATATGGGGAGGGGGTGGGGTGAGATGGGACAGGGTAAGAGAGTGTCATGGACATATATACACTACCAAATGTAAAATAGATAGCTAGTGGGAAGCAGCCGCATAGCACAGGGAGATCAGCTCGGTGCTTTGTGACCACCTAGAGGGGTGGGATGGGGAGGGTGGGAGGGAGGGAGATGCAAGAGGGAAGAGAAATGGGAACATATTGTATATGTATAACTGATTCACTTTGTTATAAAGCAGAAGCTAACACACTATTGTAAGGCAATTATACTTCAATAAAGATGTTTAAAAAAAAAAAAAAAAAAAAAAAAAAAAAAAACACAACTTTGATTCCCACAGCGGTTTATGCCAATTAGAAAGTTCCACTTATGTGTCCAAGCAGTACACAGGAATTTGGCTACTTATAAATTTATCTTTATTTCGTCTACAAAAAGTCTCAGCCTACTTCCAGGGATGGCAAGAGCAACAAACCCAAGAGAGAACATAAGACTTAGTTAGCTACACACATGGATGTATTCATCCTGTATTGCTAGAAAGCGGGCTCGCACATCCAATTGGCTGAGATACTGAGCAATGAGTACAGGGTCGGCTATGGGCAAAGAACCAAGGTTCTCACTCATTCAAACATTCTAATAGGAGAAAATACATTTTAAACATCTTAGACAACCTTCCTACTCTATCAAGTATCCTCTGCGGTTGGTCATCATTCAAACCTAGGAAAATGACTACAGAACTTGTTCCAACCAGAAGAAGAATGAACTATTAATATTTTAAGAGCTAGTTGTATTCTTTTTAAAAGAATTGCTTTTTAAGTTCAGGTCCATGAAAATCAGAAAAAACACTGTGAATCTTAATATCTATTTAATTGCTTCATCTGTCACCAAAAGGAACAACCCTTAGGCTCCCATTCAAGCACAATTCCTCCCTGCAGGTTAAGTGTTTGAACAATTTCCACTAAAGGAACTTCTTTACTTCTCTTCTAAAAAGAATAAAAGAAATGAGGAAAAGATATTGAAAGATTAAAGAAATGACTACTAACAAACAAGATGAAGTTCAATAAAGACTAAAGAAAGTAGTATGCTTAGTAAAGAAATACAAACCACAGCATAATGTAAATAACCTACAGTATGGGTAAGCATGCTGAGTAAGCAAAAGCAAACTTAGAAAGCCTTTTGTGAAACTGTTCTGTATGATACTATGATGGATACATGTCCTTACACATTTGTCCAAACCCACAGAATGTCCAACACCAAGAGTGAGCCCTAACATAAACTGGGGACTCTGGGTGATACAGCTCTTGGTGGAGGCATCTCTGTAACAGGTGTTCCACCCCCTGGGGGCTGCCCACAGGAGGGCGGGGGGCGGGGGGGGGGAGGACAGCAGGTACATGGAAAACCTCTGAAATTTCTGCTCAACTTTGCTGTGAACCTAAAACTGCTCTAGAAATAAAGTCTATTTAAGAGGGGGGACGAACAAAAGAAAGCCAGCCCTTCCTTTCTGCTCTCTGTGGTCTCTGGCCATCACCACCCACATGTTGCCACTGTTGTCTCCAGCTCTGTCCCCTTTCCCCACTGCACTTTCTCCTTTCACAAACACACAGGCTCCGAGTGTTTGAACTACCTTCTTCAGTTAATGACTTGCAAATGTGATTCCCAGCCCTAGTATCTCTCTCTTAAGCTTCAAACCTATGCCTCCATATGGAGGGCTCACTAGCGGCTCAAAATGAAAATTTTTCAAAACAGAACTAAAGGCCAATGCAAAAGGACAAGACACTAAAATCAGAAGAATAAAACCTGAAAAGGAGGAGATAAAATTATCACTTGCCAAAGAAATGACTGTGTAAGTAGAGAATCCAAGAGAACCAACCAAAAAGCTACATTTCTAAAACCAGTAAGATAATTCGGTAAGCTAGTGAGATACAAAATATACAGAAATCAACAGCTTCCATAAATCCAAACAATAACTAGTTAGATAATAAAATGGAAATAAAATGGAAAGAACACCTCAATTAAGATAGCAATAAAACATCAAGTATCGGGAAATAAATTTAATAAATGTATAAAACTTAACGTTAAGTGGAAGGAAAACTTAAACACATTCCTGAATGACCTAACAGACTTGAACGAGAAGATGCACCATGTTCTTGGATGTAAAGATGCAACATCAGAAAGATGTCATACCCTCCAAGGTCATCTATAAATCTAATGTCATCTCAGAGTGGCGGCTGTTTATTCTCTGTTGTAGACAGGCGGATTATAAAGATCATGAGGGGGCTTCCCTAGTGGTACAGCGGTTAAGAATCCGCATTGGCAGGGGACACGGGTTCGAGCCCTGGTCCAGGAAGATCCCACATGCTGCGGAGCAACTAAGCCCGCATGCCACAACTACTGAGCCTGCGCTCTAGGGCCCACAAGCCACAACTACTGAGCCCACATGCCACAACTACTGAGCCCGTGCACCGCAACAAGAGAAGCCACCGCAATGAGAAGCCCGCGCACCGCAACGAAGAGTAGCCCCCCCACTCACCACAACTAGAGAAAGCCTGCACGCAGCAACAAAGACCCAATGCAGCCAAAAACAAAATTAAATTAATTTTTTAAATAAATAAATAAAGATCATGAGGAAAAACAAGCAAAGAAAAAGGGCCAGGAAAACTCTGAAAAGGAAGAAAAGTGAGATGGGGGGAGGAAACTAACCCTAAACAATATTAAAACACCATGGCCTATGAAGAAGGAAAATCGTGTAGTACTGACATAATAGACAGACCAATGGAACAGAATAGTAAGTCCAGAAAGACTCAAATCAGATGGAAATTTAGTGTATGACAAGGTGGAAAGGTAAACATGAACTTTTTAATAAACGGTGTTGTGACAAAATAGTCTTTTGGGAAAAAAAAAATAAAGCTGTATGTATACCTCACACCATACACCAAAATCAATGCCAAGTAGTTCAAAGATTTACATGCAAGGGAAACTATAAAATAAAACACAGACAACATTCTTTTATAATCCTGGAACGGGGAAGTCGTTTCTAAATATGACTCAAAATTTATATGTTACAAAAGAAAAAAAAATACATTTGGCTACATTAAAAACTAAGATTTGAGACTTCCCTTGTGGTGCAGTGGTCAAGAATCCACCTGCCAATGCAGGGGACACGGGTTCAAGCCCTGGTCCGGGAAAATCCCGCATGCCGCGGAGCAACTAAGCCCGTGCGCCACAACTACTGAGTCTGAGCTCTAGAGCCCGCAAGCCACAGCTACTGAGCCCATGTGCCACAACTACTGAAGCCTGCGTACCTGGAGCCCATGCTCCACAACAAGAGAAGCCACCACAATGAGAAGCCCGCGCACCGCAATGAAGACCCAACGCAGCCAAAAAAAATCAGTAAATAAATTTATTTAAAAAAAAGAAGCTGGGGCTTCCCTGGTGGCACAGTGGTTAAGAATCCGCCTGCCAATACAGGGGACACGGGTTCAAGCCCTGGTCCAGGAAGATCCCACATGCTGCAGAGCAACTAAGCCCGTGCGCCACAACTACTGAGCCTGCACTCTAGAGCCCGTGCTCTGCAACAAGAGAAGCCACCGCAAAGAGAAGGCCGTGCACCGCAACGAAGAGTAGCCCCTGCTCTCTGCAACTAGAGAAAGCCTGCGCACAGCAACAAAGACCCAACGCAGCCAAAAATCAATAAATAAAATAAATAAAATTTTTAAAAAAACCTATTTAAACAAAAAAGAAGCTATTGTATTAAAAAAAATAAATAAGATTTTATGGCAACAAAACAAGCAAATAAAAAATAAGCAAACAGAAAGTCATAAAAGCAAAGTCAAAAGAGAAATGGCAAATTGGGAGATAACATTTGCAATTCATGGGAATGAATCCCCCTAACAAAGAATGATCTTCTAGAAGTTGAAAAGGAAAAGGCCAATAACCCAAAAGATAAATGGGCACATAATGAGAGGAAAGCAAATGAAAGATTCCATTTCTGACCCATCAGGCTGTCAAAGTCCCCAAGCTGGCCAGCATTCTCTGCTGATGAGGCTGTGGGGATTATGCGCCCTCCCACGTTGCTGGTGGGAGTTAAGAACAGTAAATGGGTGTGGAGGGAAGTCTGGTAACGTCCACCAACATCTCAGATCCATTTTCCTTTTGGATCTGGAATCCCACTTCTGAAAATTTATCTCTCAGACAAATTTGCAAAAATTGGGGATCCGTAAGGGGAGGCTATGGGATTAGCAGATGCAAACTATTGTATACAGACAGGATGGATAAATGACAAGGTCCTGCTGTAGAGCACAGGGAACTATGGTCAATATCCTGTGATAAACCAGAATGGAAAAGAAGATGAAAAAGAATGTGTATGTGTGTGTGTGTGTGTGTGTGTGTGTGTGTGTGTTTGTGTGTATAAAATGTATATATGTATATGTATAACTGAATCACTTTGCTGTACAGCAGAAATTAACACAACATTGTAAATCAACTGTACTTCAATAAAGTTTTTTTTTAAAAAGGGGAGGCTGAGTTGGGGATACATTTAGTTCGGGTTCAGTGGGATATATTCATGTGGCTTTTGGTCACTTCTGCGGATCACCTTATAAGAAAGAGGCATAATAGACAAATGACTCGAGGAATGCTCTTCCTGCCCTGCACCTACTTACCTGATGAAACTATCAACAGTGGACGGGCACAGGGGTTATTTTACCGTGAATAGGTCTCTCAGTGCCCAACACCAGAAGGGTGGTAAGGGTAGTGGAGGAGAAATGAAGTTTGAACGGTATGGGGTCAGAAGGTAGTCTGTGGAAAATGGTTCCCATCATTGGGTATGTACATTTTTAAATAGAAGATTTGATTCTAACACTGAAGTTTAATCAAAATGGAAATGCTCTCCTGTTAGGAATATACTTGATGATTACCACATGCAATAATATAAATACATCCTATTTTTTTCTTCTTTGGTGTTTATTGTGAAAATTAGAATTTATGAGAATTCCTATGTGCATAGGTTCTAAACCTGTGGTCTGGAACTAGCAAGTAAGTCTGTGTTGAACTTGCATGTTTGAAGCAGCCCAGTGAAATCACACTGTATCTGGTGCACCTTGTCCTGATTAAGTCTGGTAGTGCCAGATTCTACAGATAAAATAGCATACAAAACTGCCACCTAAGCGACAAAACAACCTGAAGAAACATGGTTTCAGGTGACAAAATTCCAAACCTGCTCATCTACAAGCCACGATTAAATTATCTAACTCAACACAACTTAGTGGCAATTTTTAAATGCATTTCAATTGCATTTGTACGTGCATGACATTTAGAATAATTTTGTATATTTTTATCATCCAAAAATTCAAATATGATATGAAGAAGTATCCTGGTAAGATTCAAAACCAGAAGCTGAAAGAAAGACTGGAGAAAGCTTCAAAATGTAAAAAAAAAAAAAATTCTTGTATTACGATGGAAACTTAAAACTCTCGACAGTCAAAATCTTGAAAGAAACTTTCCTAAATTATCAATAGTTCAAATTTTGCATTCAACCATCCTAGGGGAAAGACTGAATTATCTTTATATTCCTTTCACAGTAAAATAGGAAATTACTGCTATGTGGAGAGGCTACCAATTAGCTAGGGTAGGCGACGAACAACGGGAGGAGAAGCATAAAGTTGTGCAATAATAGAAAAGAGGTGTGGCGTTTCTCTGAGTTTTCACCTGTTTGTGGTTTTATAAGCTCTTCAAAACATCGAAGTTGTGACTTCTTCTTCATTCTAAACAATTTCGCTTTGATACTCAATTCTGTATTATTTCTCTTAAAGAGGGTGTTCCCAATTATAAGTTTCAGGTCCCACAAAAGCTAGCTCCGCCCCCGCTGCCCACGGATGCTCCGAAGGGGCAGTGCACTCGGCTTTCAGTGCTCGGCACCCGCGAAGGTGCACCTTTGGGAACCTGCGTCCAGAGGGAGCGGCCGCCACGCCAGACCCTCCTCACTTGACCTCCAGCCACACCACCCCTTCTCAAGCCCTTCTGCCTCCAAGACCTTCCTAAAGATCTGTCCAAAAATATCTCGAAACAGCATGGGGATGAGTCACGGACGATCTAAATTTCTAAAAGAATACATTTCACAAAATGGACAATCTCCCACCAACCCCCTCCTTTTAAAAAATTTTCCCAAATGTGGGCCAAAAAAAAAGCAGGTAATGATCCTCTAAATAAATTCAAAAAGCCAATGACAAAAATGAAACCGGACCATGGTACTCTGACCTGATGTGACCTTATCCCATGATCAAACTGACCTATGTTTTTCTCCCTCTAGTGATGTGGAATGTATATATCTTACTTTAGATTTCTAGTGGTTACCTTTAAGTTATTTTTTCAAAAACCACACCGCTAACTGTATTTTTCTATTTTTCAAGATCAAAAATCTTGCCTGTAAGACAAGGCAGGACTTTTACTTTCTCCCAACCTTCCTGTCTCCCCCATCACCTACTTCTTGGCTTATGTTAGAGTTACTTGGATCCATCTTTATTACTGCTGCCATTTTTACTGAATTAATGGGGGTTTTTCTTTTCATTACGTATCTTTTCTTTCAAGATTTATGACATTTGAATTTTGATTTGTAACCAAATTTATAATTATACACTTAAATTTATGTTTACATAATTTCAATTCAATGTCAGTTTTATTTTATATCCCAACTTTCTCCTTCCTGAGTTATTTTAATTAATCTTTTAGCGGACTGGAATTTACCTTTGAAAAAGTTTTTTTTTTTTTTTTCAAGAAAAATTCACAGCTGGTCTGTCAGGAGGATATTAGGTACAGGTAGCAGAAAAAGAATAAGGACTAAGGAAACAAACTGCCTCTCAATTCTTAAGTGCAAAGGCAGGGTGAGCTCCAACAGCAGGCAGGGTGCTAGGCCTGACTTCTGTACCTTTAGAGAACATCTGTTTGTTGCCTTCACAGATGAACAGCAATTAGTGTAATTATTTAACTCTTGGTTACAACCTTTTATTTTTTTATTTTATTTTTGGTTACAACCTTTCAGCCACAAAACTCTCAGCCTCCGCTCTACTATCTTGTGGCAATGTTGTAGTAAAGCCTAAAATCATCCTGATTTTTCCTTCTTTCTAGGTAGCCTTTTTTTTTTTTCTTCTCTCTCTTCTGACTGGCTGCTTGTAAGGTATTTTATCTTTGAAATTTAAACATTTCACCAGCACACAGTTGCTCTTTCCACTAATTTCACCTTAGCAGAATGAGTCCTTTCAACACACAGAAGCAGCTGTTGTTTTTTCAGCTCAAAGATACGTTTTTCCATTGTATCTCTCTTTTTTTGTTTTGTTTTGTTTTTTTTTTTTTGTTTTTTTTTTTTAAAGGAATTCCTTTATTTTTATTTATTTTAATTAATTTATTTATTTATTTTTGGCTGTGTTGGGTCTTCATTTCTGTGCGAGGGCTTTCTCTAGTTGCGGCAAGTGGGGGCCACTCTTCATCGCTGTGCGCGGGCCTCTCACTATCGCGGCCTCTCTTGTTGCGGAGCACGGGCTCCAGACGCGCAGGCTCAGTAGTTGTGGCTCACGGGCCTAGTCGCTCCGCGGCATGTGGGATCTTCCCAGACCAGGGCTTGAACCCGTGTCCCCTGCATTCGCAGGCAGATTCTCAACCACTGCGCCACCAGGGAAGCCCCTCCATTGTATCTCTGATTACTGTTTCTGTTCTACTTGTTTTGGTAGTTTCTTCAGGAACAACTTATTTAGATCACAGCACTAATTTAACTTGTTACACTGGAAATGATGCTCTTCCTGCAAATGCATTTAGTATCATTACTGTTTCTTCCTCTCAGCTCATTCATTTCACTTTATCTGCCTGTTGCCTTATCTCCTCTTTCAATCATTTGTTTCAGAGTATGCCTTGACTTTTATTAAAAACAACACAAAGCAGATTCAACCTGAAATTTACTTATAGTTTCTATGATTAGTCTTCTTCAAAATTACACTTTTCCTCTGCCTCAAAAAGCATATAGCCCCCTCCCTTATTTTATTTTGGCAACATGCTGGTTTTATTTATCGTTGAACAGTGATATTCAGGTGCAATTTGCCCCCCAAAACAATGTCTGGTACTCCTCAGGGTGCTGAGTTTGGTGGGCTTTTTTTTCCCGACTAAGTCCATAAGCGGAAGGGCTGATGCACACGAAGTTGCATCACCCATTCATGGGTGGTCCAGCTTCTCTGTGAATCTGTCATGTTGGTTCTGTGACCTAGTTTCTGTACATCATTCTCCATCTGGCAGGGCTTCCGATCCAGAGAGCTGGGGTGCTCCCACTGCACCGGGGAGGACAGCTGCAGAGCCGGGGGAGGGGGACGCCCCACTAGTCTTGAGCATTGTGCAGCCGCGTGTGTCCTCCGGCCTCCGGGCACAGCTGCCCGAGTACCACCGCTGCGAGGCAGCTAACCCACCCCAGCCGCCTGCAGCCACGTGGCCTCACGCACCCTCTTCGCCCCCACGTTAGCAGAGGCGATAGCATGTCCTCTCACACTTCTATCCCTGCACTGAGCTCCAGGGAAAGAGTTATGAGTCAGCACTTGGTATTTCTTCACCCTGATCCCGATTCTCCCCATTCATTTTTTACACTTTTTTTTTTTTCCCCCCTCAATCACTTCCATCAGGACCTAGTGATTCAAGGGAGGAAGGGAGGTAGAAGTTAGACAAACGCTGGTGCTCAAGTCACATCTTCCCTCGAGTCTTCAAGGATCCTTTTTTTTAGGTGTTCTTCTATCTTCTGAACGCTCTCTCCTCGCGGGTCAGCTATTCCCGCTATAAAAATGCATTAAATTTTCTCTTCCACGTTGTCAGTTTTTCCCCATCTGTCTGGAGGCTGCTGCTGTCTGGACATTTTTACAAGGGAGATGCAGCCGCGTGGCTTCCTCCAGCACCGGATTAAGTACCTTCTCTTGCCTGACTTCTGTCCTGAGTGGGAAGGTTCACTGTGTTCTGTCCCTGGCAGGTTTCACTTGGGATGAAACGTCAGGGCAGCAACCTTTAGGTTGAAAAGCCCCCAGAAGACAGAAGAAAAAAAGCTTCACTTGGGGTGCTGGTACCTACCCAGGGAGATCCAATTCTCCCCCAGAGAATGCTATCTCCATAAAGAAATATTTGCCTGATGGTAAAATGCTATCACCTGCCTGCCTCAAAACAAGAAGAAGGGAGTGGTGGGAATTTCCTAGCAGTCCGGTGGTTAGGACTCAGCACTTTCACTGCCATGGGCCTGGGTTCAGTCCCTGGACAGGGAACTAAGATCCTACAAGCGACATGGTGCGGTCAAAAAAAAAAAAACAAAAAAAAAAACACAGCAACAAGAAGAAGAGAGAGAAGAAGGGGAGAGCGTCCCTGGGACGGCAGCAGCCCAGTCTACGTGCACGTCCACGCTCGCTCAGCTCAGGGGGCTGCCCGGGAGCCCCGCCGCTCACTCGCGATCTGCATTCTGTTTTATCTGTTTATAGGTTCCAATTTCTTGTTTCTTCCGAAGGTTTGTTAAAAAAAAACAAAACAAAACTCTCCTCCGGTAAAGGTCCCTTTCCCAGTCTCTCTGCTGCTCGGAGTTTCCTATCGCTTCCTTTTTTATTGTTTTCTGGGATTTCAAGGTGAATAGAGGATGAAATTCTGGTCTCATGTGTCCACCGCTGGGATCACAGTGGCAAAGCCTCACTGGATCCCCGACCAGTAGATTCTCCCTGCTTTTATTAACATAGTTCAGTACAGCTCCCTGGGAAACTCGGTTTCTTGAACCCATATATTGGTCTTCAGAGTAAAAATTTTCTACAGACGACATGGTTCTGCTCTGGGTGCACAACAGTACAGACGTTATAAACTAAGGTACTAGGACAGTAAGGCTTCAATTTAGTCCTTCAAGTGCAAAGGTTGAAAATGAACTTCAACTTTCTCAATGAGAAGAAACACATGCAAACCTAAAAACCTTCAAGACGGCATACAAACCACAGATTCAACCACGTGACAGAGGTGAGTAAAATCTCTCCCGACACCAAAACCAATCCAAGTCTCCCCTGCACTCACGGGAAAGGTATAGGCGCTCTACACTGAGTCATGTCAGGATGTGGACCCACCTGGAAAATGGAATCATGCTACAATGTGGATGAACCTGCCCAGCGAAGGAGGCCAGACACCAAAGGCCACAGGGCACCTGATTCCATTTACATGAATTGTCCAGAACAGGCAAATCCATGGAGACAGAAAGTAGATGAGTGGTTACCGGGGGCAGAGTAAGGAGAATTATGCTAATGGAGACGGGGTTCTTTTTGAGGTGATGAAATGTTCTAAAATTAGGTGATGGTAGCACAACTTTGTGAATATACAATACTAAAAACCACTCACTTGTATTCTTTAAAAGGGTGACTATTCAGACATAGAAAACAAACTTGCTACCAAAGGGGAAGGGGGTCGGGGTGGAGAGGGATAAATCCAGAGTTTGGGATTAGCAGATACAAACTACTACATATAAAATAAACAACAAGGTCCTACTGTATAGCATGGGAAACTATATTCAATATCCTGTAATAAACCATAATGGAAAAGAATATGAAAAAGAATATATATATGTATAACTGAATCACTTTGCTGTACACCAGAAACACATACAACACTGTAAATCAACTATACTTCAATTAAAAAAAAAGGAAAAGTTAAAAAAAAAAAAAAGGAAAAGTAAAATCAGCAGAAGGATATTTGAAAAAATGAAGTTTGAAAAAATTTTCAAAACCTAAAACAATTTAAATAAATAAAAGGGTGAATATAATGTTATATAAATGATAGTTCAATTTCCCAAAAAAAAAAAAGAAGAGGTACTTTATTACCAAATCAGGCTCACTGCTGCAACACCTTCATTAGATCAAACAGTACTTCAGGAGAACAGGGTCTCTGATGCTTGTACAGAGCAGCAAACCAATCATTTATAAATCTAAGAAGCTACCAGATTATTCTTAAGTTTAAAAAAAACCCCAAGACTATGAGTAAAACTGGGACAGGAGAGAAGTAAAGGAGACTGGTAGGAAGTCTCTTGAAGGGTCGCGAAAACGCTCCTTTCAGTGGGAGACAGAAAATAGTAACTTGCGGGGACCCAGGAGACTGAACTGTCCTAGTGTAAAACAGGTAAGGATTCTTCAAAATATCGTTCCTGCTGGTACAGATACAGCAGTGACCTGAGAAACAGAACAAAGCTCCCTTAAATTTGTTAAGTAGTACCCAACTCTTATATCCACTGAAGTGTCACTGGTTTATTTTTCCTATAAAGTTCATACAGCCTTAAGACATTCAATGATATTTCTGTGCTAAATACTATATTTACTACTGATGCCCTGAACCACAGAAAGGTAAAGAGATCATCTAAAACTAGAGTACAGAATTTCAAGGAAACCTGTCCATAAAATCAAATCCAAAAACAACAACCCGGAAGATCACTACAGAACCGTGTGATTCCTTCACAGGCAGCGCTGGTCTCGATTTGCCCCCAAACAGGATGTCTGGCTACAATTAGAAGAAATCTGAGAAATGTGACCTCCTTAACATAAAAAAAGGAAAACAAAATGTTCAAGATACACAAGCATGTGAAAATCACTAGCGGTATGATAATTACGTTTATCACAAAAACTGTTTCAAAACACACGATCCATCTTCAGCTACAGGGTGATGATATGTACTTGGTCCTTGTAAGACAGAGTTGACCAGAGATACAAAGCTTTTATAGGAATTACTTCGAAGCAGACATGCAAATGTGAAGTTTAATTTTATTGAACTGCTGATTCTGTACTTACTTGCTCTCTGGTAAACGCATAACTATGAGTTCTACTGAACAGATCTAAGCAAAGAGGACGCCTCTTTTCACAGACAGCTGCCACCTCCACAGGAGTGCGGACGGGTCTTTGAGGAGTCCCTGCCCCGTTGTACAAGGGGAGGGCTCAGTCCTCTGGGTTCTCACAGGTACTATTTTCTGCCCTCCCCCTCATCCCGAAAACAACACGTCAGCCTCATGCATGTTCTCTGGTTACATGGCTGTATACCTAACACGATCAAAAGGGAGAGACTAAAACACCTACTGGACTCGTCACAAACAGAACGAACACTTCAGGGTGGGTCTGAAAGGGAGACTCCTGGATCCGGTCCTGCTTCTTGAATACTTCTGTAGAGTGTCATTTTTTTTCCCACCCTGCCCTTTCCTTTATTGAATTTTCATACAATGAGCTTGCTATGACCATCACCGGATAGACTAACAACAACAAAGAAGTTACAGCTGGATCCTGTATTAGTCTCAGCTGCAGCTGAAGTTCAAAAACGTTTAAAGCCAATAGGAAGGCGCTGAGGGAAGGGGAGAAGAAAAAGACTCCTTCCTGGGAGTTAAAAGGTCTGCTCTTCCTCCAAGGTTCTGGCAGCAAAGGCATCTCTTCTGTATTATGTAAATATAGTTTGTCTTACTAAGTTTTCCAGTTCTAAAGTTCGTTTCTTTGTAAAACCATGGCCAAATATTAAAATAAAATCCTTACTATGTTAAGCCAGATAACTAATCACCTCCATATGCGGGTAGGCCTAACCAACCACTGTGTATATTTGTTCCAAGTTCGCCCACGCACATATTCCACTGACATCTGAGCTGTTTAGTAACTCCTTTTGGTCACCAATCTAATCCACATTTACCAAAGGACAAGAAAAATGAATGGGACTTTGACCTTGAATCAAGCAGATGATTTTAACATACTTATAATTTAAAAATGACATTAAAGAAACCAAAGCATTCCTCTCTTCTCTTCATATATGTAATCTAGACTATAGGATTCAAGTAATGATATTAGGCAACCAGCCTGGACTCTTTAAAAAAGTCAGTCACTGGAAAAAAAAATTTTTTTTTAAGACTCAGGAGACATAACTAAATACAAGGTGTAGACCCTGATGAGAACCTAGGTAGATAAGAAAAATAGTTATAAAAGACATCTTGAGAAAAAATTGGGGAAAGCAGAATTTGGACTACATGTGAAATGATAGTATGGAATTACTGTTAGTTCTCTTAAGTATGGTAATGGTTGTGTTTAAGTAGGAGAACGTCCTTAGGAGATGAATGCTATTTAGTATTTAAGGATAAAGTGTTATACTATATGTAACTTACTTTCAAACGGGTTAGCCAAAAAAAAAAAAGTAGTACATATTAGAGATAAGGCAAATGTGGCAAAAATGCTAGCAATTAGGTTAAAGATACACGGGTATTCACTGCACTATTTCAACTTTTCTGTAGATTTGAAAATTTTCAATATACCAAGTTGGAGGAGAAAAGAAACAACAGTCATACTGCCAGTCATCAGTTATTCCCAAACCCAAACACAAAACATCTTCCAGTTCGCTCTGCTGTGCTTCTAAGGGTGGGCAAGGGGCTGACTATGTTGACGACAAAAGGTTTCAAATGCCTGCTGTTTATTGGGGACTTTTGATAAACTTTTCATTAAATAACTTCACTTGGGTTTTTCAATGTCCGTTTTACATATGGGAAGATTGAAGCTCTAGGAGATTAAGTAGTTTACACAATCAAGGCTAGAGGTACCACAGCTGCATATATTTGCTTAAAAATACGTCAACAACAAATAACAACCAGTTCAAATGTCTAGGCAACCCTCTCTAAGAGCCTCAGATTCTCAGAACAAACCACTAACATCACAGCTGACGACCCTCTGCCTTGAGCCGAGGAAACTGTCTGAAACGTCCTTCGATGGCTGACCTGATAGAACAAACAGGCAAAAATTCTGAAATCTTCATCCCCAGAGACCACAAGGGGGAAGGGGGCCTCTCCAACCCCACGGGACTGAGGTTGTCTGGGAAGGGGTAGCTGTGTGGCTCTCTCCGGCACGGTCCATCCCGACACAGCCCGCCGGGAGGAGGCCCTGCCGAGGACAAGGAGGGCCGTCCACCACAGCGCTGGGCCGTCCTGGGGCTCCCAGTTCCAATAAATGGATGAAAGTAACGGTCTCTAAATGGAGGGGGGGCGGGGACGGGGGACATGTTTAGGGACAGTAGGGGAAAAGAGCTTCAATAAAACATGCAGAAACGGTCTCATAAAATGAAGGGTTTACACTGAAAGACTCCCCTCTCTAGCACTGGGGGGGAGACGATCAGGTTAGTTTTACCACCTGAGCTTGGCCTTTCATCTCTAACTAGTGAAAGCTGGACTGGCCCTGACTGTCAATTTACAACTCTTTCATTAAGGAAATGGCTCTCCTGTCAAATCTGTTCCTGAAATTCCCAGTCACCCATCTGTCTCCTGACTGCTAAAACCAAGATAAGACCGCCCAAGCCAAGCTCACGTGACTAGAGAGCTTCCAGACGTAGGGAGACAGCTGGGGCCGGCGACCAGGCACTGAGTGGGGCTGAGGGCGTGCCCCCGGCTCAGTACTGCTGGGCAGGCCTGCGCCACATTTCCAGGTGCAGGCTTTTCTCTCAAGAGCGCAATTCTTTTTACCCTACCTCGAAGTTTCACAGGTCAAACAGAAAAGGGAGATAAGATCTCAAATGCAGAAGTCGCCAGAAGACTTCTGGGAGCCTCTGTCGTCTCTGCATGCGGGAGGGTCTGCTCTTTGGCAGGATCGTAACACTGGACAGGAAGATATGAGGAAAGAACGGCCGCAGACGCCCCTCCGCTGGAGGAGAAAAGGATGGAGCCCGCCCGAAGGTACCAGGGACTGAAATCCTAAAGGCAAATGTCTAAGCACTGACAGCAGCAGAGCCCAGGGGGAATATCTCGGCTTATGTTCTTTCCAGGTTAAAAAAAATAATCACGTTCTGCACGTCCAGCCAAACTGCTGGGCATCTGTGAGGCAGAACCACCACAAGGGCTGCCAGAGGAGCGTGGGACACGCGCTCCGGACTCCTCTTGTGAGCAAGATTCTGAGCACCTAAAAGACCAGTCTGACCCACAGGAAGGAGGGAAGAAGGCATGTGATGTTCTTTTGTCAAAATAAAAACATCATAGTAACCATCTGACCAGCACACAGCTTAACCACTATTTCAAATGAAAAGGCTAAGCTTTAGAAACACGTGACTTTGGGGAATCTACAGCAGATACTCTGTGATTCCTGGGGAAACGCAATGCTTCAGAAGAACAATTATCTAGCATTAAGATTCTCGTTACACAGGCAATGAAAGGCGTCATTTTATCCTCAAGATGGTTCTTGCTCTCATGAGGGCATCACATACTGAATCAAAGTCTGCAGTCACTTGTCCTCCCACACTCGGGAAATACAGCCTCATCGTGTGAACAGGCCAAACATTTAAAAGTCACTGAAATCCTCCCATTTTCCCATACTCTAATACAAACAAAAATGAATTCATTTGCCTGTCTCAATTCAAAAAAATTTTAATCTAATTACTGAAACTTGGAAAAGGACATGCTTGATCATTTTATTTCCTCTCCAAAAAGAGCTAAAAGGAAGTCCTGTCTTCTAACAGAATATTAAATAGCCAATGCCTGCCACTTCCGACTACTGCATTTTTTAAAATATTTCTGTGTTAAAATAAATGCAGTCATGGACCTCGCTGGTGGCTCAGTGGTTAAGAATCCAACTGCCAACGCAGGGGACACGGGTTCAAGCCCTGGTCTGGGAAGATCCCACATGCTGTGGAGCAACTAAGCCCGTGAGCCACAACTACTGAGCCTGCGCTCTAGAACCCATGAGCCACAACTACTGAGCCCATGTGCCACAGCTACTGAAGCCCGAGAGCTCTAGGGCCCAAGTGCCGTAACTACTGAGGCTGTGTGCTGCAACTACTGAAGCCCATGTGCCTAGAGCCCGTGCTCCACAACGAGAAGCCACCGCAATGAGAAGCCCGCACACCGCAACGAAGAGTAGCCCCCGCTCGCCGCAACTAGAGAAACCCCGGGTGCAGCAATGAAGACCCAATGCAGCAAAAATAAATATATAAATAAATAAATTTTTAAAAATGATAAAAAATAAAGAAATGTAGTCATAAGGATGTGCCAAATGAAACTGTTAATGGATTTACAAGCATGTGAAAATATATTTTGCTTTATTCAAAGTAGCAGAAAGTGTTCATCTCAAAAAGAAAGTGTAACCTAGCTCAGTTCTTAAAGGGATAAATATATACACCCAGTGAACACGTGTGGCAGAGAGAAGAGGTTTCCTCTTGGCCCTCAATGGCCAAGATGAGATCCTTATTCTTAATAAATAAAAGAATGAAACCCGCCTACCGCTCCAGCCAGTATCAGACAACCCCACAGCCCCTGGTTCCAGCCACTTCTCCTCAGCCCTGGAACAAGACAGGTATTTACAGTCACATAGGACAGGACACGTGGAGACGCGGTGGGGGGGGGCTCCCCAGTGGGTGAAGCCCAGCAACCCCGCCAAGGGTCCAGCAGATCATCCTCAGCATGGGGGCCTGGAACTGGACGGACTTCAGGGACCTCGTGAATGTAAGTTGGCTACCCACCCAGGCCCAACAAAGGCCATCGTAAGAAGAGGAACTGTTTCTTCCCTATGTATTTTTCCAAGAAGGAAGATACCCTTCCAAGAAGTCCCCCTGCAAACTGCCCTTCACAGCTCATTGGCCAGATTTAGCTTACACAGTCAATAAGGAAAACGGGATTACCTTACCTGGTTTAGACCATTTAAGATTCACTTCCTCGTGGTGATAAGGTCCCTTCACAATGGGCAGATTATCTGCACAAATCAGGGTTGTTAAATAAGCAAGGAAGGAAGGGAGGATGGATTTGTGATGGGGAGCACGATGGCCTGCTACAGACTCGAATTCAGCCCTACCACAAGGCCAGCCTGCACGGCAGCGGGCAACAGAGAAATAAACCAGCTGAGCGACCCTTCCCCTGCCGCCCCAAAATATCTAGATCCCATTTTATGGTTTAAAATCAAGGGTTGTTATTTAAAAGCTACATTTTATAGAAAGGGAAACTTTTTTTAATATTTTAAAAAGTCTATCAGCCACCCTAGCACTAAATTAACTATAGAAATAGCTAAATAGTGACTGTTTTAATGAAGCCTCGTATTATCGAATTGTGGTTTTAAAGAACCTCCAGAATGTAAAATAAATGCAACCCAGATGTTCATGAAAAAAAAAATGAAAACAAGATTGTTTTTACTTCATAGCAACCAAATAGGTCAACCCATTTCCTCCTTCAGAGAATTCTCAGAGGACCACAAAACTCCACTCGAAGAGCATGTGTTTCATATGTATCTGTCCAAAGAAAAAGGAAACTCTGCTGTCCAAGATAAACGGGGAATATTATATGTTCCCATGAAAGTGAATTAGAAAATTGCAGTAAGGCTGTGTCTACATGTTGCCAAACATCTGGATGAAAACCGAAAAAAAAATTCACTAATTAGCTAGATATTGGGAAATACTTTTCAATCATCATTAAAATGTCTGGTTTTATAGCAAACTGCCATTTTTATTTATTAATTACAGGAATAAGTTGTTCCAAAGAAGAGTACAGTGATTAAAAATAGCCCTGTTGCAAGTTTAAGACAGGAACTTATTTTCCCCTATTTGCACAGTGGTCCTGGTGACATTAAGTCAGCAAAAAGAGTAAATCTGCTCTATCAAAGTAAATCACAAAACATTCTTAGCCAACTAAATTGACTCAGGTGAGTCTTTTCTAATATTTACAGAATACTGAAAGATATTTACCCAAAATAAACGCTTGCTGAGTTGTTGCAGTCACGTTATAAAACACTACGGGATCTCTCATATGTCTATTCTATCATGTCGACTGGGGAGCTGACATTAACTATAAAAAGTTTATGTTTGATTAACTTCAATATCAGGATGGAGAGTCATGTATTTTCTACTCTCATTTAAATGATTTACTATTTTCCCACAAATTCAAAATATTTAATATGCTTTATGCAGCTTTTAGGATCCTTTGGTAAAACCTATTTTTTCAATTCATTTCACTTCAGAAGTTTCAATAATCCTCCACTACAAATTGATAAACCTGCTTCCCGAGGGACGTGCCAATAACCTTTAAAAAATAATTTCTCTCTCCCAAAGTTATTTACACTAAGAGTGTGAGCGTGCAAACGGCATTACTATTCTAACTCACCTGATGAATTACTGTTGGTCCTCTATCAGAAGGACTTAACTTGAGAAACGCTTAGTTGCAAAACAAACCCACATTTCCCTCCCTAAGCTCCCCGCCACTCACCACCCCCGACGCTTTCCCTCTATTCTCGCCACACAGCAAACTTTTAGGGAAGGGCCATGGCCCAGGGCTTCTCCTTCAGCAAGGAAAAATCTCTCCCATTCACGCCTTAGCCCTCTCCAGTCTAGCCTGCTCCCCACCTTTCACCAAACTTTTTTTTAAAGACACCAAACCCTGTAGACACTTGTCCATCCTCATTTTAGTCCATCTCTCGGGAGCATTCGGCCGAGCTGAACACTCCCTCTTCTTAAAGCGCTCCTCCCTCCTGCAATGCCACACAACCTTCAAGGTTTCCTCGACCTCACTGGTTACCCTTTCTCGGTCTCCTTTTCTGGGTTGTCTGCAGTCCTGGGATTTTTCTCCTCTCTCTCAACTCTCTCCCCTAAGTGATCTCTCACCCATTCCCATAAATTAGAAGAATTTAAATCTTCCCAATGTTTATCTCCTATCCAGACCATTCTTCTAAGCAGCAGACCACATAGCTAAGCATCTTCCTACCATCTCTACCAGGACATCTCACAAAAAAGTCCGATTTTAAACACCAAAACTGAATTCCTAAGATTCTGTTTCCAGTAAAAGCTGACCAGCTTGTTGCAGACAACCTTTCTGCCAAGAACAACTAAAAAAGCTGAGCAAATTATAAGAAACAACAGTTTGAAGGTATCAGAGAGCTACCAATGCAGTGAGGACCTAGGAGGCCAGGATCCCAGAGAGAAGGTGCAGAGAGGTGAGCCCAATCATCTGAGCCACTCTTCTCCTCGAGACATTTGCCAATTCACAGCAGAAAGTCAAAGGCCAAGAAGCTAAGCAGAGACAAGTAGTTGAGAATAGAATATGAGGTCAACAGAATCTCCAGCAGTCTGATGGAACTGGGGGGACAAAATTAGAATTCAGGGGCTGCCAAGTAGAAGAGGCCCTAGTAAACACCCCGAGCTTTCAGCTGGGACCACCAAAGCGCTATACCCTGGGAGAAGGGTAAACCAGAGAGAGACCAACCCTCACAATGTTAAAGTGATTATTACCCCACCCTAACTGCCTGCCAGAAGCCTCTCTTGAAGAAGATAGTCTCGGGGCTTCCCTGGTGGCGCAGTCGTTGAGAACCTGCCTGCTAATGCAGGGGACACGGGTTCGAGCCCTGGTCTGGGAGGATCCCACATGCCGTGGAGCAACTGGGCCCATGAGCCACAATTACTGAGCCTGCGCGTCTGGAGCCTGTGCTCCGCAATAAGAGAGGCCACAATAGTGAGAGGCCCGCACACCGCGATGAAGAGTGGCCCCCGCTTGCCGCAACTAGAGAAAGCCCTCGCACAGAAACGAAGACCCAACACAGCCAAAAATAAATAAATAAATAAATAAAATTAAAAAAAAAAAAAAGAAGATAATCTCAAACTACCTCTACAGTTTTTCATGCACATCGTCTAGAATTTAACTAAAGCTTAACAGGCAATCTAGAATCAAGATCACAGACTGAAAACCAAGGGTAAAATAGACAACAGAATATATTCACAGGATGTCCAAATATTGACGTTATCAGACACCAATAACTAATAAAGAAATTCACTGGACAAGACGAAAAATTTTAACAGAAAATTGGAATCTAATAAAAGAATCAAGAACACTGAAAAAGGCAATAACTGAAATTAAGAACTCAACAGATGGGTTTAAAAGCAGATTAGAGAGAGATGAAGAAAGGATTGATGCACTGGAATGAAGATCAGGAGAAAATATACAGAGTGAAGCACGGAGAGATCAAAAGGATGAGAATAGAAGAAAAGTCAAAGAGATATACAGGGCACAATGAAAAGGTAATTAGCATCCCAGAGGAGAAGAGACAGGAAATGCAGCGAAAGTAGTAAATGTAGAGATAGTGGCCAAGATTTCTCCAAATCTAATTTAAGATTAAGTCTTGTCACAGCACTACCAACAAGAAGAAGAACTACCAATCCCAATAAGAATAAATTCAAAGAAAACCACATCTGGACACTTTACAATAACACAGCTAAAAACCAAAGGCAAAGAGAAAAATCTTTTTTTTTTTTAAAGGTTTTGTGTGTGTGTGTGTGTGTGTGTGAGATGTGGACCATTTTTAAAGTCTTTATTGAATTTGTTACAATACTGCTTCTGTTTTATGTTTTAGTTTTTTGGCCGCGAGGCATGTGGGATCTTAGCTCCACAACCAGGGATCGAACTCGCACCCCCTGCATTGGGAGGAGAAGTCTTAACCACTGGACCACCAGGGAAGTCCCGAGAAAAATCTTAAAAGCAGCCAAAGGGGAGGAGAAAGACACACTATCTTCAATAGAACAAGACTGATACAGCTGATTTCTCAACAGAAGCAATGGAAGCCAGAAGGCAATGACTTGACACATCAAAGCACTGCAAGTAATTAACCTGCTAACCTACAACTGTACACCCAGGGAAAATGTCCTTCAAAAGTGAGGACAAAATAATGACATCTTCAACAAAAAACAAATGAGCCCTCCAAATGGTTTTCTCTCAAGACTCCCCTTCTCCTGAAGCAGCACCACCCACAGTCACGTGGGCCAGAAACCTAGGAGTCATCTCTGATTCCTGCAGTTCCTTCGCCTTTAACCTCCCAGCTGTCAGTATGCCCATTTGATCCTCCAAAATACATCTAGCAAAGCAATGCAAATTATAACGGTACATCATTTCTTACCCAGGAGATAGGCAAATACTTAAAAGTCTGACAAATGCCAAGAGCTGATTACGACGCTGAAATACACCTAGCGAGAAAGCAACCTGCCAGCATCTGGCGAAACAAACGCACACCTGTAACCCACAACTGCGATTCTAGAGAGATACTCAAGAGAAACTTCCACAGTCTGTAAAAGGAGAGGAGCCTTGGTATTCTTTGCAACAATGTAAAATCAACATAAGGGTCCAAGGCAGGACAAGAAAAATAAAACGTTATGGCAGTTAAACGAAACAAACGGGGTCTCTACATAATAATATGGATAACCTCAAACACAAGCTGCAGAACATTACACACAGTATGATGCCATTTTTTGATAATTTTTTAAACAAACCAAAAAGAGATCCATACATTGCTTACAGACACACACACATACATATTCCAGTATGAAAACTATTCCAGAGGGCCCACATCACATTCCTCATGGTTGCCTTTAGGAAGTACAAAAGAAAGGAAGGGGAACAGGACCAGAACTGCTCGACAGGAGCGAGCTCCACTTTACTCAGTACTTATTAACAAGTATTTACCGAAGGCCTATTCCACACGAGGTCTCAGGTCTTGGAGACACAGCAGTGGTTAAAAGCAGATGCTATTCCTTCTTTCACAGAACTTACGTTCTAAGAGAGAAGAGACGATCGATGAACAGGTATGTAGCAGGTGAGGAGTGCTAGGAGCCAAGAGGAAAAATGAGGCTGGGAAAGGGGACAGTGGGGTGCTACTTGAGACAGGCTGGGGGAGGAAGGCCTCTGTGGTAGGGAGACGTGCGAGCAGAAACCTGAAGGGAGCAAGCACATACGCAGATACCTAAGGGGAAACCACCGTGGGCAGCGCTTGGCAAGTTCACGGAACAGCAAGGAGACCAGCGTGGTGACAGAAGTGGGGGAAAATATCAGAGACCACAGGGGACTAGAGCAGGGGCAAGGACAGCCCCAAGGTGAGGATTTTTTTAATGTTTTTAAAGGGTCATCAAGAAGAAGGGTTTGTGAGAGCCCAAGTGTGGCCCACACCGCTGAGAACGTCTGCTGTCGGGCCTTCTTACAGGAAAAGCGCGTAGGCCCCTGGCCTAGAGCACAGGGACGCGACACTGCAGGCAGCAGGGACGCCAAGGACGCTGCCGACTTGGAGAGGAGTGACACGACCTCTGCTTTAGAGAGGCTGCTCTGGCTGCTGAGTGCACAAGGGCAGCGGCAACGAGAACGCTGGACGGCTAAGGCAAAGCAAGTGCAAGACCGCCCCAAAGTCTGGGCCTGAGCAATGGGAAGAACGATGCGGCCAGGTGCTAGGACGGAGACACTTACCTGAGATGCTTTAATTATTTTTTGTAAAGACCTTAAACGATGGGACAGAACATTAACAGCTACTACATGGATTCTGAGTAACGGGAACGTGTTGTTTCATTGCTCTCTGTACTCTTCCGTGAGTTTTTATATAGGTTTGTCCTACGCCGATCTTTCCCTTCACTTTTGCCCCCCCCCCGCAATCCACCTCGCCCTTGTAACTCCCACCCGAACCCCTCCTCACTGGCGCCTATCCCCACGTCCTCTCTTCCCCTCCTCCACTCTGTTCCCCACTCGGTAGCCGAGGACACTCTTCTTACAAGGCAGGGTGTCCAATGCTTAAGAACGTGGCCTCTGAAGCCAGGACGCCTGGGTTCAAAGCTCGGCTCCACCACTTACTAGCTGTAAGTTACTTGGCTTCCCTGTGCCTCTGTTGTCCACTGTCATCCGTAAATGGTGCTCATGTTAAGTACCTAACAGGGTTATTGCGAAAAGTAAATAGGTTAAGATCCCTAAAGCAGGTGGGGCAGAACTGGACACAGAGACCATTGTGTAAATATTAGCTACAATTACTTAAACATAAATCAAATGTCATCCCCCAGTTTAAAACCCTTCATTGGCTTCACGCACTTAGAATAAAATGTAAATTCCTTACCTACTCAAACTGCCTGAAGCGTCCCAGTTCACTGCCGGCTCAGACCACACACAGCAGCTTTCAGCCCTCTGGAGGCGCTCTGCTTCCCCAAGCCCCGGGCACAGCCTCTGCCTGGTCCTCGACCCCTTTAGGTCACACCTGAAAGAGTTTTCCCTCCAAGAGGCCTCCCCTGGCTACGGGCCCTACCTACTCCTCCCACCACAGGCCCCCAACTCTCCCCTCAACCCCTTGTTGATTTCCTTTCACACATCAGCATAATTTGCAATGACTTTATACATCTGTTTACATTTTTCTTCAGTCTCCCGTCTAAACAAAAGCTCCAGGAACGCAGGAAATTCATCTGCTTTATTCACTGTATTCACCCTTCCGCCAAGCACAGGACCTGGCATTTGGTCGGGATGCTATCAATATTTGTTGAATAAATAAATGTTCTAGAAAACAATACACTCTAAGCATACCCTGAAAGCACCTATCATGTCACTTTTTAAACATTCCAAAGAAAGCAGTTAATTTCCTATGCAGACTGAAAAAATAAGTAATTTTATAACTTTCTACATGTTACATTGATTTTAATATACAAAAAGTCCAAACATATCGAATCACTTTGTTGTACACCTAAAACTAACATAACATTGTAAATCAACTAATAATTCAATTTTTTAAATTCTCTCAAAAAGGGTGTTTTCTTACTAGCATACTATTTTTCTGTGAAACTGGTTTCCAGTTTGGGAAACAGTGGAGATGGACAAGCTTTTCTGAATTGCAAAATACAAAAAGGCATAGAGCGAAGTTTCCCGGGCACTGACATTCCCCATCTGCTTGGTTCCCAACACCCTCCCCAACAGGTAACCATTGTTATTAGTTCCTTGCTTAGCCTTCCTGAGAATTTTCATGCATATGCAACCACTTCCTTTATTTCTATTTAACAGAAATGGTAACAAACAATGCACATTTGCCTACACTTTGCTTCTGCAACTTAGTAAAATATTTTGGAAACCTCTGCCTATTAGTTCATAAGGAGCCTCCTCATTCCTTTATACAGCCTCACGACTTCAATCGCCATCTGGGTACATAGCGTGCAGTGAACACTCGGGTTATTCGCCATCTTTTACTATTACAAACAAGGCAGTGAATAATCGTGTACCTACAGTATCTCACGCATGTAAAAATATACCTACGCGTTAAATTCCTAGAACTGGTATTGCTGCGTCCAAGGATGTACATGCTTGTAATTTTAAAAGCTGCTGCCCAGGGCACCTGTATCTATCCGGGGTCCAACCAGAGAAAGAGAAGGCCCTCAAGGAGTTGAAGTAGAGGGAATTGGAAACAAGGAATTGGTTACACATACAATAGAAAAGCTGAGAATCATACAGGAAATGGTAAGACAATGCAGAGATTAGCAAGAGGAACAAGTTGCTACCACCTCTAAACTGGAGGGTCACAGGGAGGAGGTCCTTCCAAAGCTCAGGGGCTCGGTCAACGGGCAGGAGCTGGAGCCAAAAGGAGACCAACCGCCAGACACACGGCTGAAGGCAGAATGCGAGCAGAGACGATAACCTGGCCTCTCCCTTCCTCCTGCCATCCAATCACCCACCAGCGGCTCCCACTGGCCACCCCTAGACCCGAGCCAGCCGACCCAGGCTCTGGGAAATGTCCCTCTGCAGGCAAAGGGCAAGCAATGGATCCAAGCCAACCAAACACAGGCTGGCGTAGCCTCCTTAAGAGTGGTAACTAATTTACACTCCTATCGCCCACAGATGGTTTCAAGTGTAGGGGTTATCGCTGGCCTGACAGGCAAGATCTGGGATCTCAGCCCGGCCTTAATTTATATTAACTTTACTGGGTGAGGTGGAGCAGCTTTTCAGGTGAAGCACAGACTTACGTCTCATCTACGCTGATTGGGGTAAGGGGGGGAGAGGGGTGCAGGAGGGAGGGGAAATCAGTAAAGTTATTCACCTCATCTGCCACAGATGGTCCATTCAGGAAGTTCAGTCACACAGACCCCCAAACTGAGCATTAGGATGGTGGCAATGAGCCAAACTTAGCCAGTCACCTTCCAAGTAGAGACATATCTCAAGAACTGTTCTAGAAAAACTGAAAGGCAACAAGGCCCCAAAGGAATGAAAGATACCTTAACTACACTCAGCACACATTATAAATAACAGCGTGTTCTTGTAATCTAGTGCCCCCCAGGTGTTCCTGCTTAGAACTGCCTTCCACCCATTCCTACCACTACCCTCTCCCCTAATCCTGCAGTTAAAGAACAAACAGTAATACCCCGGACAAAAACTTAAAAGTATCCAAACAGCAAGCAGGAATCATTTTTTGAAGTCTTCTAACGGGACCAACACATTAGCAAAAAAGATACTTTAATTCTTTTGCCCCTGGCATAACTACTGTTTGAATAGATTATTTACCCTCTCTGGTAAACAAGCTGAAACTGACTTCCCCATATACAGTTCAGAGTTCTGTACTACACTCTAAAAATATACCCAAAAAAGTTATGTTTTGCAAATGACTGGCAAGCGAAACTATTCTCTTTCAAAGGGCTGAACTTTATTTTTAAAAACATGAATTTTAAAGCAAAGCATTTTTAGAAATCTAAATGGTGATAAAAACTAATGAACCATAAAGAGGTATGTTAACTTCAAAACCTCCATCAATCAAGAGTTAAATATAAGCACACCAAATTTATATGACAAGCACTATATATATATACAAGACTCTTCCTTCAAAACTCTAAGATTTCCATCTATTCAAAAACACACTTACTCTAAGAATGCCAAACATATTTTAAAGTGTCTTCCATAAGGCAAGGAAGAATTTAATAAACCATATCAATAAAGCTTAATGAGGCAGGGACATTTTAGTAGATAATAAATATCTGTTCACTGTTGACTGTTCCAGTGAAGTGAATTAAATGATACTTTAAAAACAATCATACCCTTTTTCCCACTGCAGGGTAATTTTTTTTTGAAGAGATGATTTCATATAATTTCAAACATTCAGAAAAGTTCCAAGAATTGTACAAGAAACACCAATATACCCTTGACCCAGATACACCAAGTATTTACATTTTGCCCCATATGTTTATCCTTCTGTCTCCCTCTATTTTTTCATGTGTGTGTAAACTTTTTTTTCTGAACCATGTGACAGTAAGTTGAGGCCCTGTACTTCTTTATACCTTAATAATTCAGTGTGTATTTCCTAAGAAAAGGAATATTTTCTCTATTTTTATTATCAAAACCCAGAAATTTAATACTGATACAATACCATTATCTGATCTATTGCCTATTCAAACTTTATCAGTTGTCTTATTAGGGTAAATTTTTTAAGTTTTTTTTTCCAAATTTGAAAGTAATATACATCATTCCAGAAACTTGGAAAATATAAAAACCGAGAAAATAAAACATCCATAATATCAGCAGTTTTCACATTGTTTAGACCATAATATATAAAACTGCTTATTTTTAATGGTTGTAAAATATTTCATCCAGTAAACTCCCCATAATTTACCTCACCAGTCTCCTATTAGGCACTGTCGTTTCCAATTTTCTATTATAAATAGCGTTAATGCACAGCTCCTGTGCATGAGATTTTTTTTTTTTTTTAAATCTCAGGATTGTATTCCCAGAAGAAGCTATATTAGCCCAAAGAAAGTCTTGATACTTTGGAGAGGTAATACTATCCTTCGCTATAGTATTCAAGATCTATACTGGCTTCCTTTTTTCATCTTTATACCTGCTTTTACCTTCAAGTTTTCTACATTCCTTAACTGACAAGAGTCCAAAACTCCTTCAAATGAAATCGCCAAGCCAGCCAGCTGCCTGGACTCGAATGTCAAACGTTTAAATATTACAGTTGTTTGTTTTCTAAAAAGGAGACACTTGTCTGCCGGTGCCGTTACCCCAATTGTGACAGGCAGGAAACACCGCGTCCACGGAGAATCCATCACTTATGTTCTTCAGACAGCAGCCTGGCTGGAGGAGAGTGTGCACCTGGGCTCCTCCTTTCCACACAACTTTCCGTCATAAACAACACACCCACTCGGTGCCACAGTGCTACCCCTAGCTCCAACTATGAGAACTGAACTCGACAAATGCCAGGATTCGGGCCAACTTCCCCCCATCCCAGCCCCACCGCTTCTTGGGGCGCAAACATTTCCCCCGGAGCAGCACTTAAATGCTAGAAGGCACCTTGATTAACCACTTCATCCTGAAGCATGCAACACTGCTGATTCTTACAGGCAGCTGCTCCGCAGCCTGTAATTAAGATTTTTTTTTTTTCCAAAATGCTCCCTTATTACAAGGGATTCTGATGATTCCGTCTGTCAGCATAAAGGAGATCTTTAGCAAAAACAGAGAGAGATCCTTAACTTTGGGTGTTCCTGTAAAACAGGGGTATTAACCCTTTGCTTCCCAAGCCAACGACCCACTCCATCCACAGACACTACACAGACACGTTATTCGCTTTTAAAGGCATAATTCGCATCATGACACAACAGTAATCTGTATTCCACTAAATAATTTACAACAAACGCGAATCTTCTAGCAAGAGGTGACCGAGCGTCAGACGGACAGCTTGGTTTTCTGGTCTCACCTCCGGGCGGGCTGCAGCTCCTGACTCCGACCCCTCGGCTCCTCTGACTTTTTTAAAATTTATTTATTTTTGGCTCACTCCGTAACGTTCCCCTATTTCATAAAATGCATGCGCTCTAGCTGCCCCCTCCTCATTTAACGATCCCACTGACCACTTCTGACCTAAAGCCAAGAAAACTGTCACGACGTTCAACCCTCTCCCCCCAGCCACCCTTCTTGGACCCGGAGGATCCCCAATTCAAAACTTTGCCCTCCCGGTTTCCCGTGGACTCCCCGCTTCCCACCACCTGAGAGAAGACGCGGGGAGGGTCGTCACCGGTGGTTGGGCTCCGGAGGGCGTGGACGCCCTTGGCGACCAGAGGCGGAGAAGGTCGCCCCCAAGGTCCCCCGCCTGGGGAGAGCGACCCCCAAACCCCGAACCGAGCCTCCGGGAGGGCCCGGCCGGCGGGCAGCCCCGGCCTCGTCCCGGACCCTCGCCCGGGCTCCGCGACGACCCCGCCGGCCCCCGCCTCGGGGCCCCCGGACCCCCTCCTCGGGCCCCGGGCCCGGCGCGCGCCGCGGGCCTCGGCGGTCGCCAGCCGGCACCGGCGCTGCCCAGACCCGGTCTTCTCAGGCGGACCCGGACCACCGACCCCCGACCCGGGACCGGCCGTCCCCGCTCCGGTCCGGCGCGTCCGCGACCCCCGCCCCAGGCCGCCAGCCGCGCCGGCCACACCTCCGACACTTACCGCCGCCGCCCTCGCCGCCGCCGCCGCCGCCGTCTTCGTCCATCTTGAGGCCGCTCCCGCAGCCGGCGAGCCCGGGGCCGGCGGGCGAGGGGCCGCGGGTGCGGAGCGCGCGGGCGGCCGTGCAGCTCCAGCAGCGCGCGGACCGGGTCGCTGCCCGGGCCTCCTCCCGCGGGGCGGGGCGCTCGCCGCTCGGCGCCGCCGTCACGTGGCGCGCAGGCCCCGCCCCCGGCTGCGGTGGGCGGGGCCCGAGGCCGCGCGGCCCCGCCCGCGGGAACCCGCCCGGACCCCTCGTGAACGCGCTCGGCCCCGCCCGGGGCCCCGCGAGGGTGAGAGGGGACCCTCCGGGGGTGACGCGGGCTTGCACACCCGGCCCCGCCCCGCCTCCGAGCAGCCTTGGGACGGACGTGCGGTCCGGGGCAGGCGAATTCCCAGTCTACAAAACCCGGCGGCGGGAGGTCCTCCTCGCACGTGCACCCAGGGAAAAAAGATCAAGAAACGTATTTAAAAGTCAAACCTTCGCCCTTCGGCCCGAGAAATTTTAGAGTAATTCCAGCCTTCCCGCTTTTTGGTGTAGAATGGAGCCTCTCCTTTTCTGGAGATGAGTGCACTCCAACAAAGTGTAAAGCTTGTAAATAAACGTTATCATGAGGTTGGAACCGAATCCCCAGCCGGCACACCTGGGGCCCACCCTCAGAGGGCTTTGTAGGGTTGGCCCGTCCGGCCCCAGTTGCTCCTGCGCTTTCTCTCCCGTCTCCCTTGGAAAGCTGCCAGCTGCCCTGGATTTCTGATGCAGAAGGAGCTCTGAATTGAATTTCCCGTGGGCACAGCCGCGGACCTCAGCACAGGCCTCCTGGGCAGAAGGCCTCAGCTTGCCCCTGCTCCATATCTTCCCCGATCTCCTTTCCCACTCCGCATCTTGCTTCCAGTAACTCCTCCTGAACCATTGAATGGGGCCCCTCCCAAGCTTTTCTGTTCAATTTGCTGGAACTAAATTGCATTAAAGAAAAGGAAACATTGTAATGGAGGAGATAATTCATCTCTAATATAATTTTCCAGCAAGTGTTTTATATTTACAAATGGCCCATTGAGTTGAAGGAACTTTCTGCTGTCATTTATCACAATGGACATTTTTCACTTTTTTGTTCAAGGGTGTGGAATGATTCCAAAGAGTGCAATCTCCTGATAATCTCAAAAATTAAACACTCAGCATTCTGGTGCTGCTCAGGCCTCCCGGCACACTTCTGGGTGAGATAAGACCTGTGGCAGCTTATGTGACAAATATACAACAGAAAAGGGGTCTAGGCATCAGGAGATGTAGGTTTGCATCCCAGCCCACAGACTTGGCTTCCTGGTCTTGTTCCTGTTGGCTTGGTAATCTTGGAGATAACAGCGTAGTTACTGAGAAAAATGACAGCATACTTTGAACTTGATAATGTGACATGTGGAGCTTTGAACTCAGTGATACTATCAATTTTAAGTGCTTTTAAATGTCAACTCCTAATTCTTTAGGTTTCTTAGAGTGTGAGCCATAGATGCTTCTCTCAAAGTTTGAGTCTGAAAATTGCCTCTCTGATCTCCACCCAAGCTCATTTCCATCAGAATCAGTCATAGCCCAGTTATTTGTAAGCAGGGTATTATATTATCTCCACAGCTTAGCCAGGGCCTCCATTTCGACAAAGCCTGCAAAAAGTGTTGGGAGAATAAAGGCTCCGACTATAAGCCTTTATTTCTGTACTTGAATGGCATAATTGGAAGACTTAAAAACCTTCAGTATGCGAAGGAATTAATATCTAATTGAAAAATTAGATTTTTGGGAAAAGAGCTGCTTTCCAGTACCTCTTAAATGCCACCAAGATAGCAGGTATCTAATCTGCTCACATGCAGGTTGGCCCTACATAGGAACATGAAGTATCCTAATTATCCACTAAGATAGGCACTCACTTTATGCCCATCTGTGTTACTCGGATGTTGAAAGCTTTATAAGTGAATCTGTAAGGAAACAATTCATGCAGCAGATACCACTCCAAGTGTTAAACCCAAAACCTTGTTGCAATCATTCCATCAGACAATCCATATTTAGGGACCTGCTGTGTTTCAAGCACTGTCCCAGGTGCTGGGAATACGATAATGAAAAAGATAGATTCAGTTCCTGTCCTCAAGCGACATACGGCCTAGAAGGAATACAGCCATTAAGCATATAATTACTCAAACAATTATTTAATTGAAAATTTGATGTCCTATCCTATTTATAGACTTTCTCACAGTGTTTGCTGTTTCCTGTCTATTGGCTTTGCAGCCTTGAAACTCCTTCAGACCAAGACTGTAGTCTGTGTGTATTTTGTCTCTGTGATCCACTGCAGGGCCTGGCCATATCAAAGAAAAGTAGAAAGCAACAGTTTTTGCTTGAACTAGACGTATTTGGTATTGCTGCTGGAACAGGGCAAGCAAAAGTGAGAGACATCTTGAAAACATGTTGAAACCCATTTATCAGCCCTTTGACCATTGCAGAAATAGTTTAAGAAATCAAGAATGGGCACACATGGGCTTCCCTGGTGGCGCAGTGGTTGAGAATCTGCCTGCTAATGCAGGGGACACGGGTTCGAGCCCTGGTCTGGGAAGATCCCACATGCCGCGGAGCAGCTGGGCCCGTGAGCCACAACTACTGAGCCTGCGCGTCTGGAGCCTGTGCCCCGCAACGGGAGGGGCCGCGATAGTGAAAGGCCCGCGCACCGCGATGAAGAGCGGTCCCCGCACCGCGATGAAGAGTGGCCCCCGCTTGCCGCAACTAGAGAAAGCCCTCGCACGAACCGAAGACCCAACACAGCCAAAAATAAATAAATAAATAAATAAATAAATAAAGTAGCTATAAAAAAAGAAAAGAACATTAAAAAAAAAAAAAAAAAAAAAGAATGGGCACACATTCTGGAAAGGTCAGAGGACTTCTCCTTTGTATAGTCATCTCCATCCTCCAAGTGGAAGTCTATGAAATCGGACAGAAGTGTCCTCGCCCAGCACTAAGGTCACAATAGCCAAAACCCTGCCAAGGCCAGTTTCTTCGCACTCAGTCAGAAAGAGGCTGCCCACGCCACCTACACAGAGCAGTTCCCGTCTCCTCTGATACTGATCAAGAAATGCAGAGACAGCAGTGACCGTCAGCAGATGGAAACCTCAACTAATCCGTTACATCTGCTCAGGGGTCTCTGGTCCAGTCTGGGAAAGGCGCACACAGCGGCCAGCTCGCTGCTGGCTCACGGTCACGAAAGGAAAGCAACGCTTTCTGAAATCTAATTTCATCTAGGAAAGAAAACGTCTCATTGGAATCGAGATGATCTCGTGCAGACTAGCATTCTCCGCTCTGCCCTGGCAAACAACGGGGGTCCAAGTGTCAAGTCACATCCTCATTAAATTTTCAAAAGCCCAGACATCATGTCCTTCACAGCGTCCATTTCCCTTTCCAATCGTTCAGTGCAGTCTACCTTGGTCTTATTCTCTCCCCCCTGGAATCCACACAATTGACAACAGTTCTCTGGCCTCAGATTACCAAGGGCAGCTTAACTCCTTTTAGATTGATTAGTCACTTGCATTTTTGCAAGAACAAAGGCGGTCAAATTTCTCAGTAGTGGTAAACTTGGGAAAAAATAACTTGGCCACCATTTCAAGCTATTTCTTTGGAAGAAAGGCATTTCACATACCCACTCAAGGCAGCGTGGATATGAAGAGTTATCAAATGCAAAGTGTCCTCCGTAGTAATAAAAAGCTGTGTTATTTTTATCTCGTTCTTCATTTTTATGGGATGTCCCTGACCTACTAAAAACAAAAACAAAAAAAAAATTTTTTTTAATTTAAAAAGGTCCCCTTCAGATGTTGGTCAGACTCTGCTGTGTGCAGCTTAAACTCATCAGGAAAATCCATCCCCGGGTGCAGAGTGGACTATCGGACAGGCAATTAAAGAGGAAAAAAATGTGAAAATGACATACATTAGTACCTGGAACATCTGTCTGTGATCATGGTCCTCTGAATAGAAACTGTGCTCTTAGCCAGCAATCAAGTGACAGAACAAACACCCATCACGGACCCAGAGAGCCTAACTGTGCCCAAGCAAAGGTGAGTCGGCAATTTGACTTGTAGGATGGCGAAAGCCAGCCATGAATTCCAGTCATTCACTGACTTTGCCAAAAGGCCGCATAATGCCCAGTGAAGTCATTAGGTTCCCAGCCACAATGCATCACAGCACACCACCTCTGCTAACTGGATACTGCAGACTCTAAAGTCAGACGGCCCAGGTACTTTGAGTTCTTGGCTGTGTGACCTTGGGCAAATTGCTTCACCTCTCTGTGCCCTAGTTTCTGCAGCTGAAATGGAACCAACAACGACTTTGCCCCATATGAGTACTCTGAGAACTAGAACTAGATGCTATCATACACCAACAGTGTATGGCACACAGTAAGTGCTCAATCAACGCTCATCATTGTTATGCACAGAGGCAGAAAGCTTCTCCACTACCTCTTTCACAAGCCAGACAGGATGCATGTGACAAAGCTGAATCTTAGTAAGGGCTCCCCGCCTTCACGGCCACCTTCTAGCTGCTGTGTTTTCCTCCCAGTCTGTCTTCTGGAACATACCTTGCCACACTCCACGCCCTCTGCTTGTGAATTGTCCCACACTTCATACCTCACTAGTCCTCTAAAGAACTGGGTTCTTAGGGCCACGGTCACACGCGTGCAGCTCCACAGGGGATTCTGGGGACTCTGTGCCCCTCCCTTGATGTTACTTTATTCATTCGAAACCTGCTTCTTAGCTCCCCCACCATGCAGGCCCTGGGGATTCAACAAGAGCCAGCAGTCAGTGACGTTTAATGATGGCCCCGTCAGACCTCAGCATCCAGAGGGACAATAACAGCCCCAGAAACCTTCACCACACACCCCCTTGCAGCTGCCAAGGTTCCTTTTCTTAGGCAAGAAAGAGAGAGGGGAAGGGTTTGGCATGCACCCCCCGCTCAAATACTTCTCCCTCAGTGATAGGTTAATCATACTAGTTTAATTTGTAGAGATCTTCTGTTTGGTCAATACATTTTTAGCATTTAATAAATGTTATTAAAATCCATCACTGAGGTTTCGAATATATAAACACACTACTGAGGACCCCTATTCACTGGAATAAAAACAGTGCAAGTGATTGCTTGTCTTTCCATCATGTTGCCCAATGACACAATATGAAATCTCTCTTTCCCCTCCTTTAACAACATACAGGGCAGATTCTGACCATCCTGATCACTTTTGTTGTTAAAAATAATGTAGCTTAGGGGCTTCCCTGGTGGCACAGTGGTTGAGAGTCTGCCTGCCAATGCAGGGGACAAGGGTTCGAGCCCTGGTCTGGGAAGATCCCAAATGCTGCGAAGCAACTGGGCCCGTGAGCCACAACTACTGAGCCTGCGCGTCTGGAGCCTGTGCTCCGCAACAAGAGAGGCCGCGATAGTGAGAGGCCCGCGCACCTCCCGTGATGAGGAGTGGCCCCTGCTTGCTGCAACTAGAGAAAGCCCTCGCACAGAAATGAAGACCCAACACAGCCAAAAATAAATAAAGTAATTAATTAATTAATTTAAAAAAAAATAATAATAATAATGTAGCTTAGACAGACTTCTGATTCCAGAAATATGGAGTTGATGTACTTTTTCCTATTCCTCCTGCTAAGTACAACTAAAATCCATGAACATTACACAGGAAGACTTGGAAAGATGAGGGCAGAAGGACTAGGGACATCGGGAACCAAGGAACAACATGGTGGTGAGTTCCCTGAGTTTTCTTTTTGCCTCAGAGATCCCAGACTTGATGCTGGAGAAGCCAGAAACCCAGACACACCAACTGGTGCAAAGAAGGAAAAACTACAACAAAAGCCTCCTCTCTCTAGTCGAAGGATCAGGAAAGGTACAGCCTAACAAGACAGAAAACTTTTAGATAATAAGTTTCTACTCCACTGCAGGCAGCCCCACTCCCACCAAAATCAGCAAAAGGCTGAGAGAGGAGCCTAGCTCTCCACTCTCTCCAAGCTGAAAGGAGGTATCCCAAACCAATGCCCCCTCTCCAAGGCTGGTACTGGAGAAAGTCAAGTAGGGGACCCAGACTTTCACTCCAGCCAGGCAGTAATGAGGCCCCCTCTCCCTCTCCACTGGGTCTGGGGAGCATCAGGACTTTGACCACCCTCAGCAGTGACAAGGCCCCCTGTCACCCATGGTACCAGTGGAGGCCATGGGTAGCAGTGATAAAGCACCCCAGCCTCTCCCAGCTAAGGCAGTATCAGCAGGGGCCTGGGGGAGCCTGAACTTCCATCTCCACTCAGCAGTAACAAGGTACCCTTTCCCCCAACGCAGGATGTCCACAGAGGCCAAGTGGAGAACCTGGACTTCCACCCCTCACCTGGTAGTAATGAGGAAGAATTCCCCCCCTTACTTTGCTGGAGATGTCAGTGGAGGCAGACATAATAAAAATATTTATCGAAGGCCCAAAGTCTTATAATAATACCAGAAAGTCCAGGAAACAATTGAAAATTACTCATCGCACCAAGAACCAGGAAAATCCAGGTTGAATGAGAAAAGACAATTGATAGATTCTGATACCAAGAAGACAGAGATGTCAGAATAATATGAATAAGATTTTGAAGCAGCTATTAGAAAAATTTTCAACAAGCAATGATGTACACACTTGAAACAAACGAAAACATAGAAAGTCTCAGCAAAGAAATAGAAGATCTCGAGACTTCCCTGGTGGTCGAGTGGTAAAGAATCTGCCTTACAATGCAGGGGATGCAGTTTCGATCCCTGGTCAGGGAACTAGGATCCCACATGCTGCAGAGCAGCTAAGCCCACATGCCACAACTACTGAGCTGACGCACCCCAGAGCCTGCGCACCGCAACTAGAGAAGAGAAAACCTGTACACCACAACTAGAGAGAAGTCCGCACACCACAACAAAGAGCCTGTGAGCCCCAACGAAAGACCCCATGTGCTGCAACTAAGACCTGACCCAGTCAAAAATAAATTAAATAAATAATTTAAAAAGAAATAGAAAATATCAACAAAGAAATAGAAGAGGGACTTCCCTGGTGGCACAGTGGTTAAGAATCTGCCTGCCAATGCAGGGGACACGGGTTTGAGCCCTGGTCCAGGAAGATTGCACATGCCGCAGAGCAACTAAGCCCGTGCGCCACAACTACTGAAGCCCGTGCGCCTAGAGCCCGTGCTCTGCAACAAGAGAAGCCACCACAATGAGAAGTCTGCACACTGCAATGAAGAGTAGACCCCGCTCACCACAACTAGAGAAAGCCTGCATGCAGCAATGAAGACCCAATGCAGCCAAAAATAAATAAATTTATTTTAAAAAAAAAGAAATGGAAGAAACAAAGAAGAACCAAATGGAAATTTTAGAAGTGAAAAAAATAACCAACCCCCCCCCAAAAAAATCAATTATGGGCTTACAGCAGAATGGAAGGGATGAAGGAAAGAATCAATGAACTTGAAGAAAGAGCAACAGAAATTACCAAATCTGAACAACAGAGAAATATAGGCTGTAAAAAAATGAGCAGAGCCTCAGGCATCTGTGGGACTATAACAAAAGAACTAACACTCTTGTCATCAGAGTTCTGCAGAAAGAGAGGATAAAGAGGGTGGAGTAGAAAAAGTATTTGAAAAAATAATGGCTAGAAACTTCCCTAATTTGGCAAATATCCTAAACCTACAGATTCAAGAAGCTAAGCAAATACCGAAGAGGATGAATCCAAAGAAGTCCATGCCAAGACACATCATAGGAAAACATTGAAAATAAAGAAATGGACAGTTTCTCTCTCTCTCTCTCTCTCTCTCTCTCTCTCTCTCTTAGCTGCTGCCACCATATGGACAAGTCTCAGCTAGATTGGTGGAGAAACCTCAGCCAACATCAACTGCTAGCACTTGAGACAGGAGATGAGTTGCCACATGACAGCAGCACATGAGGATCCCAAGCAAAGCTAACAGAAGAACCAAGTCAGCAGCCCCTCGAGAACTGTGAGCAAATAGATATAGTGATCAAGAATTTCTTGGTAAGGAGCTCCACTGATATTTTTGTTGTGTCTGTTGGTCATCAACAAGGTTTGGAACTCACTAGTGTAGACCTTGGAGACCAAGTTCTACTGGGTCACCTGTACTTTGGAAGCCTACTAAGTCTGCTCTACTCATGGCACCTGGGCAAGGAAACCAATTCTCTATCACCTAGTGTACAGGTCAGGACTTTTTCTATTGCAAGTATCAAAAAACCCAACTAAAACTGCTTAAAGAAAATGTATTGGGCTTCCCTGGTGGCTCAGAGGTTGAGAATCTGCCTGCCAATGCAGGGGACACGGGTTCGAGCCCTGGTCTGGGAGGATCCCACATGCCACGGAGCAACTAGGCCCGTGAGCCACAATTACTGGGCCTGCGCGTCTGGAGCCTGTGCTCCGCAACAAGAGAGAGGCTGCGATAGTGAGAGGCCCGCGCACCGCAATGAAGAGTGGCCCCCACTTGCCGCAACTAGAGAAAGCCCTCACACAGAAACGAAGACCCAACACAGCCATAAATAAATAAATAAATAAATAAGTAAACAAACCCAAAGTTAAAAAAGAAAGTAATGAAATGGAAAAAAATCTTGAAAGCCGTGAGAGAGAAACACCTTATGTTCTATATTTTTAACACAATAAAATTAATTATTTCATTAATTTTAAAAAGCTGCAAAAAAAAAGAGAGTACAAAGTGAAAGAGAAAAAAAAAAGCTGGTACTTTGAAAAGATAGGTAAAATTGACAAACTTCTAGCAAGACTGAAAAAGAAAAATGAGAGGGAAAACATGCATTACCAATATCAGGAATGAAACAGTGCCTGCAGAGATTAAAAGGACAATAAAGGCATACTAAGAAACCTATATACTCATAGATATATGACAACTTAGATGAAATGGGACAATTTCTCAAAAAGCAAAAACTGTCACCACTCACCACAAATGAAATAGGTAATTTAAAGAACCTGTAACAATTAAGGAAATTGGAATCATAATTTTTAAACTTCCAAAAAAGAAATCTTCAGGCCCAGATAGTATTACTGGAGAAGCCTACCAAATGTTTAAATGAACATCAGTTCTACACAATTTCTTCCAGAAAAGATAAGCAAAGGAAACACTTCCCAATTCATTTTATAAAGCCAGTATTACCCTGTTAACAAAACCAGACAAAGACAGCACAAACAAGGAAAATTACAATGTCCTTCATGAATATAGATACAAAAATCCTTAACAAAATATTAACCAAAAAATGTAGCAACATATAAAAAGAATTACACACCAGGACTGAGTGGGATCTATTCCAGGGATGCAAGCCTGGTTCAACAGTCATAAATCAATTGATGTAATCTACCATGCTCACAGGCTAAGAAAAATTACATGATCATATAAATGGATGTGGAAAAAGCCATTCACAAAATTCAGTACCATTCATGACTTAAAACTCTTTGACGCTAGGCATAAACGGGGACTTCCTTAATTTGGTAAAGAAAAAAAAAAATCTACAGGACTTCCCTGGAGATCCAGTGGTTAAGACTCCACGCTTCCCCTGTTGGGGGTGGGGGGCATGAGCTCGATCCCTGGTCAGGGAACTAAGATCCCGCAGGCCATGCGGTGCGGCCAAAAAAAAAAAATCTGCCAAAAGCCTATAGCTAGGACTTCCCTGGTGGCGCAGTGGTTAAGAATCCACCTGCCAGGGCTTCCCTGGTGGTGCAGTGGTTGAGAGTCTGCCTGCTAATGCAGGGGACATAGGTTCGCACCCTGGTCTGGGAAGATCCCACATGCCGCAGAGCAACTAGACCCGTGAGCCACAACTACTGAGCCTGCGCGTCTGGAGCCTGTGCTCCGCAACAAGAGAGGCCACGATAGTGCGAGGCCCGCGCACCGCGATGAAGAGTGGCCCCCGCTTGCCGCAACTAGAGAAAGCCCTAGCATAGAAACGAAGACCCAACGTAGCAATCAATCAATCAATAAAAAAAAAAAATTAAAAAAAAAAAGAATCCACTTGCCAATGCAGGGGACACGGGTTTGAGCCCTGGTCCAGGAAGATCCCACATGCTGCGGAGCAACCAAGCCCGTGCACCACAACTACTGAGCCTGAGCTCTAGAGCTCACGAGCCACAACTACGAGCCCATGTGCCACAACTACTGAAGCCCGTGCACCTAGATCCCATGCTCTGCAACAAGAGAAGCCACTGCAATGAGAAGCCTGCACATCACAACTAGAGAAAGCCCACGCACAGCAATGAAGACCCAACACAGCCAAAAAATTTAAAATTAATTAATTAAATTTTTTTTTAATTTTATTTATTTTATTTATGGCTGTGTTGGGTCTTCGTTTCGTGAGAGGGCTTTCTCTAGTTGTGGCAAGCGGGGGCCACTCTTCATCGCGGTGCGCGGGCCTCTCACTGTCGCAGCCTCTCCTGTCGCGGAGCACAGGCTCCAGACGCGCAGGCTCAGTAATTGTGGCTCACGGGCCTAGTTGCTCCGCGGCATGTGGGATCCTCCCAGACCAGGGCTCGAACCCGTGTCCCCTGCACTGGCAGGCAGACTCTCAACAACTGCGCCACCAGGGAAGCCCTAATTAATTATTTATTTTTAAAAAGCCTATAGCTAGCATCACACTTAATTTTGAAAGACTGATGGATGTTCCCCTAAGATTGGGAACAAAGCTGGGATTTCACTCTCACCACTACCACTCAGCATAATCCTGGAAGTTCTAGCCAGAACAACAAAGCAAGAAAAGCAAGAAAAGGCATACAAATGACAAAGGAAAAAGCAAAAGTGTTCCTATTTACAGATCACGTGCTTGTCTACATAGAAAATTCCAAAGAATCTATAAAAAAATCTCCTAGGACTTATAAGTAAGTGAATTCAGTAAGGTCACAGGATGCAAGATCAATATATGAAAATTAATTGTATTTCTGTATACCAGCAACGAACACGCGCAAGTTCCCTCGCTGCACTGACCCCAAAGAATCCCTTGTACCTCTAATTGCTCCCCGGAGGGCGCCAACTGCACAGCGGCTACCTGGGGCAGGGTGGTGTTGTCTGGGAAGGGGCAAAGGGAGCTATGGAAGTTTAACCTAAAAACACCCACGCACCCACACACACACACACACACACAAAATGCAGTCGTGCTTAAAAGAGAAGGAGGGGGGCTTCCCTGGTGGCGCAGTGGTTGAGAATCTGCCTGCCAACGCAGGGGACACGGGTTCGAGCCCTGGTCTGGGAAGATCCCACATGCCGCGGAGCAACTAGGCCCGTGAGCCACAAGTACTGAGCCTGCGCGTCTGGAACCTGTGCCCCCAAACAAGAGAGGTCGCGATAGTGAGAGGCCCGCACACCGCGATGAAGAGTGGCCCCCACTTGCCGCAACTAGAGAAAGCCCTCTCACGAAACGAAGACCCAACACAGCCATAAATAAATAAATAAATAATCCTTCCCTCTATTAAAAAAAAAAAAGAGAGAGAAAAAGAGAAGGAGGGGAACATAGGTAGTCTGGCTTGCAATCGGTGTTTCTGTGTATTAGGTTTGTGTGTTTGGGGTTTTTGGATCATTGCTGCCATTTGTAGTTTCTGTTTGTGTACCAAGTTGAATAGTGTCACCCCACCCCAAAATTCATATCCACCCAGAATGTCAGAATATGACCCTATTTGGAAGTTGGGTCTCTGCAGATGTAATCAGTTAAGATGAAGCCATACTGGATTAGGGTGGGCCATAAATCCAGGGCCTCCTGTCTTTATAAGAAGAGAGGACGCACACAGGGGAGATGGCCGTGTGACAGAGGCCAAGGCTGGAGGGAAGCAACTACCATCTAAGCAAAGCCAAGTACTGCTGAGGACCCAAAGCTAGGAGAGAGGCGCAGGTCGGCCCTACTGACACCTTGATTTCAGACTTCTGGCCTCCAAGACTGGAAGAGAATACATTTCTGTTGTTTTTAAGCCACCCAGTTGGTGGTCACTTGTCACTGATGTGCTAGGAAACAAATACAGTCCGATTCTGCCTTTCCCACGATCTAGAATAAGTGGCATCTTGCTAAGGATGCCTGGGGGGGTGGGGGGATGTGGGGGCTCCTCGGGCAATCAGTGTGGCTTCCTCACAAGGAGAATGAATCCCAGATCCTATTTGGGACCTGAAGAAGTGTCTCCTACACAAGAAAAAGAGGGACACACCCTCAAGCACGCAGCATTTTTCTGTGTGTAAAAGAAGAGCAGGAAAACCAGCAAACAAAAATCACATTCTTGTACAGCCACATGAATGCACTGCCCGGGGCGTGTTCGCCTGGCGCCTGCTTGCTCAGCAGAAGGCCGCGGGTCAGCTGGCTGGGAGCTTAGTCACGGCCTTTCAAACCCTCCTCCGCAGCTTCCAAGTTCAAAGGAGAGAAGAAACAAGGCTTTCTGGACCATCTCAGGGAGACACCCTGCCGGTACATGTGAGTCAGGGTGAGACAGTATCCTAATTTCTTCAAAGGTTTTCAAGTTCTCTTGGCTTCTCCTGAGTGGAGTGGTTTTCAAGTCCCTCCTAAGTCTCGCCCTCATTCTTTACCTTTCTGCCTCTATGAATGCCCCTGGGCTCAGGATCAGAGCAGGCAACCAGGCTGTGTGGCTTTTCCTGGCGCCTCCACCCACAACAGCAACATCAGCCTCTCCACCATCACCAGCATCATCACCATCTCCATCGTGGAATAAGTACAATATTACAGGCACGACTTCTGAGCACCTGCTGTGTGCCAGCCTTCATACGAAGTCCCCTCCCAGCTCCCTCCAGGTAGGCATTGTTCAGCCCCCGGAGAGGCAAGGAAGCTGAGTCTCAGTAACACAAATTAAAATTGTGTAAATAAATAGTGTGCCTGACACCACCCAAGGAGAAAGTGGAGGCCCCGCCAGTCATCCTGCCTCCACTGCCCCTGTTCTTTCAAGACACCGTCCAGCCTCTGAAACACAGAGAAAGGAAAACATTCCAGCCACTCCTGGAATACCACACGTCCAGGGAATACCCAGCCTGCTGCCTGGACACGATTGATGTCCTCACCTGTCCCCCCCCTTTCTTTTCCCATCTTCTGTCACATCTTTGTTAAGCCCCTACCACGTGGCGTGGACACCAATCAGGGGGCCTGGCTTCACATGTACGACTGAATTTCCAAGTGACTGGTCAGAGGGTTTGGGTTGGGGTGTAAGTGCTCAGTGGGTCCGGGGATTCCTTTTAGGGTGAGGCAAATGCTTTGGAACTAGTTGGAGGTGGTGGTGGCACAACATTGTGCATGTACTATGTGCCACTGAATTGTGCACTTTAAAATGGTTGATTTTTAGGGACTTACCTGGCAGTCCAGGGGTTAAGACTCCAAGCTCCTAATGCAAGGGACACGGGTTCAATCCCTGATCAGGGAACTAAGATCCCGCATGCTGTGTGGTGCAGCCAAATAAAATAAAATAATTATTTTTAAAAATTTTTAATAAATAAAATGGTACAGACTTCCCTGGTGGCGCAGTGGTTAAGAATCCACCTGCCAATGCAGGGGACTCAGGTTCGAGCCCTGGTCCAGGAAGATCCCACATGCCGCGGAGCAACTAAGCCCGTGTGCCACAACTACTGAGCCTGCCCTCTAGAGCCCACAAGCCACAACTACTGAGCCCATGTGCTGCAACTACTGAAGCCTGCACGCCTAGAGCCCATGCTCTGCAACAAGAGAAACCACCTCAATGAGAAGTCCACGCACCAAAACGAAGAGTAGCCCCCGCTCGCCACAACTAGAGAAAGCCCACGAAGACCCAACACAGCCAAAAATAATTAATTAATTATAAATAAAGTAAGTAATTAATTAAATGGTTGATTTTTAGATAATCAACAAGGACATACTGTATAGCACAGGGAATTCTACTCAACACTCTGTAATAACCTATATGGGAGAAGAATCTGAAAAAGAGTAGATATACGTATATGTATAACTGAATCACTTTGCTGTACACCTGAAACTAACACACATTGTAAATCAACTATACTCCAATATAAAATAAAAATTAAACTCTCTCTCTCTCTCTCTATATATATATATATATATCATTTTTTTTTTTTAAAGAGGGAATTCCCTGGTGGTCCAGTGGTTAGGACTCTGCTCTTTCACTACCAAGGGTCCAGGTTCCATCCCTGGTTGAGGGACTAAGATCCCGCAAGCTGTGCAGTGCAACCAAAAAAAAGAGGAAAAAAAAGGAAGACAGAAAGAAAAGAAATAAATAAAATGGTTGATTTTATGTGGTGTGAATTTTGCCTCAATAAGTTAAAAGGGTTTGGGAATTGCATGACAAAGGCACCCCATGGCTGAGGATGTTTAATGCTGTCACCGCCTAAAAGCCCATCTCACCTCTTTCTTTGCCGGAACCACTTCAGGCAGCAGCCAGCTCCCCAGGACAGCCTTGGTGTTGGCGGGTCATTCGGTGAGCCGCGCTGGGGCACAATTTTGGTGGCACTGTCCTGCCCTCCCATTTCAGTGTCCCCATGTCTTACACATCCTGTTCACACTAAAGCTGAAGTGAGACAGGATAGCCAGGGACTTGAAAGTAGGGTTTGCTGAGAGGTGATTCAGGAAGATGGACTCTCCAAGTACCTGCCCCTCCGAGGCTATGATTTCCCCTTCGGTGGTGCTTCTAGAAAACTGATGACAGACAGAGCGACCCACGCATGTCACTGAGCACCGTCCCCAGGGAGCGTGAGAAGGCAGCTGCCTAATTGCTGGGTGGCCTCTGACGGCTGTGACCCTCCGACACATGTTGCCTGGCAGGTCTTCCAAGAGATGCTGCAGGAGGCCCCAGCAGGACCAACCTGGCCACAGGTGAGGAAGGGCAGCTTCCAGCCTTCTTGACGAGGAGAGAGAGAAACTGAAACAAAAAACAGCCAAAGAATCCCATCAAAGGTGCCCAAGCAAATCCTGGTCCACACACATTCACAATAGCCAAAGGTGAAATAGATAGCTAATGAGAACCTACTGTAGAGCACAGGGAACTCTACCCGGTGCTCTGTGGCGACCTAAATGGGAAGGAAATCCAAAAAAGATGGGATATATGTATACGTATGACCGACTGACTTTGCTTTACAGCAGAAAATAACACAACATTGTAAAATAACTATACTCCAATAAAAATTAATTTTAAAATAAATAAATAAAGTTTATAAAATAAATTATCAAAATGGTAATTAAAAAAACAAAAAAACAATAGCCAAAGGTGGAAACATCCCAAGTGTCCATCAACCGTCAATGAATGATGGATAAACAAGGGGTGGAAATCCATACGATGAAATATTGCTCAGCCATAGAGGGGAATGACACACACTATGATGTGGATGGACCCTGAAAACATGAAGCTCTGTGAAGGAAGCCAGACACAAAAAGTCCACAGTCTGCATGATTCCATTTATACGATCTGTCTCAAATAAGTAAATTCACAGAGACAGAAAGTGAATTGGTGGTTGCAGGGATGGGGGAGGGAGGGGCGTGGCGGATGAGGAGTGGCGCTTCATGGTATGAGTTTCCCTTTGCAGGTGATGAAAATGTTTGGGGAACTTGTTAGAGGTGGTGGTCACACAACATTGCAAATGTACTAAATGCCACTGACCTAACACTTTAAAACGGTTAATTAAAAAAATTATATACATGTCTGTAGGAAAATCTACATAACATAAAGTTTACCATTTTAGCCATCTTGAAATGTCTGGTTCCGGGGCGTGAAGTACATTCACATTGTTGTGCAACCATCACCACCACCATCCACCTCCAGAACTTTGTCATCTTCCCAAACTGAATCTCTTTCCCCTTTAAACACTAATTCCCTATCCTCCTCCTTCAGCCCTTGTCAGACACCCTTCTACTTTCTGTCTCAACTCCAGGGACCTCTTATAAGAGGAATCATATAATATTTGCCCTTTTGTGATTAAAATAGTTAATTTTATGTCATGTGAATTTCACGTTGATTGGAAAGAAAGCGAGAAAGAAGGAAAGGAAGGAAGGAAGGGGAAGGGGAAGGAGAAGGAAAGGGATGGGAAGGAAAGGGAGAAAGAAAGAAAGAAAGGAAGGAAGGAAGGAAGGAAGGAAGGAAGGAAGGAAGGAAGGAAGGAAGAAAGGGAGAAAGAAAGAAAGGGAGAGAGAGAGAGGGAGGGAAGGGGGGAATAAAGGAAAAGAAACCAATCAATCCATCTTGGCCCCCTCCTCACTGAGACTGTTGTAGCCACAGACTGGATCTGGGTCAAGGTGACCACAGCCCCTTCTGAATCTACCCTTCACCCTCTACTGTCATCCCCAGGGATGAGACTGAATTGGCAGCAGGTCAAAATAAAATGTTTGTGGGGCAGTAGCAGCCTTAGGGGGCCTGTGAGATGCTGGTGGGAGAAAATGCCATCCTGGGCCTCAGATAACAGCTTCATGAACAACTCTCAGGTTTAAGTGCATGAGAAAAATGTCTCGGCTGTGGTTTCCTCTCTAAGTGTTCCAGAGCGGACAGCTCATTCCTGCTAATGGAAAGGCCTGCATCCGCTTCCTGTATGTCGTGAATGGGGTAAAAACCCAGGAGAGAAAGTACCCACGCCATCGCCAATCGCACCCCGTCCATTTGTGTGCTGAGCCTAACTTCAGGTTAATTATTTATGATGGGGCTCCAAAGGAAGTGTTAGTAAGAGACTGGCTGCCTCTTCTAATTGCCAGGTTTCTGAGAAGAAGCTTCAGCCTGGAGGGATTTTTGTGATTAGAATGAAAGGAAATATAAAAAAGCAAAGTGTGCTTTGGCCTGGTCCAAAAGAACAGACTACTGAGAAGTAAAAAGAAAAATTAATTATTAATAACCAGAATATGGAAAGAAAAGGGGACGACAGAGGAAAGACGGTTTCTACCCAGCCCTCACCTGAATCTCCCGCAACCAGAAACCAAGGGGAGCTGCCCACAGAGTCATACACCAGACGTGGAGCAGATCGGTTGTCGATTCTGAAGATGAAACAGCATAAGGCTGCCTTCTGTTGGGAAATCTCAGAGCCAGGGGTCTAAGGTAGAGGGGGCTTCACCATGAAATCAAACTGAAATTTGGTTTTCCAAAAACAGCACGTATGACACCTATTTAATTTCTAGCCATTTTTGTCTTATAAGCGCATCATCTAACTTTACAAAAAAAATTTTTTTATTGAAGTATAGTTGATTTACAAAGTTGTGTTAATTTCTGCTGTACAGCAAAGTGATTCAGTTATACATATGTATATATATATATATATATATATATTTTTTTTTTTTTTTTTTTATAGCTACTTTATTTATTTATTTTTATTTTTTTTATTTTTGGCTGCGTTGGGTCTTCAGTTCATGCGAGGGCTTTCTCTAGTTGAGGCAAGTGGGGGCCACTCTTCATCGCGGTGCGGGGACCGCTCTTCATCGCGGTGCGCGGGCCTTTCACTATCGCGGCCCCTCCCGTCGCGGGGCACAGGCTCCAGACGCGCAGGCTCAGTAGTTGTGGCTCACGGGCCCAGCTGCTCCGTGGCATGTGGGATCTTCCCAGACCAGGGCTCGAACCCGTGTCCCCTGCATTAGCAGGCAGATTCTCAACCACTGCGCCACCAGGGAAGCCCTGTATATATATTTTTAAATATTCTTTTCCATTATGGTTTATCATAGGAAATTGAATATAGTTTCCTGTGCAATACAGTAGGACCTTGTTGTTTGTCTATCCTGTATATAAAAGCTTACATCTGCTAACCCCAACCTCCCACTCCATCCCTCCCCCAACCCCCTCCCCCTTGGCAACCACCAGTCTGTTCTCTATGTCTGTGAGTCTGTTTCTGTTTCATAGAAAGGTTCATTTGTGTCATATTTTAGATTCCACATATAAGTGATATCATATGGTATTTGTCTTTCTCTTTCTGACTTAGTTCGCTTAGTATGATCATCTCTAGTTGCATCCATGTTGCTGCACATGGCATTATTTCATTCTTTTTTATGGCTGAGTAGTATTCCATTGTATATATGTACCATATCTTCTCTATCCATTCATCTGCTGATGGACATTTAGGTTGTTTCCGTGTCTTGGCTATTGTGAATAGTGCTGCTGTGAACATAGGGGTGCATGTATCTTTTTGAATTAGAGTTTTGTCTGGATATATACACAGAAGTGGGATTGCTGGATCATATAGTAGCTCTATTTTTAGTTTTCTGAGGAACCTCCGTACAGTTTTCCACAGTGGCTGCACCAACTTACATTCCCACCAACAATGTAGGAGGGTCCCCTTTTCTCCACATCCTCTCCAGCATTTGTTATTTGTAGAGTTTTTAATGATGGCCATTCTGACTGGTGTGAGGTGATACCTCATTATAGTTTTGATTTGCATTTCTCTAACAATTATCGATGATCAGAGTCTTTTCATGTGCCTATTGGCCATTTGTATTTCTTCTTCGGAGAAATGTCTATTTAGGTCTTTTCATCTAACGTTTTTGTAGCTGCTTCTTACTTGGGCAATGAGTACCCAGCCCTTGGATCATTCACATCCCGCAAGATCAGAAAGGAAGAAAAAAATAGAAAGAAAAAAGGCTTCCAAATAGTCCCATTTTGCTACTCAGAGAAAATTTGGTAGGGAAAGAAGTTATAATGATAGCAGATAAAATGCAATTCGAAAGTTACCTGTTTATTTATGTATCACCTCTGTCCCCGGCCATCACTGACAACTAAGAGTTGACTTACTTATCAGTTTAAATCCCAGGTACTCTTCCTTGGGAGCAAGAAATGGCGTATCAGGAAACGGTGAGAAGTTCCGTGGCAAAGACACAATTTGTAGCTCAACTGCTGGAGGATTTTTTCATTTGCATCCCACCAGGCAAACTCAAGTCTGAGTTTCTATGACTTTTGAGGCACATTTTACTTCCTTGCCTGGCACTCCACTCACCTCAGCAAGAACTAAGGTGTGGAATTTAATAACAGGCATGCTTAATTATAGACGTTGCATTTGCCTGTCCTGGAGGATTGAAAACAAAGTGTCTCCTAAAAAACTCAAGACCGGGGTCATGAAGGGGATCAGACTCACAGGTCAAGAAATGCCACCAGACGTTTAAGAAATGGATGGATGGGAACTTCCCTGGTGGAACAGTGGCTAAGACTCTGCGTTCCCAACGCATGGCGCCTGGGTTCGATCCCTGGTCAGGGAACTAGATCCCACATGCCGTAACGCAGATCCCGCAGGCAGCAACGAAGACCCGACAGAGCCAAATAAATAAATAAATAAATAAAATATTTAAAAAACAAAAAAAAAAAGGAAATGGACCGATGATGAAGCAGGGAGGGGCTGTGTATGGTGACTGAAACTCTTCCAGGGTTATCCACTAGAGGACCCGCCCCAGTGAGGCCCCTGATGATATAGGCAGTGCAGCGCACAGGTCCAAGTCGGAAAATATTGCTATGACTTTTCCTCTGCCAGGAAGGTACCTCCCTGTTTCTTTCCTCAGTCAACTCAATGCCCTCAAGACCCTTGTCCGACGATGTAATTGTCCCCCCCCCATGGTGGAGTGAGCTCCCCATCACAGGAAACATTCAAGTAGAAATAAGAGAAAATACGTCTGTACTACATTTGTTCCAAAGTCCCTTCCAGCTCTTCAGACTGTGTGAATCTTCAGGTTAACAGAATTGAAGGTCATTCCCAAATCACAACAGCTGCTCTCCGGCCAACATTCCATCAGGTGAATCATGGAGGGAAACAGCGGTGGAGGTTATCAAAACTAATGATGGACAAATACTGTGACCGTGAATCAGAGAGGGGCCCCCCCAGCTTCAAGGTAGGGTCCCCATCTGAGGATGTGGGAAACTGGCACCCTCGTGCCTTGCTGCTGGGAATGTAAAATGGTGCAGCCGCTGTGGAATACAGTTTGACAGTGCATCAAAAAGTTAAAGGTAGAATCACCACGTGACCCAGCAATTTCACTCCTAGGTGTATCGTATACCCAAAAGGATTGAAAACAGGTATTAAAACAAATACAGCTGACCGTTGAACAATGAGGGGGTCAGGGACACCGACCCTCCGCCCGGTTGAAAATCTGCATTTAACTTAATAGTCGGCCCTTCACATATGGAGTTCCCCCATATCCGAGGTTCCCTGTCCCCGGATTCAACCAACCACGGAACTTGTAGTACCTTAGTATTGACTATTGAAAAACATCTGCCATACAGTTCAAACTGATGTTGTTCAAGGGTCAACTTATATACATAGTTCATAGAAGCATTATTCAAATAGCAAATAGCAAAATGATGGAAACAGCCAAAATGGCCATCAATGGATAAATGAATAAACAAATTGTGTTTTTATATATACATAAAGTATTTTAATATACATTATTATATACACAATTATGTATATATTATATAATATTATCTATTGTATATAGTAATATATAATAATATATATAATGGAATATTTCTTAACCATAAAAAGGAATGAAGTATTGATATATGCTATGTGATGAGCCTTGAAAACATTACACTAAGTGAAAGAAGCCAGACACAGAAGGTCCCAAGCTGTCTGATTCCATTTACATGAAATATGTAGACTAGGTAGAGCTACAGAGACAGAGGCAGACTGATGGTGGCTAGATGCTGGAGGGCGGGAGGAATGGGGAGTGACCACTGAATGGGCACCGGGTTTCCTCTGGGGGTGATGAAAATATTTTGGAACTCGATAGCAGTGGTGGTGACACAACACTGTGAATGCACTAAATGCCACTGAATTGTTCACTTTAAAATAGTTAACTTTATGGGACTTCCCTGGTGGTCCAGTGGTTAGGAATCCGCCTTCCAATGCAGGGACGCAGATTCAATCCCTGGTCTGCGAACTAAGATCCCACATGCCACGGGGCAACTAAGCCTGCACGCCACAGCTAGAGAGAAGCCCGCCAGCCGCAACTAAGGCCCAAACGCAGCCAAAAATAAAATAAATTAATTTAAAAAAAAAAAAGAAATGTATCACAGAGCTAAAAAATACAATCAACTAGTGAATATAACAAAAAAGAAGCAGACCTCACAGATATAAAGAACAAACTAGTGGTTACCAGTGGGGAGAGGGGAGGGGGGAAGGGAAATTTTTAAAAAAATAGTTAACTTTATGTTGTGTGAATTTCACCTCAGTTAAAAATCTGTGAATGGTTCCCAGCCCAGAATGAAGAGAGGTCCCTGGAGCTCACTGCTGTGTGCCTCAGGGCAAGGTGATTGACCTCTCTGTGCCTCAGCTTCTTGGTTTATCAACGAGAGACAGTAATACCTGCCTTTCAGAGTTGTCCCTAAGATTACAGATCATTTACATTATGTGCCTGGCATGTATTAACTATTATGAAAAAAAATAGGAGACACCCTGATGTGAACATTTCTAGAATGGAATGGAATGGCTCTAGAATGCAGAGCCAGGGTCCTCGCCAACATTCTTCAATCAATAAAACAGGTGGTCTAGTTGTCAGAATATACTACCTCCCTCTTGAGAATCGGTTTATAAGAGAGAGGAACAAACGTTACTATTGTATCACCTTCTGCTTACACAACTATCAAGATTGGAATCACCAGGTCGGAACTCAGCATTTACTGTGTGCCAAACGCTTTCCGTGTTGGAGCTCGCCCAACCCTGGAGGCCTTAAGCGTGTGTTATTATTCATGAGGGTTTGAGAGCTAGGCGAGCCCTCGGAGTGGGCGGGGAGGCCCAGAGAGGTGATTCGTTGCCCACCATCACACAGCTTAGGACCCACGTCCTAGCCCCTGTGGGACGCCCCTTTCCACCTCTCCAAGGGGCACTGGAGGGCAGCTCAGAAATTTGCTAGAAAGCAGAAAAAAAAATCCTACATGAGATTTGAAATCTGACATGAAGGACAGGTGATGTGCACCCCTGAAACTCAGCAGTACACCCCAAAAGTCAGTGTCCCTGCAGAATTTTTCAGAAGAGTGGCTACATCTCAACAAGCTTAGCTTTCACTGCAGTTTCGACCCTAGATTATTAAGCTGAATACAAACAGGCCATTTGCAAGAGATGATAAATGATTTAAAATATAAATAAATACCTTGAACCTTACCAGCAATTCAATTAGCAAAAAAGAAAAAAAAGAGAGAGAGAGAGATTTACCTGTGCTGAGGAAGGCACATGTGAATGGGCAAAACCCTGTAGGAAGAGTAAATTGACAATAACTTTTAAAAGCCTTTCAGGGGCTTCCCTAGTGGCGCGGTGGTTAAGAATCCTCCTGCCAGGGCAGGGGACACGGGTTCAAGCCCTGGTCCAGGAAGATCCCACATGCCGCAGAGCAACTAAGCCCATGCGCCACAACTACTGAGCCTGCGCTCTAGAGCCCACGAGCCACAACTACTGAGCCCACTGCCACAACTACTGAAGCCCATGCGCCTAGAGCCCGTGCTCCGCAACAAGAGAAGACACTGCAATGAGAAGCCCACGCACTGCAACGAAGAGCAGCCCCCACTCGCTGCAACCAGAGAAAGCCCACGCGCAGCAGCAAAGACCCAACGCAGCCAAAAATAAATAAATAAATAAGTAAATTGATATTAAAAAATGCCTTTCAAACGCTCACACCCTTTCACCCCATAATTTCCCCTTCTAGGACTTGATCCTAAAAAACACAGAAGTACAGATAATGTTTTATGTCCCCGATGCTAATCAAAGTATTATTTATAATGGAAAAGCAGAAAGAGCCTAGAAGACCAACAGTAGGGCTACAGTTCAGTAAATCATTACCCAAATCCATACAATGGAATAGTAAGCAGTCATAAAATGATCCTAATAATATGGGAAAATACTTACGATATAATATCGTTCAAAAAAGCAGGATAACATAGAGACAGATTCATAGAGACAAAAAGTAGAATGGTAGTTGCCAGGGGCTGAAAGGAAGGGAGAATGGTGAGTTATTATTTAATGGGTACCAAGTTGCAGTTTGGGAAAATGAAAAAGTTCTCAGGATGGATGATAGTGATGGTTGTGCAAAAATGTAAATGGACTTAATGCTACTGAACTGTACGTTTAAAAATGGTTAAACGATGTTCATTGCAGCACTGTTTACAATAGCCAGGACGTGGAAGCAACCTAAGTGTCCATCGACAGATGAATGGATAAAGAAGATGTGGCACATATATACAATGGAATATTACTCAGCCATAAAAAGAAATGAAATTGAGTTATTTGTAGTGAGGTGGATGGACCTAGAGTCTGTCATACAGAATGAAGTAAGTCAGAAAGAGAAAAACAAATACTATATGCTAACACATATATATGGAGTCTAAAAAAAAAAAAATGGTTCTGATGAACCTCAGGGCAGGACAGGAATAAAGACACAGACGTAGAGAATGGACTTGAGGACACGGGGAGGGGGAAGGGTAAGCTGGGACAAAGTGAGAGAGTAGCATGGACATATATACACTACCAAATGTCAAATAGATAGCTAGTGGGAAGCAGGTGCATAGCATGGGGAGATCAGCTCGGTGCTCTGCGACCACCTAGAGGGGTGGGATAAGGAGGGTGGGAGGGAGACACAAGAGGGAGGGGATATGGAGATATATGTATGCATATAGCTGATTCACTTTGTTATACAGCAGAAACCAACACAACACTATAAAGCAATTATACGCCAATAAAGATGTTTAAAAAAATGGTAGATTTTGTTATGTGCATTTTTACCACAATAAAAAAGCAGGATAAAAAACATACATATATGATACGATCCTAACCACATAAGAAAGAAAGTTATATATGAAATATTACCAACAAAATAGATCAAAATAGTAATATTGGTTGCCTCTTGATAAGAGATAGATGACTTTAGGGTCTTCCCTGGTGGCACAGTGGCTAAGACTCCATGCTCCCAATGCAGGGGGCCCGGGACTGATCCCTGGTCAGGGAACTAGATCCCACATGCTGCAACTAAGAGTTTGCATGCCACAACTAAGACCTGGTGCAACCAAATAAATAAATAAATATTAAAAAAAAATAATGTCTAAAAAAAAAAGGAGAGAGACAGATGACTTTAATTTTCATGTCTCTATTTTTCTGTATTTTCTATATATTCTATTATGTGGATGTATATTGTAATATTCAGGAAAAAATAAACTTGAACTTTTAAATGCAGCCTAATTGAACAAAGGAAGAATTAGAGTTTCTAGCGTAGCTTTTTCCCACAATTTGCTCACAAATATAGCAACCTACCCTCTGCATTCTTTTCAGAGATGAGAAATTGTTCTATAAAACAATTTTAAAACCCAGCATTTCAGAAGAAAAAATTATGGAAGATAAAGTCTGTGTGTGTTTACAGTGTCTTGATTTGCCATCATGTTTTGTCTTAACCCGTTCTTATTCTCTTTAATTCCCCATGAACTTAGAAGACACAGTCACAATGCAGCTAAAATTTTGCCTTTGCTATGACTTAGTTTACGAATGTTATAAATATAACTGATTTGTAAGGGAGAAAGCACATTCTTGGCAAAAACCAAATGTCTCTTAAGATGGGCTTAATTAAAACAAAATACTCTCTAAATAGAATACCTCATCAGAATGCATGAAAATTTTAGAAGTTGGACATGACAAAGTAGGTTTAAAGACATAAGATTATTTAAAGCAAAACATTCTTCTTTGTAAGAGACCCAAAATACGTCTAAGGGTGCACGAAAAGTCAAGACTGCAGAACAAAGGCTCTGTGTTTGAAATTTTAATGTGCACGTTAAAAAAAGCCAAGAAATACGACCGTAATCTGGGTGAGATTAGACAAAACCAGGAAGGTGATAAAATAGCAGAAGGAAGTGCCTTTCAACAGAAGAATTTTAGGCTTTATACGAGAGACCTTAGCTCTAAAAGTGACAGTGGCAAGTAGTCATAGTCAAGGCAAAACTTCATGGTGAAAAGACAAAGGGCATTTTTTAAAGTTATTTCCATTTTCTCCCTCTGAAAAGGGTTTTTTCATTTGCTCAGTTAACTATGAAATTTTACTACATTTCCCAAATGATCTTGACCACATACCATGTAAGTAACCAGGAATGAAGTCCTCCCAATTTGAATTTCTGAAACAGCTACGAGTTGAAGGTACACCTAGTGCAGCCTCATATTCCAAAGGGTCAGTTAAAAACAACCTCTGGGGCTTCCCTGGTGGCGCGGTGGTTGAGAATCTCCCTGCCAATGCAGGGGACACGGGTTCGAGCCCTGATCTGGGAAGATCCCACATGCCGCAGAGCAACTGGGCCCGTGAGCCGCAATTACTGAGCCTGCACGTCTGGAGCCTGTGACCCGCAACGGGAGAGGCCGCGATGGTGAGAGGCCCGCACACCGCGATGAGGAGTGGCCCCTGCTCGCCACAACTGGAGAAAGCCCTCGTACAGAAACGAAGACCCAACACAGCCAAAAATAAATAAATAAATAAATTAAAAAAAAAAAAAAACTTCTGAAGAGCAACAGCCTTTAAAATGTATTTGCCAAAAAGCAAGCATCCCATTTTAAGTTCAAAGTTTTATCTGTTCTGTTTGCCGACACTTAAAAGGTGAATTTTGGGGAGATGTTGGATTATCGAGTCCCATGGGGCAGATGTTTTTTTTTATCAGTAAGGACCCTGAATGCCTGGGTCTGCTCACCTGGGCCTCCTGCACCCAGCATCCCCGGCCAGATCCTTGTTTTCATTGTTGACCCACCTAACAGACGTTGTGTGGTTGAAAAGCACATAGGACTAAATTATATTTAATTTTTCCATATGCAATTAAATAACTAACTCGAGTATATCATTTTTTACCTGTCTGTCTGGAATTCTCAGGGCCTGAAGGGTTTTAAGATAATTTTTCAAGGATGGGTAAACTCAGAGTACTTACATGTTTCCCAAGTAAAGAACTTACTTTCTGTTTCCAAAAATATCAAATGCTCTGAGCACCATCACATTCTTTATCTTTTTTTTTCCAGGCAGGATCAGAGTGGGCTGGGATAAAGGTAAAGTACCTCCTTATAGTGAGGTACACTATACTATGAATCTTTCAATGTTGTGATTAATCACGCCAGACTTTAATGAGAGATGCCTGGGAGTGATTACTTGGGTAAGGATTGCGGAACGTATCTGGGACATGTTTGCGTTTTAGAAAGATGTGTTTGGGAGAGGGAGGTTTAGAGGGTCAAGACAGGAGGCAGAAAGACAAGTTTGGAATTCGATGCAGGTCAAAGACAAGGGTCCAAGCTATGATGGTAGAAGTGGAGATGGACAGGGAGAAGTGGTCAGATTCAGATATAAAAAGAGATAGAATTGGCAAGACAGCATCTTTACCCTTGTCCTAGTTACTACTGCTGTGTAACAAGCCAGCCCCAAACCTAGAGGCATAAAACAACCCTTCTGGGACTTCCCTGGTAGCGCAGTGGTTGGGAATCTGCCTGCCAATGCAGGGGACACGGGTTCGAGCCCTGGTCTGGGAGGATCCCGCGTGCCGCGGAGCAACTAGGCCCGTGAGCCACAGCTACTGAGCCTGCGCATCTGGAGCCTGTGCTCCGCAACAAGAGAGGCCGCGATAGTGAGAGGCCCGCGCACCGCGATGAAGAGTGGCCCCCGCTCGCCGCAACTGGAGAAAGCCCTCGCACAGAAACGAAGACCCAACACAGCCAAAAATAAATAAATAAATAAATAAATTTATTAAAACAAACAAACAAAAAACAACCCTTCTGTTATGTTGGTGGATCTTGCGGGTGTGGAATTAGCACTGGGCACAGCAAGGATGGCTTGTCCCTGCTCCTTGATGTCCGAGGCTTCAGCTGGGACGATTCAAAGGCTGGGAGGCGTGGGGGGCAACTGGATGGCTGGGGGCTGGAACCATCTGGAGGCATCTTCGCTCACTGTTTGGCAACTGACGCCCGTTTTCAGCCAGGACCTCAGCTGGGGCTGACAGCCAGAACACCTACGTGTGGTCTGGGCTTCCTCACAGTATGGTGGCCTCATGTAAGGTCTTTGACATGATGTCAACTCAGCGCTCCAAACACAAGTGTTCCAGTGAACGAGGCAACAGCTGCATAGCCTTTTATGACCCAGCCTTGGAAGTCATTTAGTGTCATATGTCACATTAGTTACAAGTGAGTCATAAATTTGCCCAGACTCAAGGAGTGGGGGTGATTTGCACTCCATCTCTTGATGGGGTGACAAGGTTCCAGAAGGGCATGTGGGCCAGGAGCTCTTGTTGTGGCCATCTTCGTGAAATACAATCTGCCACAATCATCAACCATTCTCTCTGCAATGACTGAGTGCCAGCGCATGTAATCCCCACAGTGACCACGAGACAGGTGTTATCAACTCATTTCACAGGCTTAGTGAGGTTGAGTGACTCGTCCAAGGGTATTAGGCCAATGAATGAAAGACCCAGAACCAGGGGGTCTGACTCCGAAGTCCCTTTCCTTATCCATTCTCCGGTTGTAAGTGATTATGGGGGTCTGAGGACAGGAAAAGTAGAAGTCAGGACCCACACATTGGATGATGAAGGGAGAACAGGAGAAGGGACAGGTTTTTGTTGTGGTATCGAGGTGAGGCCAGTGCTGGAACCCTGCAGAGATGCCCAGGACAGAGCCAAATGTCTGGACCAGAAGTGCCCAGAGAGCCAGAATGGGAGCTATCAGCTGGGAAGAGGGTGTGGAGGTGGAGGGAGAGGAAGCCGCTGAGCACTGAGGTCCAGAAAACACCAGGCTGTTCCCTGGAGAGGACCGGAGAACGGGGCGCTGGGCAGGGATTGGCGGTTGGGTCAGATGAGAGGCCGGGGCCGGAAGCACTGAGACCATGGAAGTTAGGCTGATGGAGGACCCAACAGGAACGCAGACTGTCATTGTAGAGCCACGAGTCTGATCCCCAAAAACCTATCATCTGAAAATACCGTGCTAAGTGAAAGAAGCCAGGCACAAAAGGCCACATGTTATATGATTCCATTTATCTGTGAAATGTCCAGAGTTGGCAAATCCATAGAGATAGAAAACGGGCTGTGCGGAGGAGGGAATGAGCCTGGGGTTTCCTCCTGGAGTGATGAAAACGTCCGGAACTAGACGGTAGCGATGGTTGCACAACATCCTGAATGTACTAAATGGCCACTAAGAGTAAAGTTTGTGTCATGTTTTATGACAATAAAAAAAAAAATCATCCCATATCCATAAAGGGAAAAATGGATAAATTGGACCTCATTAAAACTAAAAAGATTTGCTCTGCAAAAGACCCTGATAAGGCGATGAGGAGACATCTCACAGACTGGGAAAAATTATTTGCAAATCACATAGCCAACAAAGGACTCGTATTGAGAATATAGAATTTTCAAAACTCAACAGTAAAAAAAAAAACAGTGGGCCACTTGGATTCAGTGAAAAGGACGTGGAGGAGAAATGCCTTTCCACGGCTCTCTTTAACAAGAAGTCTGTGCGATTATCTGACTGATGTCTGTGTGTCCCCAATTAGAGCCCAGAAAATCAGTTACTAGGCCTGGTTTTGCTCACTATGTGTCCCATGTCTGGCCCAGGGCCCAGCACATAGTAGAAGCAGAATAAATATGAATGAATGAATGAACGAACCAATAAGGAGGAGCAGGGACCTGGTAAGTGCTGGCCAAATGGACCTAGAACCTCTAAAGTATGATGACTGGAGATTCTATTGAACACAGACCCCCCAAAACAGCAACAAGGAGCATATTCATTCACTCATTCATTCGGTGAATATTTGTTGAGCACCTACTGTGTACCAGACTCTGTTTTAAGCATATGAAATACATCGATGATCAAAACACACAACAATCCCTGCACTCTTGGAACATAACTTTACACTACATGAAAAGACAAGGCATTATTCACAACAGCTGAAAAATGGTCGCAACCCAAGTATCCATGGATGGATGGATGGATAAACACAATGCGTCCATCCATCCAACAGAACACTCTTCAGCCTTAGAAAGGAAGGAAATTCTGACACCTGCTACAACGTGGACGAACCTTGAGGACATTACGCTAAGTGAAATAAACCAGACACGAAAGGACAAATACTGTGTGATCCCACTTCTATAAGGTCCCTGGAGGAGCCAGATCCATAGAGACAGAAAGTAGAGGGTGGGGGGGGGGTGGGCAGGGGGCTGGGGGAGGGGGAGGGGAGTTAGTGTGTAATGGGGACAGAGTCTCAGTTTGGAAATATGAAATGAGTTCTGGAAATGGACGGTGGTGATGGCTGCACAACAATGTAAGTGCACTTAATGCCGCTGAATTGGATGCTTAAAACTGGTTAAAATGGTAAATTTTGTGTTAAGTGTGTTTTACCACAATTAAAAACATTCTAATAATAAGGGCTGTGGAGAAAGGAAATTTGTGAAGGAGATTACCATTTTAAGGAGGGCAGTCAGAGTCTTGTTCATACTTCTATTCATATTCAATTGACAGGAGTATTTTTAGCTGCTCTTGAGAGATAGAATGGCATTAAAAATTATTGAGGCGAGAATATTTGTGCAAAGAAGATCACTTAAGGGAATTCCCTGGCGGTCCAGTGGTTACGACTCAGCGCTCTCACTGCCGGGGCTGCAGGTTCCATCCCTGGTCCGGGGAAATAAGATCCCACAAGCCACGTGGCGGCGTGACCAGAAAACCTAAAAATAAAAATTAAAAAAAAAGAGATCACGGGACTTCCCTGGTGGTGCAGTGGTTAAGAATCCACCTGCCAATGCAGGGGACACAGGTTCCAGCCTTGGACCGGGAAGATCCCACATGCTGCAGAGCAACTAAGTCCGTGCGCCACAACTACTGAAGGCCGTGAGCTCTACAGCCCATGCTGCGCAACTACTGAGCCCACGTGCTGCAACTACTGAAGCCCAAGCGCCTAGAGCCCGTGCTCTGCAACAAGAGAAGCCACTGCAATGAGAAGCTCACACACCACAACGAAGAGTATCCCCCCGCTCACCGCAACTAGAGAAAGCCCGCGTGCAGCAACGAAGACGCAACGCAGCCAAAAATAAATAAATAAATAAATAAATAAATAAATATTTTAAAAAAAGAGAGAGATCACTTTATTTATATCCTTCTGTTATCCAGCATAAAGGGTGGTGAAGATTCTGGATATTCAAGAGCTATGTCTTACACTGTTGAAACATTTCCCCAAACCTTTCTGTTGAAAATAAGTATAAACTGGGAAATCATACCACTGACCTGCCTTGATAAACATACTACACTTAACTAAAGTACCTAATCTTTTTTTTTTTTTTTTTTAAGGAGCAAGACTTGAAGGGGGTGAGGGGCTGGGAAGCAGGTCAAAGAAGGAGGCATTTGGGGACAGACACAGAGGCTGCTGCAGCTGGAATCAGTGACACATGAGGCAGGAGAGGAGGTCAGGAAAGAACAGGGCACAGATGACATAGGACCTGGGAGGCACTGTTAGGGCTTGACTTTTAATCTACATCAGAAGGAGAGGAAGAAGCTTTTGTGCAAAACATCAGATCAATTTCCACAAAGCAACAAAGAAAAGATCCCAAAGCTCTGTTCCCAGGGCTGGTTTTAGCTTCTCACCCAGGGATGTTATGGTTTTTCCTGCTGCTTAATCCACACCAGAATCAGAGGCTCCGAGAAGAAAAAACTGGGGGCGAGGAGGGTTACAAGCTCTTAAGAAAACTTGATAAAAACTTAACAGACCATTGGTCCACATGACTAATATCTCAGTTTCAAGCATGAGCTCAGGGAAACCTGGGAGTTGTCTTGGCTTCTAAGGTACTAAACAACCCTATGCTTCGGGATAACTCCCCAACATAAATGAAACAAAATACAATGGGAACTTTCCTGGCTTTCAAGTGAATGCTTTCATCGTAGTTCTGAAGTCTCACATGTACTACTGAATTATTACGCAGATGTTAAAAGGTATGAGGTAGGTCTCTACCAACCGTGTGAAAAGATGTCCAGGATACATTATGAAATGGAGGGGGAAAAAAAGCAATTTTAAAGCAGTTTGCATTCATCTCATTTTGGTTTAAAAAAAAACTATTTATGTGAATAGGTTTATAGTACATGCAAAATCAAAAAAATCCTCTGATATCAGTTAATATGGTTACATATGTGCTAGAATAACAGAGAACTTTCACATTCTATGTTACATATTTCAAAAGTGCTGGAATTTTAAAATAATGAGCATGTATTACCTCTGTAGTCAGAAAAGATAATAAAAATGTTTTCAATGTAATATCTAGAATACATAAATGTCTCTCAAAATTCAACAGTAAAAAAACTCTATACAATAAAAATAAACAAGAAATCTAGGGTAATTCTCTGGTGGTCCAGTGGTTAGGACTCAGCCCTTTCACTGCGTTGGCCTGGGTTCAATCCCTGGTGGGGGAACTAACATCCCACAAGCCGCATGGTCGACCAAAAAAAGAAAAAGAAATCTGATTTAAACATGGGCAAAAGACATGCATAGATATATCACTGAAACGAATATAGAGATAGCAAACAAGCACATGAAAAGATGCTCAGCATCATTAGCCATTAGGGAAATGCAAATTAAGACCACAATGAGATATCACTATGCATTTGTCAGAATGGCTAAAATTAAAAATAGTGACAATACCAAATGCTGGTGATGATGTGGAGAAACCAGATCACACACCCATTGCTGGTAGGAATATAAAATGATATAGCCTCTCTGGGAAACAGTCTGGTGGTTTCTTACAAAACTAAATATGTACTGACCATATGGCATTTATCCCAGCAAAATGGAAATCTATGTTCACACAAAACCTGCGCATGAATGTTCATAGCAGCTCTATTTGTAGTAACTCAAAGTGGAAACAATAAAATTGTCCTAGAACAGGTGAATGGTTACACAAACTGTGAGTTATCTATACCGTGGAGTATCATGCACCAATAAAGAAATAAATGATTAATACAATGCAACAACTTGGATGAGCCTCCAGGGAATTATGCTGAGTTAAAAAAGCCAATATCAAAAAGTTACATACTGTATGATTCCATCACAGAGACAGAAAGCAGATTAGAACTAGTGGTTGCCTGCCCATGGCGGGCAGGAAGAAAAGCAAGTGTGGCTAGAAAGAGATATCACAAGGGACCCTTGTGTGATAGAACCGTCCTGCCTCTTAATTGTGATGGTGTTTGCATAAATCTACATGTGTGATAAAATTGCATACAGGCACACACACACACACAAATGAGTAAAACTGGTGAAATCTGAATCAGTTCTGTAGATTTTATCAATGTCAATTTCCTAGTTATTATATGTTACATTATCTACATATATGTTAACTATCTGTATAATAACGTATTATATTACTACAGTCATGCAAGATGTTACCACTGGGCAAAACTGGATGAAGGGTATAGGGCACCTCCCTGGACATTTTGGTAACTTCTCATGAATTTAGAATTATTATTTTTCCAAAGTTAAAAAACTCATATGGGGACAGATATAAAGTTCCTCTGGATTAAAAAAACCCACTTTCATCAAAAATTTTAAAATATTTCTTCCATTTTCACTTAACATATACCTTACGGGGATGGATTCTTTGGGACTTTAATGAATTATTTTAAACATATCTTTCAGCTTGTATATCAAAAAAAGTTCCATCATCCAATCTGATAGATTTTTATTGGATAACTCAAGACATCTGTATTTACCACAGTTTCACAAATTATAATCTATAAACCACCTGGTATGCATGAAAAGATGCAGGTTCTGGGGCCCATCCAACCCTTCTAAATTGGGCTATCTGGAGATAGGATCTGGCCGTCTGCACTTGTATTAAGCGTTTTCAGTGATTCTTAGGATCAGTCAAGCTCAAGAACCACTGGTACAGTTTATGAAACTGAAGTTAGAGCTCCAAATAAAACAAATATTTTGCATGGTTTGGAAGAAAACACTAGAGAGTTGACTAAAGTGACAGTGACCTTATATAATTTTCTGACATTAAAAAGAAAACAAAGTCTTCCAAATGTCAAATACAAAAATGGATCCTAGGAGAATAAAAGTCTCCAAAGGGTAATAATTTACAAACTCCAGATCTAGGAATGTCACTGAAATTCAATTTCATTTATTGAATTTCATATATGTCCACTGTTCTGGCACGTAAAGAAGAAAATACCGCAAGGTGGGGGGGAGGGGCAGTTGGGCTAATAATCCGCCATTCTAGCATGGTCCCAAGGGCCAGTATGGTCCATCAGGCTGGCTGAAAACAGCCCAGATGTGCATCAACTAATGAATAGGAAAACAAATTTTGGTATGTCCATGCAATAGAATATTATTCAACCATAAAAAAGAATGAAGTACTGGGACTTCCCTGGTGGTCCAGTGGTTAAGAATCCGCCGCCCAATGCAGGGAACACAAGTTGTTCCCTGGTCGGGGAACTAAGATCCCACATGCCACGGGGGAACTAAGCCCGCACCAGAACTACTGAGCCAGCTTGCTCCGGAGCCCACACACTGCAACTAGAGAGAAGCCTGCGTGCCGCAATGAAGATACCGCGTGCCACAACTAAGACCCAACACAGCCAAATAAATAAATAAATAAATATGACAAATAAATAAAAGGAACATTTCTCTCAAAAAAAAGAATGAAGTACTGATAAGTGCTAGAATATGGATAAGCCTTGAAAACATTATGCTAAGTGAAAGAAGCCAGTCACAAAAGGTCATGTATAATATGATTCCATGTGTGTGAACTATCCAGCATAAGTAAATCCACAGAAAAAGAATGCAGATTGGTGGCTGCCAGTAGGGTGGGGGGAATGGGAAGCAACGGTTTAATGGGTACAAATTTCCTTTTGGGATGATGAAAATGTTTTGGAACTAGATAGAGGTGGCATTTTCACAACATTGTGGATGTTCTAAATGCCACTGACTTGTTTACCTTAAACAAGTTAATTTATGTTATGTAAATTTTACCTCGATTAAAAAAAAAATTTTAACAACAATGTAAGGGAAAATAATTTGGTAAGCAAAGTAATCTGAGTATCAGGATCAATTGAAAAGATGCTTTGTAGACGGAAAAAAATTTTGTTTAAGGAAGGCATAGGCTTATGCCTCAATCCTCCCAAACCAAAATTAAACACATGCCTTTAGCCCTAAATAATTCTATAAGACATTAAAGCTCAGTTTAAATTAATTTCTTCCAACTTCTCCTAGCTTTATTTGAAATGCAAAACAGAAATATTGACAGACTGACCAAACTGATAGTTTATTAAAAGTTGAGTTCTGTTAGGTAAGATGGCTGGTCAAATCAAGAAAGCTGAGGAGGTCTTCCCTGGTGGCGCAGTGATTAAAAGGATCTGCCTGCCAATGCAGGGTACACGGGTTCGATCCCTGGTCCAGGAAGATCCCACATGCCGCGGAGCAACTAAGCCCGTGCACCACAACTACTGAGCCTGCGCTCTAGAGCCCGCGAGCCACAACTACTGAGCCTGCGTGCCACAACTACTGAAGCCCGCGCACCTAGAGCCTGTGCTCCGCAACAAAAGAAGCCACCACAGTGAGAAGCCCGCGCACTGCAATGAAGAGTAGCCCCCGCTCGCAGCAACTAGAGAAAGCCTGCGCACAGCAACAAAGACCCAACGCAGCCGAAAATAAATAAATAAATAAGTTTATAAAAAAAGAAAAAAGAAAGCTGAGGAGCCCAAACTCTAGCAAACAGAAAGCAGGGACACTAAAAACTTGGCCAAAAACACAAATGCCGTTTAAAGTAGTTTTTTGGGTTTTTTTTAAATGTTTTTGGCCGCACCATGTGGCATGTGGCATCTTAGTTCCCCAACCGGGGATCAAACCCGTGTCCCCTGCATTGGAAGTGGAGTCTTAACCACTGGCCCACAAGGGAAGTCCCTAAAGCAGTTTTTATGTGGGACTTCCCTGGCGGTCCATGGTTAAGACTCCACGCTTCCACTGCAGGGGGCACGGGTTCGATCCCTGGGCGGGGAACCAAGATCCCGCATGTTGCATGGTGTGGCCAAAAAATAAAGTAGTTTTGTGGTCTCCCAGCAGGCCTTAAAGTTACTGTCCAAATAAATTCAGCAGACTTTCTTCAAGATCATTTACGAGGGATTTCCCTGGTGGCGCAGTGGTTAAGAATCCGCCTGCCAATGTAGGGGACACGGGTTCAAGCCCTGGTCTGGGAAGATCCCACATGCTGCGGCAACAACTAAGCCCATGAGCCACAACTACTTAGCCTGCGCTCTAGAGCCCATGAGCCACAACTACTAGCTCGCATGCCGCAACTACTGAATCCTGCGCGCCTAGAGCCCGTGCTCCGCAACAAGAGAAGCCACCGCAACGAGAAGCCCGCTCACCGCAACAAAGACCCAACGCAGCTGGAAAAAAAAAAAAAAAAAAGACCATTTAAGAGTTGTCTGTGATCTCCAACACTGCAGTTGGCCATGGCTGGGAAGGGGTGAGGCTGGGCCACCCGCCCAGGCAGCCCGCCATGAAAACCCACACACTTAGGCTGGTAAGCACCCAGACATTGTTGGTTGATTGCGTACATAACCTTTTTATTTTCACCTTTTAAATATTTCTAACAGAATTTACTTATTTCACGTACTTCTGATTCTCATCCCCGACTATTCATCACGAACCTTCCCCTCGTGGTATTTTCTCTTTAACCACCAACGATCATGCCAATAGTAACCGGATCTGAACTTTGGCAGTAGAACAATGCTTCCTGGTGACCCCAACGTACACACATAGTATTGAGGACATATCTGCATGTGGGATTAGCAACTATGAGACTGAAAATTAGTTTTTGATCTAATTTTAACCGGTTTGCTAGTAGAAAGTTTAAAAAAGAAGTCTTAACACTATTAGAGCTAGCTAGTAAAACTCTGATTTCCTAGTATTTAAAGGAATTTAAGCTCTCAAGTAGACGGTGACTCTACTCCCGATTGTCTCTGCTGCTGGTTGGGTGTCTAGCATGTGCCAAGTTCAGACAAAGTACTTTGCATGCTTTAGCAGCCAAGGTCCTCCACAATGGCCTAAGGACGGGAACATTACCGACACCGTAATGAAGACAGCTGAGGGACAGAGGTTACGTGCCTTGCCAGGGTCACCCAGGAGTAAGTAAGTGGTGGAGGCAGCATGCAGATGCTGGTCTGAATGGCAGCCCCCCCTGCAGCCTTCCTGCAGAGGCCCCTGAACATAGAGCTTCATACTGGCTAACGTACTGTGTGTGTGTGCGTGTGGACTTTTCTTTTTTTTTTTTTTTTTAATAATTTTTTTTTTAATTAATTAGTTTATTTTTGGCTGTGTTGGGTCTTCGTTTCTGTGCGAGGGCCCTCCCCAGTTGCGGCAAGCGGGGGCCACTCTTCATCACGGTGCGCGGGCCTCTCACCGTCGCGGCCTCTCTTGTTGCGGAGCACAGGTTCCGGACGCGCAGGCTCAGTAGTTGTGGCTCACGGGCCCAATTGCTCCTCAGCATGTGGGATCTTCCCAGACCAGGGCTCGAACCCATGTCCCCTGCATTGGCAGGCAGACTCTCAACCACTGCGCCACCAGGGAAGCCCTGAACTTTTCTTTTATTGTGACAAAATATCCAAGACGTCAAATTTACCATTTTAACCATTTTTAAGTGCGCACTTCAGTGGCATTAAGTACATTCACATTGTCGTGCAACCATCACCACCAACCATCTCCAGAACTTTGTCATCTTCCCAAATGGAAACTCTGTCCATCCCCCCTCCCCAGCCCCTGGCACCCACCCTTCTACTTTCTGTCTCTGTGAATTTGACTACAGTAGGTACCACAATCTAAATGGAATCATACAATAGGTGTCCTTTTGAGTCTGCCTTATTTCACTTAGCATAACTTTTTTCAAGGGTGTGTTTGTGTTTAAAGTTAAAAAAGCAACCGCAGGCACTTCCCAAAGGAAAATACTCTGTTTGCCTGCAACCTTTGAAGACAAAGCCTGACTCTGGGGGTTGCCACCGGAGTTGAAGGAGGCTGACACCTGCACCCCTAAAACAATGGGGAGAGCGCCAAGACCAAGTGATTCCCAAAGACAGAGAAATGGATCAGACCCAGTGAGCTAAGCCAGCAGATGCACAGGGTTGACCCAAAAGAGGTTAGTGGACTCTTTCTTTAACTTACATTTTGGGGGATGCCTTTCTGGGTCAGGTATATGCTGTTAATCATTGATGAAGGTAAACTTTCTAGTTTAAAAAAAAAAGAAATCTTGGTTCTAGAAAAGAATTCACCGTTCATAGATGTCCATAGAAATTCTCAGTTTTTCTTCTTTCCTTTTCACCCCAGAGAGCTTCATTGAACAGAAGCAGCGCCTGTCTTTCCTAGATTCAAGCTATTTAACAAGCAGCTATTTTTGCTAATCTTTTGGATTACTCTTTCTAATTGCCTGAGAAACGGCGCCTTAAAAAGGAAAAATTTCTGCCTTAGAACTTATACCAGGTTGAAAATAGTCATGATCAGTTAAAAAAAGAATAATGCTGCGTAAGTACCCAAACGATTTACCTTAAAAACTGGTCCAACTGGCTAAAAGTAACCTCTAAACAAATAACAAAACCTGGACGAGGACCCGTGGAAGAACCAGAGCCAACAGATTCTTCAGAAGTGAGGCTAGAGGATTGACCAGCTCTTGGCTTAGTTTGATCTGGTGCAAAGATCAAAGGCTGGTGCAGGTCCCTAAAGACAACAGCAACAAAAGCAAAAATAAACAAATGGGCCACATCTAACTCAAAAGCTTCTGCACAGCAAGGTAAAGCATCCACGAAATGAAAAGGCAACCTCCAAAATGGGAGAAAATATTTGCAATCAGCCATCTGATAAGGGGTTAATATCCAAAAGATGTAAAGAACTCACACAATTCAATAGAGTAAAAAAAAAAAAATCTGATTTAAAACTGGGCACAAGGGGCTTCCCTGGTGGTCCAGTGGTTAAGAATCCACCTTCCAACGCAGGGAATGTGGGTTTGATCCCTAGACGGAGAACTAAGATCCCACGTGCCTCAGATCAACTAAGACCACGCGCCACAACTTCTGAGCACTCGAGCCACAACTAGAGAGGCTGTGTGCTGCAACGAAGATCGCATGCAACTAAGACCCTACGCAGCCAAAAATAAATAAATAAATATTTTAAAAATGAAAAAATAAAACTGGGCACAAAAACTGCATATACATTTTTCCAAGGAAGATATACAAATGACCCACAAGTACATAAAAGGGGCTCAGCATCACTCATCATCAGGGAAATGCAAATCAAAACCACAATCAGATATCACCTCACATCTGTTAGGATAGCGATTATCAAAAAGGCAAGAGATAACAAGCATTGGCGAGGATGTGGAGAAAAGGGAACTTTTGGACACTGTGGGTAGAAATGTAAATTGGTGCAGCCACTGTGAAAAACTGTTTGGAGAGTCCTCAAAAGAATTAAAAATAGAACTAACATACAATCCAGCAATCCCATTTCTGGGTATATATCCAAAGGACGTTTAAACAGGATATTTTAAAAAAGATATCTTCACTACCATGTTCATCGCAGCATTATTCACAATAGCCAAGATATGGAAACAACCTAAGTGTCCATCAACAGATGAATGGATAAAGAAGATGTGGTGTATATACAATGGAATATTATTCAGCCATGAGAAAGAAGGAAATCCTGTCATTTGTGACAACACAGATGGACCTTGAGGGCACTATGTTAAGTGAAATAAGCCAGAGAAAGACAAATATGGCATGATATCACTTATGTGTGAAATCTAAAAAAAAAAAGTCAAACTCATAGAAATAGAAAGTAGAAGTGGTTGCCAGGGGCTTGGGGGTGGGGAAAATAGGGATCCTCCCCGTGGGCCTCTGAAGCAACAGGGTGGGAGGTGACAGTCTTGGCCCTTTTGTGGCACACCCTCTAGGAAGCACAAAACAATCCTTCAAGGCACCCTTTCCTCGAGAAGCAGAGGGCTCAGAAATGGGGGCCCCAGGTCTGCAGACAACCCTACAGGTGATATGCCCATTGGGTCCAAGGGTGTCCACCTCATCTCAGGCTGCTACAACACAAGACCATAGACTGGGAGGTTTAAACAACAGACATTTATTTCTCATGGTTCTGGAGGTTGGAAGTCTAAGATCAAGGTGTCGGGAGATTCGGTTCTCGGTGAGGGCCCTCTTCCTGGCTTACAGACGGCCATCCTCTTGCTGCGTCCTCCCATGTCAGAGAAAGAGAGAGACAGAGATTGAGAGAGAGAGAGAGAAAATTCCAGTTTCTTCCTCTTTTTATAAAGACATTAATCCTATCATGGGGGCTGTACCCTCAGGACCTCATCTAAACCTAATTGTCTCCCAAAGGACCCACCTCCAAATATCACATGGGGGTCAGAGCTTCAACATATGAATTTGGCGGGCACACAATTCAGTCCATGACAGAGGGTTAAGGTCTGTGGCTGGGGAATCAGAGGGTGGTCAGGGTTTGGAGGCAATCCAAATAAGAGAATAAGGGCGTCCTTGGTGGCACAGTGGTTAAGAATCCGCCTGCCAATGCAGGGGACACAGGTTCGAGCCCTGGTCCGGGAAGATCCCACATGCCGCGGAGCAACTAAGCCCGTGCACCACAACTACTGAGGCTGTGCTCTAGAGCCCGCGAGCCACAACTACTGAAGCCCGCATGCCACAACTACTGAAGCCCGCCCTCCTAGAGCCCGTGCTCCGCAGCAAGAGAAGCCACCGCAATGAGAAGCCCGTGCACCGCAACGGAGAGTAGCCCCCGCTCACCACAACTAGAGAAAGCCCGCGCCTAGCAACGAAGACCCAATGCAGCCAAAAATAAATAAATTAAATAAATAAATTAGAAAACAAACAAAAAAACACAAATAAGAGAATAAGAGAAAGAGGCAGAGACAGAGGCAGAGACAGAGACAGAGACAGAGAGGGCTCAAAGGTCTTCTCATAACCAAGTAAGAAAGGAAGCCGGGGGCCACCAGCCACTTCGTCGAGCTCTATCTCTCAAGATCCCAGAAACTTTGTTATTTCTCCTTTCAAAAAAATTTTTTAAAGTTTTTATTGTGGTAAAATACATAACACGAAATTTACCATGTTTAAGCACATAGTTCAGGGGCATTAAGCACGTTCACACTGTTGTGCAACCATCACCACCAACATCTCCAGGACTTGTTCATCTTCCCAAACTGAAACCCCGCCCCCATTAAATAATAATAACTCCCCATCCCCCACCCCCACCCCCATTTTCTCTTTCTTGCTACCTTGCGTTCTCCTTTCTCTTCACAGTAATTACAGTGACATCTTCAAGATGACAAGCACTCATGTTTGGGGGGATGACCAGGAAGCGGGGAAAGTGTGTCTGATCCGAAGATGGGAATCTCAAGAAATCAGAGTCAGTGCTGGCAGCTCAGAAGGGAAGGACGGCAGGCTGGATCCCAAGAAACCTGGAAGGAAGTGGGAAAAAGGGGGTCAGGCAGCGACCGGCCGGAAGTCTGGGGGACCCTAGGGGCCAGATGGGGTTCAGGGACCCGGAACCACGGGGAAAACGTCGGGCTGCAGCCACCCAGGGAGCGGGAGGGAGCAGGAGAGCTGACTGGGCCTCATCCCCACCACCTGAGACACTTTCATTCTCACTCTAAGTGCTCCCAGTAATTTTCTGTCCAGCTTGGTAGCAATACACCCACTTAAGAGCAAATCCAATTAACGTGGCTTTCCCCCATTTGTCATCTTAAATGGGGTCTTGCTTCCATTAGAACTCATAATGAATTACTTCAAGCAGCAAAGCAAAAATCTGACTCTCATTTCTTATTCTCAGTTTGTTTTAAACAATTGGGTGGTGGTGGTAAGGGTCTTTCTTGGGCAAAGAACCGAGGATGGCAAGGCGGCCTCGGGTGCTAAGGGCTGCGGTGGGAGCTGGCCGTCAGCCACAAAGGGGAGGACTTGGACTTGGATGATGTGGTGAGGGCACAGGAGCCACTGGGCGAGGCGATGGGTACAGGCGGGACCAGACTTTCAGCCTGCCTGCTTTTATAGAGCAGACGCATTTAATGGCTGGATTCATCTGAGACTGGAGGGCTTTGGATCTTATGAGTTGGAAGGACAAGGGGTTTAGGGGTGCTCCGGTCTCTGCCCAGGGCAGGGAGGTGAAATCCTGCTCCTCCAGCCCAGGTACTGCATCTCAAACGTGCATGTTGCAAACTGCAGCTCCTAGGGCAGGCCTGGCCGGCTCACCGCAGGGGCTCGGCAACTCTTCGTGAACCAGTTAGCTGGGACTGAGAGGGGGCTCCTGTGATAAAAGCATCCATCCAAGGAGCTGGCAGTATAGTAAGCAAGAGTTTGAGAGCCGCTTCCAGCACTTTCCGGCATGCCTCCATCCCCCTCCCCCACCCCCGGGAGATTTCTCAGCACTCACAGGCAGTCTGGCTTGAGTGTCACTTTTCTCCCCAACCCATGGATGTGCCAGGTCGACTCCTGTCTTGTTTATCCTTAGACTCTGACACAGTTGCAATGAAATGAAGACATTCGCTTCTTATTGCAAATCCTGGAAAACCAAAATTACTGTTGCCAAACGCTTGGAGCCCTGGCCTGTCGGCTTCAGTCTGCTGTACGAAATTCTTAATCACCCATTGGGCCAGTGAACCAAATTCTGTTGTCTCTTCTAATCGTTTGAAGGCTATGAGTGTGTTTCCCTAATGAGATGCCCTCACCCTTTTTATGAGCCTCACGGAGCCCAGGACAGAGTTCAAGCAGATGGAGGGTAGTATTACTCATACTTGACCATATTTTGTTCACGACATATAAACATCCAGGATCACCCAGATCTAGCCAGTCTGACTATTTTGCTGCATAGTTTCGAAGAGATGCCGTGCTTTCAGACTGAAGAAAGTAGGCTTAGAATAAGTGCTCTGATGTTCTATTGTGAAATAGGAGAAGGACTGTCCTTCCCAGCCCATCTCCCGGGGACATTGCAGGCCTGGCAGGAAAGCATTCACTTCCTGCCCATGACTGTGAGATGCATTATGTCACAGCGGGGATAACTTCCAAATCCTATTTTTAGAGGTGATGAGGGGGAGGCCAAGTCCAGCCTCGAGCTGGAAGGAACCCAAGGGTTCCTCCGTGAGCCCGAAGGTCTAGGGGGCAACGGCCTCCAAGACCCGCCCCAATCCCTCACGCTGTCCTCTCTCACGTTTTGAGTCCCCACGTGGCTCTACTGGGCGTGGTACAGGATGTTCTCATGAATCATCTCAAGTCCATTGAACAGTCCCAGCACCAGTGCCAAGGTCGAGCTTTAAACCTGAGTCTGTATTTCCTTCACAGTGTGCTGAACTGTAGCACACACTCTTCTCCTAGAATCCCAGGCTGGGTGACAGCCTAGTACAAGACGACATGTTTCCAAAGGTGCAAGATTGAAAGAGACTTTGAAACTCATTGCTATTGGACAATAAAATGCTTAGAATTCAGCAAAGAAAGGCCAAGGGATCTTCGTTTTAAAATATAGTTTTCTCTGACTCAAAAAGATACATGCGGGCTTCCCTGGTGGCGCAGTGGTTGGGAATCTGCCTACCAATGCAGGGGACATGGGTTCGAGCCCCGGTCTGGGAAGATCCCACATGCCACGGAGCAACTGGGCCCGTGAGCCACATCTACTGAGCCTGCGCGTCTGGAGCCTGTTCTCCGCAACAAGAGAGGCCGCGATAGTGAGAGGTCCGCGCACCGCGATGAGGAGTGGCCCCCGCTTGCCGCAACTAGAGAAAGCCCTCACACAGAAACGAAGACCCAACACAGCCAAAAATAAATAAATAAATAAAAAATTAAAAAAAAAAAAAAAAAAAAGGTACATGCACCCCAACGTTCATGGCAGCACTATTCACAATAGCCAAGACACGGAAGCAACCTAAATGTCCATCAACAGAGGAATGGATAAAGAAGATGTGGTATATATATACAATGGAATATTACTCAGCCATAAAAAAGAATGAAATAATGCCACTTGTAGCAACATGGATGGACCTAGAGATTATCATACTAAGTGAAGTAAGTCAGACAGAGAAAGACAAATATCCTATGCTATCACTAATATGTGGAATATTAAAAAATGATACAAACGAACTTATTCACAAAAGAGAACTAGACCCACAGACATAGAAAACAAACTTATGGTTACCAAAGGGGAAGGGTGGGGAGGGATACATTAGGAGCTTGGGATTAACAGATACAAACTACTATATATAAAATTGAAAAACAAAAAGGATTTACTGTACATCACAGGGAACTATAGTCAATATCCTGTAATAAACTAATAAACCATAATGGAAAGTAATATGAAAAAGAATATATATGTATGTATGTATAACTGAATTACTTAGCTGTACACCTGAAACTAACACAACATTGTAAATCAACTATACTTCAATTAAAAAATTTTTAATTAAAAAATTAAATTAAAATAGAGTTTTGTTTTTTTTTTTTTTATTAATTTATTTATGGCTGTGTTGGGTCTTCATTTTCTGTGCGAGGGCTTTCTCTAGTTGCGGCAAGTGGGGGCCACTCTTCATCGCGGTGCGTGGGCCTCTCATTATCGCGGCCTCTCTTGTTGCAGAGCACAGGCTCCAGACGCGCAGGCTCAGTAACTGTGGCTCACGGGCCTAGTTGCTCCGCGGCATGTGGGATCTTCCCGGACCAGGGCTCGAACCCGTGTCCCCTGCATTGGCAGGCAGACGCTCAACCACTGCGCCACCAGGGAAGCCCCTAGAGTTTTAAATTTTCAAAATCATGTGAAATAAAGACAAAGAGAGGATGCCAGTCTCTGTCACAGAAGGCCTTCCATGCACGTGGCCCTTGTTCAACTTTCATGTCTTTCCTTCAGAGAGAACGACGACTGCCCTCGTTGTGAAGGTGAATTTTATGTGTCAGCTTTACTGGGCCCAGGGATGCCCAGATAGCTGGTGAGACATTATTTCTGGTTGTATCTGTGAGGGCGTTTCTGGAAGGGATTAGCATCTGTATCAGTCGACTGAAAACGATGGGCTCAAACTGGGCTGGCATCATCCAATCCACTGAGGGTCTGGATAGGACAAAAAGGGCAGAGGAAGGATATTTTCAACCCCTTCCTGAGCTGGGACATCCATCATGTCCTACCCTCAGACATCCAAGCTCTGGTTTCTGGTCCAGGAGCGTTAAGCCACTCACTTTCCCAGTTCTCTAGCTCACAGACGGCACATATCATAGCATATCTCAGCCTCCATAATTACATGAGCTGATTCCCATAATAAATCTCCTCTCCTGTATCCACGTATATCCTACTAGTTCTGTTTCTCTGGAGAACCCTGACTGATACACTTGTGAATAAGATTAAAAGGCAGAGATTAAGACAATCCCTTTTTGTAAACACTTACAGAAAACCATGTGCAAACTCGTGATCTTTTTCCCCCCTCACTTCAAGAGAATGGGGTGTTTGCCTTATATTGATGGGTGTTAAAAGTAAAAAAAAAGCACACACCATATTATATTAAAGATCTTGAAGAAGGAAAATTGTCACATGTCTGTCTGTGACGGGCTATCCAACAGAACTTTCTGTGATGGTGGAAATGTTCTTTTTCTGCACTGCCTAAAGCAGTGGCCACTAGCCCCGTACAGCTGTCGAGCCCTTGAAAGGTAGCTATTGTAAGAACTGAATTTTAGATTTTATTTATTTTAATTAAAATTTAAGTAGTCACATGTAGTAGCATCTACTCTATTTGGATAGGACAGGTATAATGTCCATAACTTTAGATCCATTCAAGATCATTTTTTTTTTAGTCTTTGACCACGGGTGGAAAAGTCTGAGGCTGGTGTGGCCGGTGCAGCCTGAGGTCAGTGAAGATTCAAGTATGATGCGGAAGGTCTGACGTTCATCCTTTAAGACCCCCATCAACACCAAAAAGTGAACAGCGCCGTCCTCTCCAGACAAAACCTGGATTCTCTGATGTAACACCTGTCATTTTCCCAAGCAGAAAGTCAAATATCAAATATCAGTACTTTCGTAAGAGCTGAGAGTTCCCATTTCCCCATTCACGCCCCTCGTACCTCCAGCCTTTCACTTCATTACATAACGAGGAACCAAGAACTGGGCTCTCCAATCTGAAGGGCTTGGTTTCATTCCCTCGTTGTCTCCAGCACCTACTAGGACGCCTGGTGTACAGTAGGTGCCCAATCAGCATTTGCGGAATGTTGAATGACTATCTTGGAAGGAAGTGACAAAGGAAAAAGCAAAACAGAACAGCATGAACAACGAACTGTGTTCTTCAACTGTTGAAATCACGTCTCTGCCGGTTACCAGCTATGCCGTCTGGCCTCCGTGGGTACTCAAATGTAAGAGATCGTTCTGACTGGGAGAGCTGCTGCCTCTTCCCGCTGCAGGGGTGGGAGGACAATGAATGCATGTTATTAGCTATCCAAATGGTCTGCTGCCTGATGGTGGTTGAAATATTCTTAGGAGTTTGAACATTATCGTTAGTTTCTCTTTTAATAAAACATCCTCATTCTAACACAACTTAAGAGAACAGTAAATATGGGGATAAACCATGTTCATAAAGATAGGAGTTTTATAACACAAAGACAAGAGTTTCATGAGAAACTCAGGCCAGATTTTGGGATCTTGCAAAATCTCTCTGAGGAGCTTTGCATCTTGTGTGTGTGAATCAAGGAGAGAGGGAGCCATATCCGAGCAATTTTTCCCCAAGAGACCCAAACGGAAACATCCCACAAAGAGGAAGCCTGGAGTTTATTCAAACTGCTTTTATTTTAATAAGTCCTAAGTGGTACTGAGAACATTTCCAAGAAATTAAATCGCTTGTAAGCTATTTATATATACTCTATTATCCCAATTCATCATTTTAAAAAATTCCAGTAGATCTTTTACCAAAATGCACCAGAAAGAGCAATCATTCATTGACATTACAGAATAATAGCCGTTCCCAATATTTTAACGGATTCTGACGTTTTAAGAATATTTCACTACGAGCCACCAAAGAAATCTAAAGCTGTGATTTCTGTAGTGAAAAAAACGACTCGTTGGTGTGGCAGATTTCTCTTTAAGGGTCGCCAAGAGGCTCTCACACATGGACCGGGCTCAGGACAAGCTCACTGTGGCCCAAGCTAGATCAGCACAGACCCAGGCCCTTCTGAAGGGGCCTGCCAGGGTTCAGCCGCTCTGGGCAGAAGTGAATACTCTGACGAAACCACTGCTCTTGTTTTTTGTTTTGTTTTTTTAAAATTAATTAATTTATTATTTATTTTTGGCTGTGTTGGGTCTTCGTTGCTGCGTGCGGGCTTTCTCTAGTTGTCGTGAGCGGGAGCTACTCTTCGTTGCGGTGCGCGGGTTTCTCGTTGCGGTGGCTTCTCTTGTTGCTGAGCACGGGCTCTAGGCATGCGAGCTTCAGTAGCTGTGACATGTGGGCTCAGTAGTTGTGGCTCGCGGGCTCTAGGGCGCAGGCTCAGTAGTTGTGGCTCGCGGGCTTAGCTGCTCCGCGGCATGTGGGATCTTCCCGGACCAGGGCTGGAACCCGTGTCCCCTGCATTGGCAGGCGGGCTTTTAACCACTGCGCCACCAGGGAAGCCCCACCACTGCTCTTGTTGATACGGTGTGAAAATGTGGTTTCATACTGAAAGTCGCTTTCCCGAATAAACACAAAACCACCAAATTCATTTTTCTAGCACATGGACCTTCTTGTTTCAAAGCACCAGCTAAGGGTATTGATTTAAAGAGTTACAATCTTATCACTCTTGCTGAGCTTAACAAACCACAATGAACTAAACCAGTGCCAGCATTTTTACGTTCATTTTTGCTTAAGAATTTGGATAAACAGAATAACTGGGAAAAAAACCCCAAGACTTTCCCTGAAACAAGACACACCCTAAGTGAACACGTGGCTCCCTCTTGTGGCAAAAGCAGACCTCACATGCCCACTGCTGGGCTTGCTTCACACCCCTCCCCATTCATTCCCCTCAAATTAGCCAAGCTACATTCAAATTACCCTGAATTACTAAGATTACTAAAAACACACAGTCTGGGCAGTAGCGTCCCATCCACCGGGGCTGGCTTCAGTTGTTCAGAGGGAGGTGAGAAAGTTCTGTTGAAATTTGCCCAGAGTGATAAAGGCCACTTAGTAAAGTAGCTACTTGACCTTCCCATCCTACATTTGACCTCATCTGCCAACTTAAAATGCAACATGCATATGTACCCTTAGCGTCAAAAATAAGCATTACCTTCAAAACACATCCTATACTGATGGGCAGATTTTTTTTAAAGAAAAATCAGGTTTCTTCAGTCACACCAAGAGCCGTATCAAAGTGTTTAAACTATGAAAAAGTCGGGTTTTCCCACTGAGAGAAGGGGGCTCTCTGGGAGTTAACCCCCAGTCTCCTCCTCACCTGGCAGGTGCCTTGGCCTGAACGATTCTCATCCAGAACGAACCAGGCATTTTCATCCCTTGTTCTGGATCCCACTTCCTCCTCCCAACAAACTAAATCCAGAGCCAGAAGAGTTAAGTCATTTTTGGTGTCATACTCACCATATTAAATGATACAAATGTTAAAAAACGAAACAGCTGATTCCAACCTTCCAAGACCCTTTGTAGAGACAGTGTGAAAATACAGGCAATAAAGAGGCAGATCAGAGAATATAACACATCCAACCCAAATCAATATATACGCAGAACCAAAGGGAGGTGTCTGGTAAGATATTCTTGTTGGGAATCCCTAATCGAGGGAAAAAAGGAGAAGCTGATTTTAACAGAAACTCTAAATGTTTAAATGTTTTAAAATTCACGTATCTGCCAAACTTTGACTTGACACAGTGGAATAGGAAATTTGAACATTAACTTAACCATGAACCCTGCCTACCACTCATCTGGATGCAGGGACCAGAATGTGGTTCAATCTCCTCTCCCAAAGGCAACACAAGGCTGGAAAATGACTTTGTTTCCCTTACCGCTGCAATCTCAGTTTCTAAGTGAATTCAGACAAGTGTATGTTTGCCCCATAGAGAACAAAGTACTTGCATGGAAAATAAGCCAACTCCCCTCTTTTCTCAGATCACTGTCACATAGTCGTAGGTGTTTCTAAACAGGAGTGAGTACTTATCAAGTCATGGGAGGGAGGTGGGGGGGAGTGACAAGGAACAGCACTATATCCTAGCTATGATATCCCCTTACATGTCCTACAAAGAACTGGACCTTTTTTTTTTTAATATAATATTTATTTATTTATTTGGCTGTGCTGGGTCTTAGTTGCGGCTTGCAGGATCTTCGTTGTGGTATGCAGGACTCTTTTTTTTTTTTTTTAGTTGCGGCATGCAGGATCTAGTTCCCTGACAAGGGATCAAACCCAGGTCCCCTGCATTGGGATCGTGGAGTCTTAACAACTGGACCACCAGGGAAGTCCCAGAACTAGACTTTTCGATGCATCTGAGAATTTGGTTGAAAAGAGGCAGCAACGCAACTGTGATGGTTAATTTTACCTCACCTTGACGTGCTAAGTGATGCCCTGATAGCTGGTAAAACATTAATTCTGGGTGTGTGAGAGTATCTCTGAAAGAGATTATTAGAACTTGAATCGGTGGATTGAGTAAAGATCACCCTCATCATTGCAGGTGGGCATCTAAAACGTTGAGGGCCTGAATAGAACAAAAAGGAGAAAGGGCAATTCTGCTCTTTGCTTGAGCTGAAACATCCACCTTCTTCTGCCCTTGGACATTGGTGTCCCTGGTTCTCAGGCCTTAGGACTTGGACTGAATGACACCACCAGCTTTCCTGAGTCTCTTGTTTGCAGATGGCAGATGGTGAGACTTCTCAGCCTCCACAATCACGTAAGCCAATTCCTATCATAAATCTCCTCATATCTTGGGGAGGGGGAAGGGTAAGATGTGACAGGGTGAGAGAGTGGCATGGACATATATATGCTACCAAATGTAAAACAGATAGCTAGTGGGAAGCAGCCGCATAGCACAGGGAGATCAGCTTGGTGCTTTGTGACCACCTAGAGGGGTGGGATAGGGAGGGTGGGAGGGAGGGAGACGCAAGAGGGAAGAGATATGGGAACATATGTGTATGTATAACTGATTCACTTTGTTATAAAGCAGAAACTAACACACCATTGTAAAGCAATTATACTCCAATAAAGATGTTTAAAAAAAATCTCATATCTATATCTGTATATCCTGTTGTTTGTTTTTTAAATATTTATTTATTTATTTATTTGGTTGCACTGGGTCTTAGTTGTGGCAGGCAGGCTCTTTAGTTGCAGCTCTCGGGCTCCTTAGTTGTGGCATGCATGTGGGATCTAGTTTCCTAACCAGGGATCGAACCTGGACCTCCTGCATCGGGAGCTCAGAGTCTTAGCCACTGCTCCACCAGGGAAGTTCCTATTCTATTGTCTGTTTCTCTGGAGAATGACTAATACAGCAACTTAAGTCAAAGGAGCACAGAGACTTGCTGCTTTCTCCAAGTCGTCTTAGATAAGTAGCAGTGGCAGAGTGCTTGTAATCTTAAAAATAATAGAAGACAAGCTTTAAGAGCTAGAAAACTGAGCCTGTTTCCAATCTTGAAGCAAACTACTTGTTTCTGATAGAAACAGAACACTTAGTAGGTAGATGGGGAAGGGAAAACAGGTTAAGCCCACTTCCTTAAAAAAACTAAAAGCATTGGGATTTCCCTGGTGGCGCAGTGGTTAAGAATCCGCCTGCCAATGCAGGGGACACGGGTTCGAGCCCTGGTCCGGGAAGATCCCACATGCTGCAGAGCAACTAAGCCCATGAGCCACAACTACTGAGCCTGTGCTCTAGAGCCCATGAGCCACAACTACTGAGCCCGCGTGCCTAAAGCCCGTACTCCGCAAGAGAAGCCACCGCAATGAGAAGTCCGTGCACCGCAACGAAGAGTAGCCCCCGCTCACCACAACTAGAGAAAGCCCATGCGCAGCAATGAAGACCCAATGCAGCCAAAAATAAACTAATTAATTAATTAAAAAAACAAAAAACAAAAAACTAAAAGCATTAAAGTTAACTGGAGAATTCCACTCTAATACTGTGGTGAGGCACAGCTCCCCTATAAAAATTCCTTGTGTCATGTACCTAAACAATTTAAAAAATGAACTGTAAAGAATCTTCTCAAAATACAGGCAGAGCAGAACTGCAGTCATGCCTGCTCCTACTCCTTAAACAAACCGCTGTTTACCAGAAGTAACCAGCCCTCAAAGATGCCTCACACCCAATGGCACACGCTAGAAAGATGAGGTGTGTGTCTGATCCGGCGGGGCAGCCTCACACCCTCCCAACTCAACCCGCAACACTTCAGTTAAAACATCTTGGTACGCCTCTATAAAGGAAGATCATTTGTTTCAGGATAAAGGAAACTTTATCCTACGAAGATGACCTTTCCTAAGCAGTCAGGCCCTTTGCAAACAATATTCTCTAATCAAATTTCAGCTGTGCATATATACAGCTCAAGGGATAGTTTGCGGAGTTTGAAGTGCAAATAAAAGTGAACAGATGCTGTTTTTTTAAAATAAATTTATTTTCGGCTGCATTGGGTCTTTGTTGCTGCACGCGGGCTTTTTCTCTAGTTGCGGCGAATGGGGGCTACTCTTTGTTGCGGTGTGCGGGCTTCTCATTGCGGTGGCTTCCCTTTGTTGTGGAGCACGGGCTCTAGGCACGCGGGCTTCAGTAGTTGCAGCACATGGGCTTAGTTGCTCCGCGGCATGTGGGATCTTCCTGGACCAGGACTCAAACCCGTGTCCCCCACATTGGCAGGCGGATTCTTAACTACTGTGCCACCAGGCAAGTCCAGAGATGCTTTTTTTTAAATGGATCCAATTCATCCAAGTTTCCATAAAATTGGAAAAAAGAGGTAACATTTTGGAAGCAAAGGAGAGCCAAGTAGAAGCAACCATCCTGTGAAATCTTATTTAGGCCTCTAACTTCAAATGGTTACATTGAATGTACAGATTATCACTTGGATGAGGTGTGTTTCAAAGCTTCCAGCACTGGCTGGTGTTTAAAGGCCATTTCCAGCTCTGAGTTCATATGGTTTAGGAGATCCATTAATTCTATTTCTTCTCCTTGGAAAGTTTAAGAAGAATTTAAAAATTATCTATGGTAAAGTGCAAAAAGAATCTTATAGCACATTTCTTTTTTTTTTTTTTTGGCATGCCGAGAGGCTTGTGGGATCCTAGTTCCCCGACCAGAGAGTGAAACTGGGCCTTCAGCAGTGAAAGCACAGAGTCTTATCCACTGGACTGCCAGGGAAGTCCCCACATTTCTTACTCTCTGTGCAATTATAGTAAATGGTCTATATGCATTTTAGAATACACGTGCCAAGCTCCAAAATACGTCTTGCTTCCTAGCTATAAAATCAAGTCACGTAAAGAATGATCGATTTAAACGCAAGAGTTTCTTAATTTTTTATTCTCTATAGGCTTGCAACTTCATAATCACTTCAAGATCTCAACATTCATTCTAATGTTTAAAAAAAAAAAGATTTTACGATTTCCAAATAAGAATAACCGAGTCCAAGATTTTGTGCTATACACTGTTTCTAAATTTAAAGTGATTGCGCTGTTCAATCTTTAAGAACAGAATCCATAAAGGCAAAACAGAAGAAAATGCATATAAATGTCAGAACTTTTAAAACAGGCTTCCCTTAGTTTTCATTGCCAAAATGATACAACTTAAAATATTTCAAATGAGTGATCCCCTTTATAATTCAATCATGGAAACAATTTATTCAAAAGAATATCTTATTTCTCTACTAATTGCTTCAAAAATTAAAATGTTTATAGAAGGCCTTCTTTCACAGTCATGAAACTTCATACACGATAGCTATCATCACCTCTCTACCTCAGAACTTTCCACAGGAGAGGCCACCTTCAGACACAACTGGAACCAATATAGCACCAAAGGGAAAAATTTCAGCTTAGTATAAGTGTATTAAAAAATTAATGTAAAAAAAAAGTTATTGTGAGCTTTTCGACAAAGCTTTTAGAAAAAACACACCTTATTCTGATATAACCATATGAAAACACTTCAAGTTAATTTAGTTAATGCTAAGCAGGAAATTCTGTATTTGTTGTTTGCAACTGGTTGAAAATTTACAGACTTGGAATTTATAAAGCAAAATAAAAAAAAACAGTTGATGAGTCATAGAAAGTTCCATCTCAAAGTAGCAGACTGAGTTTAAAACAAAAAGGGGGGGGAGGCAGGGAGAAGGTGTTGACAAGAAAACAGTTCCCATTCTGAAACACTTAAATGTGTCATCTCGTTTCACCACCCACGGGTGACCCCTAGACGGAGTGTCCACTAACCAGGGCTTTAATCGTTCAGTCAAGTCGGTGTCCTCTTAGACCGGCTAGAGATCGTTTTTTCCACAAGGGTTCTTACTTTGGGGCTCTCTGAGCGCACCCCCCGTAACCAAGGAGCACAATACAGCATTCCGTTACATCCGGGAGGAAAGTGAGAGTTGAGTTCCAACGTAACTTGACGTAATGCTTTTCATTCTCTGCTTCCAATCTTCTAAATCAGCAAATGACTTTGTGCTAAAAGACTTGCGTATGAGGAGGGCAGCATTAATAATGAAGACAAGGGGAACCAAGACTACACACGTAAAATAAGACATTTATTATGCTAAAGAACAGGTTTTATTTTTCATTTCCCCAAAACACTAAAATAGCACACGGCATAGTAATTTAGCACACAATATAAACTGATAGATGCAATCAATAATTCCGAAAATGGTTAAGCCTTACTTTCGGACTCTTTAAAAACTTACACTCTAAAATGCCTTTTATCAAAGTGATCAACACACAACAAAAGGTGTTCTCTCAGAAAAAAATCTTAGTGTAAGAGATACCTCGACTCCTAGAAACTGGAAACCTTCTCTAAGGGAAATGCTTGATTTTTCTCTATAACTGAGCCCTGGCAGACAGGCTCAAGCTCATTATTTATTCTGAGTAACACTGCTAGGGTTCCTAGCTTGAGAAAGCGTTAACTAAAGGTAAGGTTAATATTGCAACTTTCACCGTAGGGCCTCCATTTAAATTGCATGTCAAGTGGAAGGAAAGGGATGTGAGAAAAGAAATCAGATTTTGCTCATTCTGCAAAATGCAGAAATGGTAACAGCTTACCACCAACTCAGCCTGGCTCAGAGTCAACTTTACAAATATCTATTTCCATTAGATGGTCAGAGACAGTCTAGAGAGACAGTATCTGGGACAGTAGCCCTTTAGGATGGGTGCTGAAGGTAAATTAAAAACTTTGTTAAATCTTTTGATTCTAATCTGATATTTATATAGGATATATCAATAGTCTCCTTGACACGGCTTCCCAATTCTAAGTGTCTTTCAAGCTCAATTTAAAACTCAAAAATTTCCTTCCGTATCAAGCAGCTTTCCATGAGCTTAAATTCCACTGCCTTTAAGTATGTCTGGTCATACAAACCAAAGCAGGAGCTTCATGGCTGCACCCTGTGCATCCAGACTTAATGCAAAAGAAATCATTCTAGGACAACTTTTTTAATTAATCTATTTTTATTGTTCTGCCTGTACCTTAACTATGGCATAAGAGATTTGCTAATTCAGAAGCTTGTAGAGCCAGTGACGCCAGTGTTTCCTGCAGATCATCTGAGGTACTTTTTACACGTGAAAGCATTTTCTTGTATTCTACTCTTTGCCCTGAAAACATGGGCTTTGAACGGCCAGGGAAAACACATTTTGTCTCATCTTTCACGAATACGTGGGGATGTGCGTGCAGCAGTGCAGACAGGACGGAACGCAGGCAAGAGGGTTCCGACGCAGAGTCCAGCTTCTCCAGAAAAGCACGTGGTGGTTCATCCTCAGAAATCCCCATTTCCAACCATTTTTGATGGCACGGTAGTCCTGACCCCCAAGGCTTTCCCCTGTGGCTCCGTCCTCCGTGGCTGTCAGTGGCCCTGGGCCCTCCTCCCAGCCAGTCCCTCCCCTGAGCTCCCCCGACGCCACAGGATGCCCCAGCGAAACGCTCTTCTGGGGGAGCAAAGAACAGATCCACAGCCTTGCTCTGAGCAGCTGCTGAAGCTGAATTTCTTCGTATTGGTTCTTGCAGATATGGAAGCACTCTGTTGCCATCGTGAAGCAAGAGGCTGACCTCACTCAGATCATTTTTCATTTCCAGTGATAACTCCTCATTTTGTGAATTTCCATTTACATCAACCGCAGGCTTATTCACCCTGGAAGTTATATCTGATGGGCAAGCGCTCTCCTCCTGCATTCTCTTATACAACAGTTCTCTGTACAGTAGTTTGTCCGAGTCATCGCCTGCTCCCTTCTCTTCTGCGAGGCAGGTGCTGAGAGTCCCCTTTCCGTCCCTCATGCTGTGTGTTCTCTGACACCCTGAGCCCCAGGACACGCCTGTCAGTCCACGGAAGGCCTTCAATGGATCTCAATATGAACCTGGAAAAGACCAACAAATTAAAGTGTAATAATGAAGACAGGGTCTTAAGAGAGTCCACACACAGCTATTTCCCAACAAATACAAAGATCTCTTTGACAGTCTCCGGTACCAAGGATACCTACACTGTGATAGAAAACAGGATATCAATGTACCAACCTACCAATTAGAAACCACAACAAAAAGAACAGTAGTTTACTAATGCAGTGTTTCCTAAAAATACTTAAAAATAATAAAAGTATACATTCTGAGGCTCTGCACTTTTCGTGGCAATATAGTTATTCCTGTAGGTTCGATAAAAATCTGTCCTCCTGGGGGCTTCCCTGGTGGCACAGTGGTTAAGAATCCACCTGCAAATAGGAGACACGGGTTCGATCCCTGGTCCGGGATGATCCCACACACCGTGGAGCAACTAAGCCCAAGAGCCACAACTACTGAGCCCACAGGGTGCAACTACTGAGCCCATGTGTCGCAACTACTGAAGCCCACATGCCTAGAGCCCATGCACCGCAACGAAGAGTAGCCCCACTCTCCACAACCAGAGAAAGCCTGCACGCAGCAACGAAGACCCAACACAGCCAAAAATAAATAAAATTTAAAAAAAAAATCTGTCCTCCCTTTAACCGGGATAAATTGGATGACACAATTAGGCAACCAAGGTCTTACCAAAGCGTCCTATTTGAGAATGAGTCTCAGTGACTCAGGCACAAGCCACTTTTAAGGAATCAAGGGCAACTTTACTTATGGATCCGATGTCTACAAAGCCCTCCCAGGAAAACCAGCTTGGAGGGGTCCTGGGATCCACGATTCCAGCCTCAGATCACTCGCCGGCTGGTCAGGAATCTCAGCAAATTTTGGAGCCTCCATAAGAGAAGAATTCACCCAGATTTTTATGTACCGCAGGTAAAAATATGGTGGAGAAAGCTTCTTGGGCTTAGTTCCCCACTCTCAGACTCCACATGAAAACTTCTGGACAGAAGTTGACCTGTGACTCCACCAGTTGTTCAAGAGCAAACTCGAGGTGGCCCATGCAGTCACTGATCCTGAGGCACCTACACACCTACTGAGACCAGCCTTTTTTCTGTGACCAAGAATAATCTTTCTGTGACATTATGCTCCAAATGGGGAAGATGTAGGAAAAACTGTGAAAGGCTTTGAAATGGACCCAAAAAACAACATTACCGGGTGTGCTGTCTAGTGCATCCTCTGCGTTATCTAATTTAACAGGGCTCCACAACTTTCTCTTTGATGCTTCACAGCTCTAAGTTGTAGAAAACTTAAGAGGAAGGCAAGTGATTTCCTGTCCAAAGAAATGGAAATTAATATTGTCCAGAGGAATGCAACGGATTACTGCCCTATGCATATTGACCAGTTTTACATCTATTTGTAAATTCACTTTAGCATTCCTGATTATATGTATGTGTTTTGTCTAAATTCTGCTTTACACTGATTATAACATCTTACTAGTTCCCTCCTTAACTGATGACTTTTAAAAAGTGTCTGACACATGTTCCTTTAAAAAGAAGCATACCTCGAGAGAACATCGATAAATGTTTCAACTTAAAAAATACATACTTTGCATTCAGTAATTTTTCTAAGAGGCTAGCCTAAGGAACAGCAAGCTAACTAAAACGTAGTAACTCTTTTTGGAAGGAGGAGGGATGGAAATGTGGGTTCAGGTAGAAGACAGCTGCGTCTGACTCTTCTTCCACAGTAAGACAAAGACTAACTCAAAAAATGAAAAGTTAAGAAGCAACACTACGAGCGTGCAATTTACAGACAGAGAAGTAAACACTAAGAGAACCAGCTGTAGCTGCAAGCGGTCGGCTGGATGGAGAAATGGGAGACAGGAAACTGCTGTTTCCCTTAACTAATCTCGTGGCACCAGGAGACTCATTAAGCTTTATGACTGTGTAAGTTTTTTAAAATTTAAAGAGAGTATACTGGGAAGAAAACACAGAAGGTAAGTATTATTGGAGGCTGAGGGAGAAAGCAAAGAGGGCTAAGCCATGGGGCTGCGGAGCCACTGAGGAGCAGGGGCCGACAGTGAGAGGCCCCGGCCACCGTCCTAAGGAGCTGGGCTTCATCCAGCAGGTGATGGAGGGCCACTGAGGAATTTTCAGCCAGGAAACGCTGGCTAGATTTGCTTTCTAGATTAATTTCTCCTGCTGCAGTGTGGTGGCTAGACTGGAAAGGAATCACCTTAAACAGACCAATTAGGAGGCTATTCTAATACTGCAGGGGAAAAAGCCTGTGAGAGTAAAGAGGAGAGAGAAACTGAAGAATCTTTTTTAAGTTGGTGACTGACTAGGTGTAGAAGAAGGTGAGATGCCCCGCAGGTTTCTTGACTTTCAGATCTGGGTAGTGAAGGTGTTACTAACCGCAAAGGGGGAGGAGAGCAGGTCTGGAAGGCAGGGAAGGTGCTCAGACTGGGCAGCAGAGTTGGGCTGCGGGGCTCTGGCGAGCAGGTGGGTCAGTAAATCCTTCACCTCAAGAGAGACGTCAGAGCTGCGGACCTGGACTCAGAAGTCGCCAGCTCTGGGGAGGCAGATAAAATGACGGCCCGGTATAACAGGTCAAGAGAGAAGACAGAGGTACAGAAGGCAGGGGTCTCCAGGATCTAAAGACCAGACGGGCGAGGGGCCCACCAAAGCCACTAAGGAGGGAGACTCAAAGCGCCTCGGGAAAACCCAGGGTCGCGGACACCCATTGCACTGAGTGAGTGCTTCAATAAGAGGGCGGTTACATACGTTTCCTGCACAAACGACTAAGTTAGCGTCAGGTAAACTCTGAAGAGCTCTTCACTCACTCCACTAGGCCAGCGGCTGTTAAAGTGGGGTGCCCCCAACTCAAGGAGCATGGGAGAAAATATCAGAACATCCTTGCCTAGTTCATTTTTACCTTGTTCCCCTTGTAACTTTTTCTATGTTTTATAATATATACCATATTTTGGTAGAGCAAAATACATAGTTTATAAAAATAGTATATATACACTTATTTATACCGTGGAGATATACATATCTCCACAGGGCATGCTCAAAACTTTTTATCTGTACAAGTGTGACCATTATTCCATATAACAACTGATACAAATATATTTGAGCAGTATGAAGCCATATGCAAACATAAGGTGCAATTCTTTTTTTTAAATTGAGATATAACTGACATAAAATGTATTAATTTCAGGTGTACAACACAGTAAGCCGATATTTGTATATATTGCAAAATGATCACCACAACAAGTCAACATCCATCACCACACATAGTTACACTTGTACTTTTAAGAGGTGCAATTCCGGCTACAAATCAAAACAAACACTTTCAAAGTTCACCAAGTCAAACCTAATTAACTTCTCTTGACAGTTCTCTCAAATTAACTCCCCAAAGCATGTTATTTTAAACCTTACATCTATTTTACTGATCTGTAATGTACTAAGAATGAACATTTTCCTGAAATGGAAGCATTCCTAAATATATTTTTAATACATATTAGAATAGGTTTAAAAAAAAATTCTTAAGAAAAACAGGTCACTTAATGTGGGCCAACTCTCAGGAAAATTAGTTTCTAACTACTTTTATTATGTCCTTGTATGAGGACTTAGTACCATTCAGAAAGATGAAGTGTTGCCAGAATTGTGTTAAAATATTTTGAATAAGATACTATTAATGTAAGCATACATTCAATAATGATAATCACGTATTTAATAATGATAGAATAAACTGCTTACTGAAGATCTCCTAGCTCTTTAGTAAATGCAGTAATAAACTATGTATTCAATTATCTTAACAAAAATACTTCAGTAGGTCAGTAAAACATTCTGGCTCTAAGCCCTCAACCAGCCACCTCTTTTGATATTAGACAGTTATACACATTACTTATATTTTGAGAGCCAGAAATAATTTTCAAGTAATTTCCAAACATGCAGTCATCTGTGAAATATTTTTTGTGGTTTATTCTCACTATACTTTTGAATACATACATATTGGCACACTATATCATACCAAATAAAATACGCACAATTATATAACTAACCATCCTCGGCCCCAGCTCTTTCATCATTTCCCACCCCTCAAGGCCCATGTTAAGTCTACAAAATAATAAGCAGCATAAATTACGGCAAACCATATCCACAAAATGAACATATCCACAAAAACTGACACACCCCCTCCCTGCCCCAGAATGAGGGAAGTCTATTCTGAAATTCAAGACAGTACGATTCAGGAAAAACAAAGTGCGGGACTGGGAGTAAATCCTGAACTTAACCTCTGTACCTCCCCGACGGGTGCCTCCCCCTGCCCCTCAAAGAATGACACAGGTCGAAAATGGAACCACAGAGGCCAGAGGGGGTGAGGTGTGCAGGGAGACGAGGTTCCCTGGTGTGTCCACGATCCTCGGGGCGGACAGGAGCAGTCTCTCCCACCAGAGTCCCCACCTGTGGAGGCAGCTGACCTGCTGCGCGACAATAGGCCTGACCCAGTTAGGCAGCTGTGCCCTCTTGGACGGCCGACACCTTACCTTCCCTAACCTGAGCTATTAATGGCCTCAGGGACGTGATGGGCTGGATACCATTGCTCTGGAAACTAAAAATATCCCAGCCTCTGTGCTCCCGAAAGCCAGCTGGCAAGGCTATTCCCAAAGCGGGCCGGCGTGGGGCTGGGGGCGCGGACACAGCTAATCGAGCAGGGGCTGCCCGGCCAGGTTAGACAACAATGGGCTTGAAGGGGGTCCTGCCTGGTGACAGCTCACAAACGCGCTCCAAGGCCACCTGGCTTCACGGCCTTTTTTTTTAAATTGAAGTATAGCTGATTTACAATATTATATTAATTTCAGGTGTACAGCATATTGATTCAGTATTTTTACAGATGATACTCCATTAAGAGTTATTACAAGATGATGGCTATACAATATATCCTTGTTGCTTATCTTCTGATACATCATTTGTATTTGTTAATCCCATACCCCTAATTTTTTTTTTTTTTAATTTTTTTTTTTTTTTTTAACTTTGGGTTTATTTATTTATTTATTTTTATGGCTGTGTTGGGTCTTTGTTTCTGTGCGAGGGCTTTCTCCAGTTGCGGCAAGTGAGGGCCACTCTTCATCGCGGTGCGCGGGCCTCTCACTATCGCGGCCTCTCTTGTTGCGGAGCACAGGCTCCAGACGCGCAGGCTCAGTAATTGTGGCTCACGGGCCCAGTTGCTCCGCGGCATGTGGGATCTTCCCAGACCAGGGCTCGAACCCGTATTCTCTGCATTGGCAGGCAGATTCCCAACCACTGCGCCACCAGGGAAGCCCCCATACCCCTAATTTGCACCCCCCCCCTTGGTAACCACCAGTTTGTTTTCTGTATGTGAGTCGGTCTCTGCTTTGCATGTACATTCATTTGTGTTATGTTTAGGTCCCACATATGAGTGATACCACACACTCACAGCTCTCAGAGGTGAGCGTTAGCAGACCTGACCATCGCCGAGCTCAGCACTTGAACATCAGTCTGAGGAGGCAGCTGATACACACAAGCTGAGCAACAAACTGCTCAAGTTGCTACACAGTTTAGAGGATGAGAAATAGGAAGGGCTGGGTCATCTCTGCGTTACACTGAATCATAAGCACAGGAAGCAGACCACAGGCACCGACTTCCTGCTGCAAACCACTGAGCGCGTCCAAATCACACCTGTGCTCTAAGCTGGCTGTGCGGCTCCTGTGGGCCAGTACCCTGTCCCCTGCTTCGGTCACCCAGAGGCTCAAAGGTGAGCTCACACGTCCGAGGGCCGAGAGGCGAGAAGGATGGCTGAGCTAGGCTGTGTCCTCTTTCCTCAGGATGTGTGAGGACTCTTCATGTGAAAGCACCCAGCCTGTTCTCTGACCAGCAGCCTGTGGCATCCAAGAAACAGTTGCTATTAGTACCATTATCAGCAAGAGCATTAGAGGGAACCAGTGACAAAACGCTGCTGAGGGGGTCTGTAAAGCAGAGGACAGAGAAGTGACCACTGGATGGCAACACGGAAGTGGCCTAAGCACGGACCAGCACATTGCAGTGGGGGACAAAGGCCGAGGCCCAGGCTGGAGTGGCCACAGGGGACGGGGAGCAACCAGAGGGACCCCGCCTGGCCAGAGAGAACACACAGTGCAGCACCTCCGTGGAGGGCAAGTTGGCAATGACTTTAAAAATTACTTACAAATGAGTATAACCTTTCCTTTGGGATTCTACAGCTATGATTTTTTGCTACAGATTCAATCAGCGAGCGTTCACGGAGCCCCTAAGCCAGGCATTGTTCTAGGCGCTGGTATCAGGACAGTGCACCAAGCAGACAAAAAGGGCTCTGTCTTCTCGAAACTTGCTTTCTCGTGAACGTACGCACAAGGACAAGAATGTCACACACACGAGGTTTCTCTCGGCAGTGCTGTTCAGAGAACAGTCAGTTTGGATCAACGTCACACACCATATACCAGGATAAACTCCAACACTCTACATTTAAAAGTAAAACATGGTATAATAGTACCAGAATAAATAACAGGTGAATTCCTTATATCTTTAGCATTGGAAAGGCCTTTCTAACTATGACAAAACCCAAAAGTCAGAAAAGATTGTTAAATTTGATTACGTAAACTTCAGTATGGCAAAACACACTATAAGCAAAGTCAAAAATATACTAACTGGAAAAAAATTTCAACTCTTATCACAGACAACTGATAAGGTGTCTGATAAGTTGGTGGGTTTCTTGGTGGCTCCAAGAAACCCACCAACAACCCACCAGAAAAATGGGTAAAGAACATGTATAGTTCACACACAAAGAGATGCTAATGAGCTTTTCTCTCACACCACCTCTGCCTTTAAGGCTGGCAAGCCTGTTGGCTCAAACACCGAGATACACCCACAGTGCAGCCTCCTCCCATCACCTCCCCTGCTGCGCCCTGAGAAACCACCAGCATCCTCTCCGGTTCATCTAAGGGTCTCCCTGCTTCCACCCTCCACTCTTACCGTGAAGTAAGAGTGATCTCTTTGAAATGGCTGAATGCAGAGTTACTATATGACTCAGCAATTCCACCCCTAGGTACATAAACAAGAGAAATGAAAACACATGCCCACACAACACCTATACAAGCACACCTCGCTTTATTACATTTTGCAGTGTTTTTTACAAACTGAAGGTTTATGGCAACCCTGCATTGAGCAAGTCTATTGGCGCCATTTTTCCAACAGCATTTGCTCACTTCGTATCTGCACATTTTGGTAATTGCGGCAATACTTCAAACTTTTTCATTGCTATTATATTTGTAATGGTTGTCTGTGATCAGTGACCTCTGATGTTACTACGGCAAAAATGATGACGACTCACTGGAGGCTCAGATGATGGTTAGCACTTTTTGGCAATCAAGTATTTTTTAATTAAGGTATGTCCATTTCTTAGACATAATGCTATTGCACATTTAATAGACTACCGTATAGTGTAAACATAACTTTTATATGCACTGGGAAACCAAAAAGTTCACGTGACTCGCTTTAGCACGATAACCGCTTTATTGCAGTGGTCTGGAACCGAACCCACAATACCTAAGGTGTGCCTGTAGAATGTGCACGTACTCATAACGGCCAAAAAGTGAAAAACATCCAAAAGTTGAAAAAACAACTGACGGACATAAAAGACAAGACTAAGGAAATTACAGATTGGATGAGACTAAGGCATGGCAACTAAATGCACTGTGGGGTCCAGGGACAGAAAAAAATTCACTGGTGGAAAAAACTGGTGAAATCCAAATAGTATTACACCAACATTAACTTCTTAGTTCTGATGCCTGTACTCTGGCCAAGTAAGATGTCAACATTAGAGGAAGCTGGGGGAAGGGTCTATGGGAACTCTCTGCACTGATCTGCAACCTCTGTAAGTCAAATTACTTCAAAGTAAAAACTAAGCAACAAACCAAAAAAGTGATCTGTTCTGTCTGAGATTTATTTAAAATACTCTGGTGTGGGGTGATTAGATGGACACAGTGCAGGACTGGGGAGAAGAGATAAAACAGGATTAGCAAAGAGTTGATCCTTACTGAAAAGAAGTGATGGATACATGGGGTTCATTATACTACAGGTGGCCCTCCATATCTGCAAGTTCCGCATCTGAGGATTCAACCAAGAGGAAATAGAAAAAAACAGAATTTTTTTTTGGGGGGGGGGGGGAATTTCCAGAAAGTTCCAAAAAGTAAAACTTGAATTTGCTGTGTGCTAACAACTATTTACATAGCACTTACGTTGTGTTTACAACTACTTACATAGCATTTAAATTGTATTAGGTATTAAAAGTAATCTAGAGATGATTTAAAGTATAAGGGAGGATACACACAGGTTACATGCAAATACTACACGGTTTTATACAAGGGATGTGAGCATCCGTGGATTTTGGTATCCCCAGGGGTCCTGAAACCAACCCCTTGCAGGTACCAAGGGACATCTGTCCTCCACTTGTGTATATTTGAATATTCCCATAATAAAGGTTTTTTAAAAATATGATCTTTAGAGAATTCCATGGCGGTCCAGTGGTTGGGCCTCGGTGCTTTCACTGCTGGGGCTTGGGTTCAATCCCTGGTTGGCAAACTAAGATTCCACAAACCATGCTGTGCAGGGAAAAAAAAAAAAAAAGATCCTTAAAAGAAAAAATAAACCTTTTTTTTAAAAAAGAAAAAAAAAATGATCCTTTATGAAAGCAAATCAGATTAGGTCACATCTCAGTGAAATGTTTCCCATTTCACTCAGAGTAAGCTAAAATCCTTAAAAATGTACAAGCCACTGGACCCTGGCCACACCCCCAAGTTTGTTACTGTGATCATACAACAACAAAATTAAGAATAGGCTCTTAGAAACTTCTATGGCAACTTAACACTGCCACAACAACCAACAGCATAATCACTTTTCTAGTACTTTTTTAAAAACTGCAGTAAAATATACATAAAATCTACCATCCATCACCACCACACATCTCCAGAACTTTTTCATCATTCCAAACTAGAACTGTTTCCATTAAACAATTCCCATTCCCCCTCCTCCAGCCCCTGGCAACCACCTTCTACATTCTGTCTCTATGAATAGTGTCCCTAAGGTTCATCAAGCTGTAGCAGGTATCAGAACTTTATTCCTGGGACTTCCCTGGTGGTCCAGTGGTTAAGACTCCTCGCTTCCACTGCAGGGGGCACAGGTTCGACCACTGGTCAGGGAACTAAGATCCTGCAAGCTGCACGGCACAGCCAAAAAAGAACTTTATTCCTTTTCAAAGATGTATAATTTTGCATTTAAAGTATAAAACATTCTGTTTATCCACTCATCTGTTGATGGACACTTGGATTGTATCTACTTTTTATTTTATTTTTTATTTATTTATTTTTGCCTGTGTTGGGTCTTCGCTGCTGCACATGGGCACCTCTCTAGTTGTGGCGAGCGGGGGCTACTCTTCACCGCGGTGCGCGGGCCTCTCACCACCGTGGCTTCTCCTGTTGTGGAGCATGGGCTCTAGGCATGCGGGCTTCAGCACCCGTGGCTTGCGGGCTCTAGAGTACAGGCTCAGTAGTTGTGGCGCACGAACTTAGTTGCTCTGCGGCATGCGGGATCTTCCCGGACCAGGGCTCGAACCCGTGTCCCCTGCACTGGCAGGCGGATTCTCAACCACTGCGCCACCAGGGAAGCTCCTGTATCTACTTTTTGACTGTTGTCCATAGTGCTGCTATGAACACTGGAGCACAAGTGCCTGAGCCCCTGTTTTCAAATCTTTGGGGTATACACCTACCAGTGAACTTGCTGAATCATACAATGATTCTATGTTTAACTTTCTGAGGACTTGCCAAACTGTTTTCCATAGCAACTGCACCATTTTACATTCCCACCAACAGTGCACAAGGGTTTTAATCTCCACATCCTCACAGTTCTTTCCCTCCCCCTCACCCCATAATAGCCAACCTAACGGGTGTGAAGTAGCATCTCGTTGTGGCTTTGATTTGCAGTTCCCTGATTCTTCTCTCCTAGCACTGGGTTTTATTACCACCCTGGCAGAGGAGAGGCATCCTAGGGGCAGTGCCAGGCCAGGCGAGGGCTGGGCAGGGGGAGTGTTTCTCAGCCTGTGTGGCTGGGCTCAGATCTGGAACTGGAGCAGTTAGTGAGGGCTCTTGGAGACTAAGCCTGGCGTGAAGGTCCCTGGGTCTGGGTGGGGAGAGTCTGTCAGTGAGAAACGAGTGGTCACTCACCCTTCAGGTCCATGAGTGTCCCTGGAGCGGGATGGGGAGAGATGGGAGGAGCCGAGTCTCAGGGAGAGAAGTTGACCCGGGTGGGTCTGTGAGAGCCCAGAGGCAGGGGGACACTGTGTCCACATCCTGCAGGGCTGGTATGGGGAGAGGAGCCTGGCCACCAGGGCCCCTCCTCTGGACATCCCATGGGGCCACAAGGCTGAAGTGGGCAAGCTGGGGCTCAGAGGTCATCATAATGATGGGTCAGAGCCTCACCATAGTTGGTGGACTGGCTGTCCACAAACATGTTCCAATTGCCCATCTTTTCCTGGGTTTACTTGCCATTGATATATCTTCTTTGGAGAAATGTCTATTCAAGTCCTTTGCCAATTTTTGGATTGGGTTTTTCGCTGTTGTTGAGTTGTAAGAGTTCTTTACATATTTTGGACATTAATCCTTATCAGATATATGGTTTGCAAATACAGGTGACGCTTGAACAACTTGGGGGCTAGGGACATTGACCCTCCGCACAGTCGAAAATCTGAGTACAACTTTACAGCAACCCTTCCTATACGTGGTTCCTCCGTCTTTGCAGTTCCACATCTGAAGATTCAACCAACCTCAGATCACGTAGTGTTAGTATATACTACTGAAAAAATTGTGCGTGTTAGTGGACCTGCATGGTTCAAACCTGTGTTCTTCAAGGGTCAACTATACTTTCTCCCATTCTGTGAGTTGCCTCTTTCTCTTGATAGTATCCTTTGATACACCAATGTCTAATATTCACAAAGTGCAGTTTATCTTTTTCTTTTGTTGCCTGTGCTTTTGGCAAGAAATCATTGCCAAATTCAGTATCATGAAGATTTTCCCCTACATTCTAAGAGTTTTATAGTTTTAGTTCTTATGTTTAAAAGCAATTCATTTCTATTGGATCTTACAAACCTATCAGGAGGTGCTACGGTCTGAATGTTTGTAACCTCCCAAAATTCATATGCTGAACCCCTAACCTCCAAAGATGGTATTAGGAGGTGAGTGAGATTAATTTTTTTTTAATTTATTTTTGGCTGCGTTGGCTCCTTGTCACTGCACGCGAGCTTTCTCTAGTTGGCGGCGAGTGGGGGCTACTCTTCGTTGCAGTGTGCGGGCTTCTCATTGCGGTGGCTTCTCTTGTTGCAGAGCACGGGCTCTAGGCACGCAGGCTTCAGTAGTTGTGGCGCACGGGCTTAGTTGCTCCACGGCCATGTGGGATCTTCCCGGACCAGGGCTCAAACCCGTGTCCCCTGCATTGGCAGGCGGATTCTTAATCACTGTGCCACCAGGGAAGCCCCAAATAATGTTCTTATAAAGAGATGCCACAGAGATCCCTAGCCCCTTCTACCATGCGAGGACACAGCAAGAAGGCACTGGCTACGAACCAGGAGGGCCCTCAAGAGAGCTTCACCATACTGGTGCCTTGATCTTGGACTTCTCGGCCTCCAGAACTGCGAGAAATTAATGTTTGTTGTTTACAAGCCATGCAGTCTGTGGAGGTGAAGAAACACTGGCCCTTCTGCACAGATCACGTGAGGAGGAATGCCCAGGCTCTCTCCTGAGTTAGGGCTGCCTCCTGTCCTGGAATGCTTCTCCCTGCTCTAGGTATTGACAAGTGTATTTATGAAAAATTTTTTAAATGTGGTACTACTTAGATGGGTTTTAAACTTGCTTTTTTCTTCACTGTATATTTATTTGGTGGATACCTTTTAGCATTAGTACATATAGACCTAATTCATATACTTTAACATCTGCTTGAACCATTATGTGAGAATTTATTTCTAAGACTTTTTAAAAACTTGAGTCAAGGATACAGGTGTTCATTGTACTATTCTTTCGAATTTTATGCAGGTTAAAAAATTTTCAAAATCTACTTTAACCTATCTTTATAGGTGGAACTTTTTTCAGAAGGTTATGAAAAACCATGATTATGAATTCCCTTGAAAGATAGGAAAGATTCCATGGTATTTTTTTTTAATTTATTTATTTATTTATTTATTTATTTATTTATTTATTTTTAATTTATGGCTATGTTGGGTCTTCGTTTCTGTGCGAGGGCTTTCTCTAGTTGTGGCAAGTGGGAGCCACTCTTCATCGCTGTGCGCGGGCCTCTCACTATCGCGGCCTCTCTTGTTGCGGAGCACAGGCTCCAGACACGCAGGCTCAGTAATTGTGGCTCACGGGCCCAGCTGCTCCGCAGCATGTGGGATCTTCCCAGACCAGGGCTCGAACTCGTGTCCCCTGCATTAGCAGGCAGATTCTCAACCACTGCGCCACCAGGGAAGCCCTCCATGGTATTTTTATGTGTCCTACGTTTGGAATTTTCCATCTCAAAGTATATAGCTGTTCAATATCCCAGAAGCCAGAACAAACTCCTACGTTTAACTGAGCTCATGCTTTTGACTTTGCCTCTTAAGCTTTTATGATGTTCCGTAATAGTCTATAATTTCCTCCAACTTTCTTCCAGGAGCTTGATGTAGATCAAGCAACAAAATAAAACTCATTTCAAGCTGCAGTCGACCCTTGGAACAGGGCCTTGGAATCTTTACTACTTTTTGAAACTGTCTGGCCATAAGATGATTTCTATCAGTCAAGGCCAACGTCCTGGCAGTCCAAGGCACACGAGCCTCTCAGTCTCAGCCTCTGGCCACCTCCCCCTGCCCTGGGACACGCAGAGCTCTCGCACGGGCTGCAAGGCTTCTCTGCATGAAACCAAACACTCTGCTAAGCCAGGCATCTCCGTGGCTAAAGCCCTCATCCCCTTCAAGTTCTGCTCACCACTGAGGCCCACTCTGAATGCTCTATTTAGAACAGCACCCAGCTTCCCCAGCCCTGCGTGCATTCCTCAACTCTTTTTACCTGGTTGGAAGGAATGAACATAGATTTTCAAGTGATAGGTGAACACTGAAACCTATGGAGCTATGGATCTAGAAAGTCCTTCGGAGAGAGGAGACTGAAGAAGAGCAGTTAGAAACAAAACAGGGAGACGGGCCGCAGAGGACGGGCCAAGAGAGGTTCTCAGCCTGGCCGGCTCGGCGTCAGGCTGTGGGGCTGACTGCTCAGAAAGCCAAGGCCACAGCTTGGTCTGACAACTATCCCTCACCTTCATAATGTCATCTTCTCCAGCTGTTCTCTTTCAGGCCTCTTCTTTTAATGGTTACGCGAATCTAGGTGACCTGGGGCTAAGATACTTGATTCTTTCCACAGGCAAGTAACTGAAACGTTGTAGGCATAACTTGTTCAATTATAGCAGGTTCTCAGTGCACTTTTTTTCATCTTCCTTTTATTACATTTAGTATTGGGTACGGATTCTCATTTTTTTCACTGCCTTGTATTTCAGATTATATATAAATAAGTAGGAAGCTAATGACTCTAGGAGATTAAGCCTTGCTTGCAAACAGTATTTTTAAATCATAGCCCTTCTCAGTTTACAAAGCCCCTTTGCATCTATTTTCTCATTTAATCACTCTCAAATTGAAGAAGAGGTATCAATCTCCTTAAAATGCCTGGCTACCCTACTGACAGATGGTTTGGGGGTCCTGAGTAAACATGTGGGACACAGAATCCTTTATTCCTTATTACTCACAAAACAGCCTCCAGCACCCCTGCAAGGAAGAGGATGGACAGAGTGTCCTGAGTAAGCATGTGGCCGTGAGTTGGCCTGTCCCCTTACTCCTGTGCCTTATTTCCTGTTGCACTTCTCTTTACCAGAGGCCAGAATCATTAAACCTTCAAGTCAGGTAAGTTAATGATCTTCCACCAATGAACAGAAACTCTAAACCTGCAGGGGAGTTTAAAGCAGCAGATGGAAATATTACAGTAAAGAGACACCCCGACTCCCACCCTGCCCCCCTCAGCATACGACAGGCTGCCGCTGCACTTGATCCAAGCCCAAGATCTCACCTAAAATCCTCACGTAGTTCTCAGACAGCCCTCCCCCAAGGTACCCGGCGACCACCTTGTCTGGGCCTCCCCACCTCCCACTCACCCCTGAACTGACCAACAAAGCCCACACTCTACAGCCAGAGCATCCCGATTCCCCAGTTCCCCATCCCTGGACGATGACCTGACATCAGGCCCACCAAGTCATCCATTAGCCTGGTGTACCCAGCTCTCCCTACTGCCCACGCCACTCCTCACAGAGCCAACTTTCCGCCTCCAAAATGCACTTACCCTCAATCATCGCAGTGCAAACTCCTTGTTATGAAATCTGTATTTGAACAACCTTTCCAGAGATTACCCTGCCTTAACAAGCAACTGAGAGATTTGGAAACCCTCATCATCATAATAGAAATGGACTCCTCCACTCCTTATTGATATGAAACAAACAAGCCTTCAGCACTCTTGCAGTAAAGAGAGACGCTGCAAGATCATACCTATTTGGTGACCCCAGAAGACCCCTCTGAAAGGAGAACCCAGGTGTGAGAATATATCCGCATTCAAAGAGCCAGGGAAGAGCACCGAGGTGGAAAGAACAGCAAGTGCAAGTGCCCAGGGGCCGGAAGGGGGTTGGTGCATGCAAAGAGTAGACAGGAAAATAAGGGAAACAATAGCAAGCAAGGAACAGGCCAGGGGAGAGGTTAGAAAGGTGGACAGAAATCGGATCTGCAGGACAGAAACACGTGAACTGCATTCCACATGCAATGGGAAGCAGTTTTTGTTTTCCGTTTTTTTGTGAGGAATGACACGATCTGATTTATATTTTTAAAAGACTTCTCTAAGGGCCCTGTGGAGAAGAGATGGAGGCACCTGCAATAGTCCGGGTGAGTGATTATAGTAGCTTGGACTAGGGGAGTGGTCATAAATAGCTAAGTGAGCATATGAGAAAGCTGATTTTTTTTTTTTTTAATGGTACAAAACTGGGTATTTTCAACATTACGTAGGTTTTCTCTTACAGCCATTCTTGTGATTCTTACAGACGACTGCAAATTATAAATGTAACACTAGAACAAGAGTTTCCAAAGTGGAGCTTGGGGTCAAATATTTTGTTTTGCCCACAGTTTATTTTTGCTTAAGTTGATATTTAAAAATCAGGATTTCCAATTTCTCTTGTAAATTGTTATATCTGACAAACAACAGTTGGCTCGTGACAACTGGCTAGAGCACAGGCTTTCTGATTTATCCCAGTCCCCACTCCCAGCACCCTTCTTCACACATTGATACCACCTGCTGCAAAGGTATCCGAGTTTTCTACTCCTTTCGTCGGGCACCACTTAAGGATGCCGCAAGTCCCTGCTCACATAGAAGTATCTCAGTTTGGACCCTGAAATAGAGAGGCAGGTTCATCCCAACTCACCTGAACACAATTTTGATCAACAGTGGGTTTTAAGTTTTACGTGGCCTGCCAGCACCAGGGAGAGGCACCCAAAACCTGACAGTTCAAGCTTAGAGACAATTATATTCTGATACAACTAAACCAAAGGGAAAAAGGAAAACACCTGCCCCGCCCATGTCGATACCGCGCAGTCCTACGGCTCAGGCTTCCTCAGTTTGCACACCAGGGAGTAACCCCAGTACTGCCAGACTGGAAGCTCTCGATGGCCAGGGACCCATCCCGCCATCGCAGAGCCCGTGCCCGGCACACAGCAGACACTCCACTACGTGAAAACGGAATCCAAGACACGCTCAGCACTCGGCCATCTATGACACACTCGCAAAGGAATAATTCTCAATTTGATGACTTTCCATTCCACTAGAAAAAAGCATCTGGAATTTGAGGGATGTAGAAATGTCAATCATTTATAGCAAAGATGATCTCCAAGGTGCTGGGTGTGTGTGGTGTGTGTGTGTGTGTGTGTATTATTTCACACCTGAACTGTTTCGAGCCTCTGAACCTTTGCCTCTCTACCTCCTTCCACCTCGTTTTCTCTCATCACCCCCACTCCTTTCACCACCACCCACCCCCGCCAGGATAAATGAGATACCTCCAGCAGAACACTGGTTAACACTAATTCATCTCTCTTAAGTTTTAATTCTTTTCAAAGCTTCGTCAAGTTTGGGAACTAGAAAAGTCAACCATAAACGCACCCCCGACCCCCGCGCCCCAGAATTTGCAATTTTCTGGGCAAAATTTCCTCTTCAGGGCCAGGGCCTTTGGCGCCCGTGGCAGCATCCACCTGCCTGGCCGCGGACCCCACGACCCAGCCGCAGGCCCTTACCCGAGGCAGGCCGCTCCACGTCCCCACCCCGCCTCGTTTGCGGAACAGGGATAACAATAACCTCAGCGGGTTTTTCCCCCGTGGGGTTGCGGGAGAAATGCACGGCGTTTGGCATACATTCAGCATCCAGCTTGGCAGCTCCCGATGGCATCTTCATCGTCCTGGGCGAGGTGGGCCGGGCCGCGCTGGGCGGACCGGCGCTCGGGGAGGGTTGGGGGACAGGGGCCGGGCGGGCGCGGCTCACCCACCTGCAGGCGGACGTTGAGCATCATGGAAGCCACGATGTAGAGGTAGGGGAAGTTGATGCGCAAGCGCCAGGCCAGGTCGAAAAAGATGAGCAGCGTGCGGGTCAGCCCCTTGCAGAAGACCCCATAGGAGCGGGCGGCGGCCGAGCGCGACAGCCGGACAGCCAGGCCCGACAGAGCCGCCGCCATATAGACCGGCGCCCGCCGCCCGCCCGCCGCGCACCGACCGGCCGCGGACCCGGCCCTCCCGGCGCTCCGAAGCCCGCCCGCCCGCCCTCTCGGCGCCGCGACGCCTCCGGGCCTCCGCCCCGGCCGCTGGCCCGCTCTGAAGGAGCGAAGGAGGCGGCGATGAGGCGGGCGGGCGGGCGGGCCGCGGGGAAGGGAGTCCGCGGGGAGGGGAGTCAGCGCGTCACGCTCGGGGAAGCTCCTCAGCGAGCCGGGGCCAGGTCCCAGCCCGGCCGCGCAACCTGACGTCACAATGCGCGCGCCGCGCCTGCGTGCCCCGGCCCCGCCCCGAGGCTCCGCCCAGGCCCCGCCCCCGCTTACCTTCCCCAGGTGAGAAGCGCATGCGTGGACTAGGTGGTGCGAAGAGGCCGGCTGATGCGCTGTGTTCGTCCGCCCCCTAGTGGAGGAGCTGAGGAGCTGAACAGTGGGTTTAGGGTGGCACAACGACATGAATGTACTTGATGCTGCTGAACTTTAAAATTATTAGAATATAATTTGTGTTATGTGTCTTACCACAATTAAAAAAAGAAAAAAAGGAAAGCTTGGGGCCAACAGGCAGAACTTACTCCTCGTGTAGATTACAGTGTCAACTTACATATAGTTTAATCTTTTAATAATTATGATATTAATTATAAAGTCTCTGATGTAAAAAGTAAAAATATTGGAACTTTCAAAACTTCTAGTGTTCTGTGGTTTTAAGGGGATTTTTTTTACAGTGAGTTTTTACATTCCTGCTTAAGCATATAGATTTCTATTAAAATTTGTGGGCCGTGTTTGTGTTTCTCGTTTCAGACACAGTATTTCATGTCATTACTTAAGCCCACCCAAGAGAAAGTCTGGGAATTTAGTTCAGGTGGGAAAAAAGTTTCATTGGGTAAATGAAAAACAAGTCAAGTCTTTTAAGAAAGAGACAATAGAAAGCAACAGTGTAAGATGGATTTAAATGTATTTAAATTTAAAAATCCTTTGGCCCCAAATGGATTTGTGATAATAATTGTTTTTAAAAATCATTTAAGGGACTTCCCTGGTGGCGCAGTGGTTAAGAATCCGCCTGCCAGTGCAGGGGACACGGGTTCGAGTCCTGGTCCGGGAAGATCCCACGTGCTGCAGAGTAAGCCAGTGCGCCACAACTACTGAGCCTAAGCTCTAGAGCCCACGAGCCACAACCACTGAGCCCACATGCCACAACTACTGAAGCCCGCGCGCCTAGAGCCTGTGCTCCGCAACAAGAGAGGCCACCGCAATAAGAAGCCCGCGAACCGCAACGAAGAGTAGCCCCCGCTCGCTGCAACTAGAGAAGAGTCCATGCGCAGCAACAAAGACCCAAGGCAGCCAAAAATAAAAATAAATAAATAAGTTTTTTAAAAATTATTTTAAAAAAATCATTTAAGGAGCTTCCCTCGTGGCACAGTGGTTGAGAATCCGCCTGCCAATGAAGAGGACACGGGTTTGAGCCCTGGTCCGGGAAGATCCCACATGCCGCGGAGCAACTAAGCCCGTGTGCCACAACTACTGAGCCTGCACGCCTAGAGCCCGTGAGCCACAACTACTGAAGCCCGCGCACCTAGAGACCGTGCTCCGCAACAAGAGAAGTCACCACAATGAGAAGCACGCTCACGGCAACGAAGAGTAGCCCCCGCTCGCCACAACTAGAGAAAGCCCGCGTGCAGCAACGAAGACCAAACGCAGCCAAAAAATAAATAAATAAAAAGTAAAATAAAAAATTTAAAAATCATTTAAGAGAATTCCCTTGCGGTCCAGTGGTTAGGACTCCATGCTTCCACTGCAACGGGAGCGGGTTAGATCCCTGGTAGGGTAACTAAGATCCCGCAAGCCTCCCGGTGCTGCCAAAAAAAAAAAAAAATCATTTAAAAATTCTCTACCACAAAATGAATTCATATTCAGAATCTTTTTTTTTTTAAATGTATATTGCACTGTCTGATGAAGCCTAGAGCTTTCTTTTTTTTTTTTAATTAATTAATTTATTTATTTATGGCTGTGTTTGGTCTTCATTTCTGTGCGAGGGCTTTCTCTAGTTGCGGCAAGCGGGGGCCACTCTTCATCGCGGTGCGCGGGCCTCTCACTATCGCGGCCTCTCTTGTTGTGGAGCACAGGCTCCAGACGCGCAGGCTCAGTAATTGTGGCTCACGGGCCCAGTTGCTCTGCGGCATGTGGGATCTTCCCAGACCAGGGCTCGAACTCGTGTCCCCTGCATTGGCAGGCAGATTCTCAACCACTGCGCCACCAGGGAAGCCCCAGAATCTTTTTTAAACATGCTTTTTTTCCCCTCTGTAATGCAAAGGGCAAGATTATAAACTACATAGGGCATTTCTAGTCTTGTCATTGTAACTATTATTTAGATTATCATTTTTCTTTATATGTCTACTGTTTAAAAAGAATTGTACTTTTTGATGTTCAGTGTTTTGGGCCAAGAAATAGATATTTGAGGGTTTTTAGCTTTTGGCTAGTTTTTATATATATATAAATTTATTTATTTTATTTATTTATTTTTGGCTGCGTTGGGTCTTCATTACTGTGCGTGGGCTTTCTCCAGTTGTGGCGAGCGGGGGCTACTCTTCGTTGCAGTGCGCGTGCTTCTCATTGCGGTGGCTTTTCTTGTTGTGGAGCACAGGCTCTAGGTGCGCGGGCTTCAGTAGTTGTGGCACGTGGGCTCAGTAGTTGTGGCTTGCGGGCTTCAGTAGTTGTGGCGCACAGGCTCAGTAGTGTGGCTCACGGGCTCTAGAGCGCAGGCTCAGTAGTCACGGGCTTAGTTGCTCTGCGGCATGTGGGATCTTCCGGGACCAGAGCTTGAACCTGTGTCCCCTGCATTGGCAGGCGAATTCTTAACCACTGCGCCACCAGGGAAGCCCGCTTTTGGCTAGTTTTGTTATTATGAAAATAATATTTTTTCAAAGGATTTGAGCAAACCTTTAATTTCCCTTATTTTTGCAGCATTGCATTTTGCCACATTTATCGCTGACTTTAAAAAGCTCACTTCGCTTTTTTTGTGAGCCATGTTTTCCTTTCGGTGCATAGTGGATGCTATCTTTGAGGATGACAGAGCACATGCTGCTGAATTATCATTGTTTTTCAAACCATCCCCTCCCAAAAGCAAAATGAACTATTCTTTATACAGTTTTTAGGAGACTAAATGTTAAAGGCTAGGGTCTTCCATGGAAAATTTGCCAAAAGACACAAAACCAGTCTGACAATGTGCAAACAGGTTTGGAGATCAGCTAAATTTATTCTTGGGCCTATAAAGATTTTCATGGGTGGAGAATTGGCAGTCCTGTTTATTAGAACTATGTTGAAGAACCAGATGGGCTTCGGAGATGTGAGAGATATATATATATCTCCTCCCTGGTTACTCATTCTTTGTCTCCAAATGCCATTGAGTCAATGAGGCATTTTTAACAAGCTCTTCTTTTGCCATAAACAATGGCAAACAAAATTACCATAAAGCTTAACTGAGCAAGGTAAGAAGCGTGTTGTAATTAGATGTAATGAGAAGTCAAAGAGAAGACATGGGAACACTAACAAGATTTGAAGTTTACTATATATCAAGGTTAACTAGTTCCTTCCTACAAAGCAGGCGGGTAAATCAGTTTAGCCTCATGACTTAACATTTAACTCAGCCCCAATCTTCTGACATCTCTGGGAAAGAGAGTCTGCTAATTATAATTTGAGAAACAAACAGAACTAATTATGTCAGTGTGAAAAGTATTTTCATAGACGTACAATGGATTATGAGAGGAAAGAGGAGAAAAGAGGCAGAGGCAAAGAGGAAAATAATTTTGTTAACAGTCTGGATTGTTGATCAACAAGATCCAGGTGATTTGCCTGTAATCTTCCCTCCTGCCATCAGAGCAGCATCTCAGGTGAGGAAAATAGTAAAACCTTTTTTTCTTTTCAGCATGACCCAGTGAGAAAAGCACAGAGAAGCCGGGTTCCAGGTTCAGCAACTGCTCGATGCCCTGTGAGCTGGTTCTGTAAAATGAGGAAAAGGAAACACATCCTACAGCATATTTGTGAGAAATAAGTGAGATCAGGGATGCACAGCACCTGGCACATCCTAGGCAGATGGAGGGCACCCAAAAAGTAGTAGCTATTTTCATACTCAGAGCCCTTGGGTCCTTAGAATGCAAGTTCAGTGGATTATAATCCCTATAATTAATAATGTTTAACTATGGATCACAAACACCCCGAAGAGAAGATGGACACAAACGATCCAAAATGTGGGTCAGAAGTAATTAAAATTCTTGTGCTCATTCCCATGGAGACTTGGAAAGGTGGGGCAGATTTCAGCACACTACCTTAACTGTCATTTTGAGAAAATGCAAGTTTCCAGTCTCCTGCTAAGGGGTTCTTTTCAGGCACCTGACTTATTACTTCAACAGGTCAAAGTCAACATGAGTTGCTGAGTCAGTACTAGTATGGAGCATTCTTAAGTGAAAAAGTATTCATAGAATGCCACTGTTTAGCTAAGAAAAGAAGAATGCATACACGTATACACACACATATATATACATCTAAATATACACATATTTTAAAATACATATTTATAGGGTTTGAGAGGGGTCTTTTGTTTGTTTATTCTTAAACATGAGGGTTTTTTTTTCTTTTTTTAAATTTTATTTATTTATTTATGGCTGTGTTGGGTCTTCGTTTCTGTGCGAGGGCTTTCTCTAGTTGCGGCGAGTGGGGGCCACTCCTCATCGCGGTGCGCGGGCCTCTCACTATCGTGGCCTCTCTTGTTGCGGAGCACAGGCTCCAGACGCGCAGGCTCAGTAATTGTGGCTCACGGGCCTAGTTGCTCCGTGGCATGGGGGATCCTCCCAGACCAGGGCTCGAACCCGTGTCCCCCGCATTGGCAGGCAGACTCTCAACCACTGCGCCACCAGGGAAGCCCTGTTTGTTTATTCTCTAAGTAAAATGATAAACCATAAATTTCTTTTAAAATGGTTAAGTATCAGAAATAGTCTCACAGACACAGAAAAAATACTTATGGTTACCAAAGGGGAAAGGGCAGAAGAACAATAAATTAGTAACTTGGGTTTAACAGATACACACTGCTATATATAAAATAGATAAACAACAAGGACCTACTGTATAGCACAGGGAACTATATTCAATATCTTGTATATAACTGAAAAGAATATATATATATATAAATAACTGAATCACTTTGCTGTATACCTGAAACATTGTAAATCAACCAGACTTCAATTTTTAAAATTAATTTTAAATAAATGAATAAAATGTTTACCTATAGTGAGAGGGAGGGAATAGAGTCAAGGCTACAGAGATAAAAGCTATTCTTCTCTGAATATACCTTCTTTTCTAGAATTTGAGTTTGGAACCATGTAAATATTTTACACAATTATAAAAAAATTTTTTTTTTTAATTTAAAACCCTTAAGACAGAAAGCAAAATGAAACAAATGAACCTGTGTATCCAATTGGTGGCATAACACAGAGCGAGCAGCTGTTGCCAGAAACATCACAACTGTAATTTCACTGTATATAAAAAAATTAAAAACCAAGATAAACTCCTAAACTGTTTTCACTAATTGTATTGTGGGTAGAGCCTTCGGTATTGTTGCTCTGAAACTCGTATGTATGCTTTTTTTTTTTAATTTTTATTTATTTATTTATTTATTGGTTGCGTTGGGTCTTCGTTGCTGCATGCGGGCTTTCTCTAGTTGTGGCAAACAGGGGCTACTCTTCGTTGCGGTGCGCGGGCTTCTCATTGCGGTGGCTTCTCTTGTTGCGGAGCACGGGCTCTAGGCGCACGGGCTTCAGTAGTTGTGGCTCACGGAGTCTAGAGCGCAGGCTCAGTAGCTGTGGCGCATGGGTTTATTTGCTCCGCAGCATGTGGGATCTTCCCGGACCAGGGCTCGAACCTGTGTCCCCTGCATTGGCAGGCAGATTCCTAACCACTGCACCACCAGAGGAGTCCCCGTATGTATGTATTGTAATGAGTAATTATGTTGGTGTTTCTGAGAACAAGGAATTTTGGCATGGGAGAAAAGAGTTGCCCATATAAACTGGATGAGTTTAAATAAAATACTGTAATTCTGAATTTGAATTGCAGGTATGCTGTGAATTCATATATATTTATCTTAAAAAGATGAGTGTGTGTTTATCTGAGTAGGACCCTATGGGGCCTTCCCAGGACAGACCTCTGACCATGTCCTCTCCCTGCCTCTTGTCTGTAGAAAAACTTTAGCCTCCTAGGCCTTCCCTGAGTTCCAAAGAGCAAATTTAATCCGAGAAGTAAGAAAATGCAGAAGCAAAGGAAAACAGTCAAGCAAGACAGAATAATAGTTTAGCCATAGAACAAAGTCAAGGACCTTTGGTTCCTCTTCAAGGGCTGTAGATAATATCTTGAGTCTTATCTCTGAGCTGTTTTGCAGAGACTGAAACCCACCTGATGATGCCAACTCCTGATTACCTCACCACCAACCAATCAGAAGAATGTCCACGAGCTGATCACACACCCCTTTACCCTCTCCCTCGCCCTGCCTCTAAAAACCCTTCCCTGAAATCCACTGGGTGGTCAGGTCCTTTGAGCATTAGCTGCCTGTATCCTGGCTTGGCCTTGCAATACATGCTGCACTTTCCTTCACCACAGCCTTGTGTCAGGAGATTGGGTTTACCGCGCAAGGGCAAACTGACCCAAGTTTGGTTCAGTAATGTACGTATGTTTCCTAGCTCTATTCACCGAAAAAGCCTAGGAGTAGTGACCAATCTAGTAGCAAGGAGCACCCCTAGTGCCCAGGTTAGAGTCTCTAAATACTACTTCCTACTCAAAGGCAGATACCTGATCTGGGACAGACAATGTACAAGATGAGCCTAGAACTTCCTGTCACACCAGACAGCAGGGAAGTTCTCATAGATGCTAGGGTTGTGTCAAAAAGACTCAGGAGCCAACTTAAAGAGGATCTCACTGGCCAAAACGGGACAGTTTGAGCACCAATAAGGATAAGAACTATGATGAAATGAAACACACCAAGTATGGGCAAATCCCTGAGTTCATTATGGTATTTGTATAAGTCTCCTAAGGCTGCTGTAATACAAGCCAGCTTAAAACAACTGAAGTTTATTCTCAGTTCCGGAGGCTATGAGTCTAAAATCAAGGTGTTGTCAGAGCCACATTCCCTCGAAGGCTCTAGGGAAGAATCATTCCTTGCCTTTTGCAGCTTCTAGAAGTTGTCAGGAATCCTTGTCTCCCTTGGTTTGTAGCTATGTCGCTCCAATCTCTGCCTCTGTCTTCACACGGCCAACTTGCCTGTGTGTGTCTCTCCTCTTCTTAGAAGGACACCACCAGTCATTGGATTTAGGGCCCTCCCTACTCCAGTAAGACCTCATCTCAACTATGTCTACAAAGACCCCATTTCTAAACAAGGTCACATTCTTAGGTTCTGGGTGGATATGAAGTTTGGGGGACATTATTTAACCCAATACAGTACTCAAAAACAAAACAAAAAGAAATAGAACTAACCTCACTGGTCACCTTAGGAATATGCTTGGAGACAAACTTTTTTTTATAAACTAGTAAGTAAAGGGAAGAAATGAAGCATTTATCTTACTTTACCTGTATATACTGTACTTCAGGATAAGCAAGTTGATAAGGTCACTTTCTATATATGGGTCCAGCTAATAAGTAAAACAGGAATGCTAGAATTAGAACATCACCATTTTGCAGAATTTAGAATGAATCTAAGCAGTGATCGCTGATGACTGCTAACATCACAAAAAGGAAAAACTGGCAATTCCCTGGCGGTCCAGTGGTTAGGACTCCACGCTTCCACTGCAGGGTGAACAGGTTCAATCCCTAGTCAGGGAACTAAGATCCTGCGTGCTGCTCGCTACAGCCAAAAAGCAAAAACAAAACAAAAACAAAAAAAAACACAAAAAGATAAAACTACATATGACTCCTGATGAAATATTATTGGGAAAATATGTGACCTAAATCTAGATCTAGATCTAATTACCAGAGGAACATATTAAATGTCTACAATGATGTGGTCAGCAAAATCAAGACTGTGACATTTTTAAAAAGATACTTTAAAAAGGAAAGAGAAAGAGTGGTGGGGAGGTGATAGATTAAAAGATGCTTGAGAGATTTAGCTACCAAATCTGATGTATGGACTTTATTTCAAAAAAAGTCAACTGTAAGAAAGGGAGGGGGCAATAGGGAAATTTCGATGATCTTAGGAATTATTATTATTTTTAAGGAGTTTATCCTTTAGAAATACTTGTTGAAATATTTACAGATGTAATGTATGATACAAGGAATTTGCTTCCAAATAATGAGTGTGGAGGAGAGTGGATAGAGATGACCCAAAAAGGCCCATAAATTGATAACTCTTAAATCGGGTGATGCGGGGACTTCCCTGGTGGTCCGGTAGTTGAGACTTCACCTTCCAAGGCAGGGGGTGTGGATTCGATCCCTAGTCAGGGAGCTAGGATTCCACATGCCTCTTGGCCAAAAAACCAAGGCATAAAGCAGAAGCAATATTGTAACAAATTCAGTAAAAGACTTAAAAAAAAATCGGGTGATGCATATACATGGAGATTCCCTCTACTATTCTGCTGCTTTTACATACATTTGAAATTTTCCATAATTAAAAAAAAGGGTTAAAAAAGTTATTTTTGAGATAGAGAAATTTGGCCATGAATTAGGTATAATATTTCTGATATTAAAGAACTATTGTGTTAGGTGTGCTAATGTAATTATAGCTATTTTATTGAGTTTTTATCTTAGAGATTCATACTGAAGTAATTATGAACAAAATTGTATGATGAAGGGAGTTTGCTTTAAAGTACTCCGGTGTTGACAGTGGGGAGATAGATGAAACAAGACTGGCCTTATACTGATAATGATTGAAGTTGGGTAATAGGTACGTAAGAGTTTGTTACACTCTTCTATTTTTCTGTATATTTGAAAATATCTTTAGTTAAGAGTTTAAATAAAAATAAAACCCAGGGACTTCCCTGGTGGTCCAGTGGTTAAGACGCTGCGCTTCGAATGCAGGGGGCGCGGGTTCGAAACTAAGATCCCACATGCCGTGTGGGGTGGCCAAAAAACAAAATAAAATAAAACCCAAAGACAATAAATAAAATGTTTCTGTTAAGCCACAAAGTATCAAAAGTTTTCCTTAGCTGTAAATTGTTTTTTGTTGTTACCAATATCAGTTAACAGTAATGTTCATGATGTAGCAGATGGAAAACAGATATTTTTTGACTGAATAATCACTCCAAGAATGTGTCAGAATAAAATGCATGACATTCCGAAAGTCAGGGTCATCTAGGTAAACTCAGATTATTCTCTTTGATGTTAACTGTCGTGAAATAAATTGCAAAATCCAATTACCCATGAGTAATCCATGAAATGCTTAAAGTTTTATACAGCTTGACAAAAAGCTAAGAGTATTGCAAATTACAGATTAATTTTTAGGAATTGATATGGTGATCCTCTATTGTCTCATTTCAAAAAAAATTTTTGACCAAAATAAGTGTCCCTGTGATGCCTTTTTAAAAATTTTGTTTTATTGAAGTATAGTTGATTTACAATGTTGTGTTAATTTCTGTTGCACAGCAAAGTGAGTCAGCTATACATATGTATACATTCTTTTTCATATTCTTTTCCATTTTGGTTTATCACAGGATATTGAATATAGTTCCCTGTGCTATACAGTAGGATCTTGTTTTTTATCCATTCTATATATAATAGTTGGCACCTGTGATGCCTTTTTTTTTTTTTGCGGGGCGGGGGGGCTGCATTGGGTCTTCGTTGCTGTGCGCGGGCTTTCTCTAGTTGCAGGGAGAGGGGGCTACGCTTCGTTGCCGTGCACGGGCTTCTCATTGCGGTTGCTTCTCTTGTTGCGGAGCACGGGATCTAGGCGCCCCAGCTTCAGTAGTTGTGGCGCACGGGCTCAGTAGTTGTGGCTTGCGGGCTCTAGAGCGCAGGTTCAGTAGTTGTGGCACATGGGCTTAGTTGCTCTGCGGCATGTGGGATCTTCCCAGCCCAGGTCTCGAACCCGTGTCCCCTGCATTGGCAGGAGGATTTTTAACCACTGCGTGACCAGGGAAACCCCTGTGTTGCCTTTTTTAAGGAGTGCTGCTTGAAGACAAAAAAAAAGGAGACACTGAATAGCCTGTTAGTGTTTCTCTCTGCTTGATAATTTAGGACTCTCCCACTCTAGTATTGTGAGTGTGTACTCCTGGGGCGTCCCCAGCTCCACAGGATGACGTAGAAGTGGTCACAGTCATTCTACAAAACCCTGCTTGCTGTTTATTGTTCTTTTAAGCCTTTAAGTTTGGGAGTCGTTAATTACCCAGCAATAGATGACTGATACATCAAGGGTAAAGGTTTTAAAAGATGCCAGAATCCCTACATGGGCTGGACCACCAAGGGCTTAGACCTCTTAGGAATGAAGTTTTGAGCAAATTAACTCACTAACTAACTAACTAACTTTGATTCTGGCCAAAGGCAAGGGGATCTCAGAAAGGGTAGTGAAAAGGGAAGTGATAAATGTCACCTACAGGATTATGACTGTAGAACGGGGATTGTGGATAGTGCCTACCTGCATTTCCTTGCATTCTGTGTCATATTATTGTTAGTTTTAAAAGTTTACATCTCTTTCCTCCTCCTTTTCCTCATTATTATATATAAGGTGAGTTGGCGCCAGCTAAACTTCTGTTTGGTCCACAAGTTTCAAAACACTGAGAAGGGATGGAAGAAAGAGGACACTCCCCTGAGGTGCTGGACTTGGTGCTCTTGCAGCACCTGGACCTGAGGACGGGAAGTGTGCTCTTGGCTGAGTGGGAGATGATGGTGGTTCCATTGTGATAGGTGGGAACATTTAAAAATATTAAATGTGGGGAACGATGTATGCGTGTGAGTACTGGGCAGCCAGATGGTGGCTACGGTAGGACCTGGTCACAGCCCTGGATCCAGGTTTTTCTTCCTTAGGGGCAAAAGAATTTTTAGCAGGGACGATATTTCCCAGCCTGCACTGCAGCTTGGTGTGGTCGTGTGACAAAATTCTGGCCAATGGGATGCAAGGAGAACCGTGACGTTTTCCCAGGATCGTGTGGACACACACTCTGCTCCCTTTCCGCTCTGTTTCTCCATCCTGTACTCGGAACTTAGACTTGCTGGCTAGAGCTCCGTCTTGGTATGTGAGGAAGGAGCTGGGCCCTGAGGCTTCACAGATAAGAGGGATATACCAGCCTGAACTACTTACCTCTGGGTTTTGACACACACAGGAGGAGTCAACTTTGATCTTATTTAAGCCGTTGTCACTTTAGGTCTCTGTCACTGGCACGGAACCTCCTCCTACAAATGTTTTTTGGCTTTGCCCGCATAGCCACGACTGCCCATTGTTTTGGTGTTGGGGGGAGGACTTCCTCTACCTCATTCCTTGTGGTTCTGGTGGGCTGTGAGTCACTGGGTCCCTCCCTTTTCCCCAACAGGCAGTCAGGTAACCAGACCAGCCACCAGAATCCCCCCTCCCCTCCACCAGGAAGGGCAACCTGGGTGGAGTAGCACAGGGTCCTCAGGCAGGTGGGTCTAAGTTATTGTGATGTCTGCCCCCAAAAGAAGATCCTTGAGGGCCCCAGAGTGGTCCTGAATCATGTCCTTTCTGAGTCCTGGTTACTTATCATTTCCTTTGATTCTCTGAGCTCCCCGAGTATTTTTCCTATTAATCTTTTCTCTTTTTCTTAATTCAGAGTAGGTTTCGGGGGACTTCCCTGGTGGCACAGTGGTTAAGACTCTGCGCTCCCAATGCAGGGGGCCCAGGTTCGATTCCTGGTCAGGGAACTAGATCCCACACGCATGCCGCAACTAAGAGTTCCCATGCCATAACTAAGGAGCCAGCAAGCCACAACTAAGACCCAGTGCAACCAAATAAATAAATATTAAAAAAAAAAAAGAGTAGCTTTCGGTTACTTGCAACCCAAGAGCCACAGCTGCTGATGTTCTCCCACATGCCCTTTGCTTCTCTTTCTTCCACCTCTGACGGTGCCAAGGTCTCTCCCTGGAATACCTGATACTCCACAGTCACTGTTGTTCCATAACTAATAGCCCCCTAAGCGGCTTAAAACAACCACAACCATTCTGTTACCATCTCTCACAGTTCTAGGGTTCAGTGGGCTCTGCTGAGTGGTTCTCACTTGGGGTCTCTTATGTTTTTGCAGTCAGATGGTAGCAAGAACTGCAGTTGTCTTGAAAGCTTCCTGTATTTTCCAACTGAGCAACTCCTTGAGGCCAACTGGGTGTCCAATAATTCAACTCCATTCTGACACTAGACTCCACAGGTGTAAAGGCTCAGTCCCACAAGACAGCCTTCACTTTGGACTCCAGCCACAAGTCCTGGGGGCCGCTCGTAATTCTGACAGGTCGGCTGTAAATTTGGGGGTTTCCACCACTCCTGTTCAGGTTTGATAACTCACTGAAATGATTCATAGAACTCAAGATACTACTATTACTTATGATTATTGGTTTATTATAAAGGATACAAATGAATAGCCAGATGATGAGTCCAATAGGATACAATGGAATATTATTCAGCCTTAAAAAGGAAGGAAATCCTGCCATTTGTGACAACATGGATGAACCTGGAGGACATTATGCTGAGTGAGATAAGTCAGACGCAGAAGGACAATTACTACATGATACCACTTATATGGAGGAACCTAAAATAGTCAAACTCCAGATGAGTAGATAAAGAAGATGTGAGATACACACACACACACACACAACTGCTGAGCCTGCACTCTAGAGCCTGTGAGCCACAACTACTGAGCCCGTGTGCCACAACTACTGAAGCCCGCGCCCCTAGAGCCCATGCTCTGCAACAAGAGAAGCCACTGCAATGAGAAGCACGCACACTGCAATGAAGAGTAGCCCCCGCTCACTGCAACTAGAGAAGCCTGCGCGCACCAAGGAAGACCCAAGGCAGCCATAAATAAATAAATAAATAAATAAATAAATAAATAAATAAATAAATAAATAAAAATAATAAAACAGTCAAACTCATAAAAGCAGAGAACAGAATGGTGGTTGCCAGGGGATGGGGGAAGAGGAAAATGGGGAGGTGTTAGTCAAAGGGTGCAAAGTTTCAGTTATACAAGATGAACAAGTCCTAGAGAGCTAAGTACATAGCATAGTGCCTGGAATTAACAACACTGTATTATACGTGTAAAAACTTGCTAAGAGTGCAGGTCTTAAGTGTTCTTATAACAAATAATAATAGTAAGTAAAGAAGGCAGGAAAAACTTTGGGGCTGATGCATATGGTTAGGGCATAGATGGTGGTGATAATTTCACAGGTGTATATTTATTTCCAAGCTCATCAAGTTACATACACTAAATATGTCTAGCTTTTTGTACATCAATCATACTTCAATGAAATGGTTAAGAAAGAGGGGGGCTTCCCTGGTGGCGCAGTGGTTGAGAATCTGCCTGCCAATGCAGGGGACATGGGTTCGAGCCCTGGTCTGGGAAGATCCCACATGCCACAGAGCAACTGGGCCCGTGAGCCACAACTACTGAGCCTGCGCGTCTGGAGCCTGTGCTCTGCAACAAGAGAGGCCGCGATAGTGAGAGGCCCGTGCACCGTGATGAAGAGTGGCCCCCGCTTGCCACAACTAGAGAAAGCCCTCACAGAGAAACGAAGACGCAACACAGCCATAAGTAAAATAAATAAAAACTCACTTTAAAAAAAAAAAAAAAAGAAAAGGGACTTCCCTCGTGGTCCAGTGGTAAGACTCCCTGTTTCCACCGCAGGGGGCATGGGTTCCATCCCTGGTCAGGGAACTAAGATCCTGCATGCTGTGCTGCATGGCCAATAATAATAATAATAATAATAATAATAATAATAATAATAATAATAATAAATAAAATTTAAAAAGTTGAATAGGACGAGCTCCAAGGTGGGGGGAGGCACAGAGCTTCCATGCCCTCTCCTCATAGAATCTAGACACGCCGCCCTCCCGGCATGAAGGTGTGTTCACCAACCCAAAGCTCCTCCAGCCTCATGGTCTCAGGTTTGTATCACACAGGCACAACTGATTAAATCACACTCTTGAACCCAATCTCTTGTCCCTGTCCTACCTGTGGAGGTTGGGGATGGTGCTGAAGGTTCCAACCCTCTACTCACGTGGGAGGTTTTTCTGGTGCTCACCCCCACCCTGAACACATCCAGGGGCCCAGGTCTGAGTCACCTCATTAGCATAAACTCCAGTATGGTGGAAAAGGTCTCCTTATGAGTAACAAAAGACACTCCTATCGCTCAGGAAATTCCAAAGGTGTTAGGAACTCCGGGCCAGGAACTGGGGACAAAGACCAGGTATATTTTTTGTTATACCACACTTCCTGCTCACGAATCCGGCAGCTGATGCCAGCTATTGGCTGGACAAGTTGAAGCTGTCATTCTGAGCACCTGTCTGTGGCCTTTTCCCGTGCCCTACGCTTCCTCACACTGTGGCAACTGGGTTCCAAGAGCAAGAGATCCCAGGCAGACCAGCGGAGCCACTTCTGCCAGAGACATAATCCTGCCCAGCCTCAGGGGTGGGGACTGTAGATCTCATCTCTCAGTGGGAGATGTGTCAATATCACTTTGTAAGCGGGGCCTGTAGGATAGGAGATCTTCCGTGGCCAACTTGGAATATATAACCTGCCACAAGTATGGAGACCCTATGGACACCTGTCCTTTTAGATCCAGGCCACGTCTTCCTGTGGACATGTCTGATGCATCTCCCTGGCGTCACGTCTATCTTCCAAACCACAAATGGTTTCCTTTTGTGAGAGTATTCATGGCCTTGCTATCCTGGAAGCTTCTTGAAGGCAGGGACCAGACCTTTAAGAATTTATAATGAAAGAATGAATAAATGAAGTAGCTTAGTGTAGTGACTAAGACAGAAGGCACTGGCATCAAACTACTTTGGTTCAAAGTGCCATTTGCAAGAGACCTAATCTTGTACAAGTTACTGTCAATATGCCTCAATTTCCTCATCTGTGAGATGGGTATAATAGTACTGTCTCATCCACAAGCTGTTTTGAGACTTAGAAAGAACACAATAAAAGTATATGCAAAAAAAAAAAGTATAGTATATGCAGTGCTTGGTAAATAGTATGTGTTCAATGATTAGTTGGGTTTTGTTCTTGTTACTAATGAGCAATTATTATTATTAATGATGATAATAACGCATCCGCCTCAGTACCCATAATAGTAAATGTGAAGGTTAATTTTATGTGTCAACTTCACTAGGCCATAGGGTGCCCAGATATTTGGTTAAACATTATTCTGGGTGTGTCTGTGAGAGTGTTTCTGGATGAGATTAACATTTGAATGAGTAGATTGAATAAAGCAGAATCCACTGTAGGCTTGAGTAGAAAAGGTGGGGTAAGGGAGAATCTGCTGACTGTTTTCAAGCTGAGACATTGTTTCCTGCACTCAGACTGCAACTTACGCCATCAACTCTCCTGGTCCTTTGGCCTTTGGACTTAGACTAGAACTACCAGCTCTCCTGAGTTTCCAGCTCACAGCAGATGGCAGACCCGGGCACTTCTCAGCCTCCATAATTGTATGAGCCAATTCCTCATAATAAATCTCAGCCTCTTTCTTTCTCTCTCTGTCTCTCCATATTTTTCCTATTGGTTCTCTTTGAAGAACCCTAAGACAATAAACAGTACTGCATTTTTAAAAATAAATTAATTAATTAACTTATTTTTGGCTGCGTTGGGTCTTTGTTGCTGTGCACTGGCTTCCTCTGGTTGCGGCGAGCAGGGCTACTCTTCGTTGAGGTGCGTGGGCTTCTCGTTGCGGTGGCTTCTCTTGTTGCAGAGCATGGGCTGTAGGCGCATGGGCTTCAGTAGTTGTGGCTTGAGGGTTTCAGTAGTTGTGGCACATGGGCTCTAGAGTGCAGGTACAGCTTGTTCCCCCTCCTCAGTAGTTGTGGCACATGGACTTAGTTGCTCTGCGCCACGTGGGATCTTCCCAGGCCAGGGCTCAAACCTGTGTCCCCTGCATTGGCAGGCGGGTTCTTAATCACTGGGCCACCAGGGAAGTCCCAGGACTGCATTTTAATTCAAAGCACTTATCAGTGTATCTAAAATTATATATAAAAACAAATACAGTATATAATATATATTTCAGCAGAAGCACAGCTTTCACTTTTACCAAGACCAGGGGATCCTCATGATGGTGATGTAGAGGGCAAATGGTCAATAACATCCTCATGATCGAGACAACCAAACAGAAGGAACTTTCAAAAAAAAAAAGAAGGAACTTTCCTAGGGGCATTTGTGATGGTCCCACCAAGCAGGGGCCTGTCTGCAGCACCAGCCTTGTCCTCTAACACATGCTGCCCAGCACACCAGCCACACGGGCTGCTGAGCTTTTGAAATTTATTTCAGTTTAAATTTAAAAGCTGATATTCAATTCAGTCATTGAAAAACTTTTAAGTATGTTTATTTTATTTTATTTTTTGGCCGTGCTGCGTGGCTTGCGGGATCTTAGTTCCCTGACCGGGGCTTGAACCCGGCCCTTGCCAGTGAAAATGCTGAATCCTAACCACTGGACCGCCAGGGACTTCCCTTTAAGTATGTTTAGAACCCTTTGGGTATAGGAATCCACTTCAACAATAAATTTTAAAAATCTAAATACAGATCAAATATTTCTGATGAACATTTAGCATCTGATTTGAAATGTGACACAAGTATAAAATATACACCAGATTTCAAAGACTTAGTACCAAAGAGTATAAAATATATCGATAATTTTTTGTATTGATTACCTGTGGAAATGATAATATTTTCACTCTATTGAGTTAAACAAAACATGTTAAAATGAATTGCATTATTCTAAACTCATTAAGTGATATATATTAAATGTATACAGCTTTTGTATGTAAATCATACCTCCATAAAGTGATTTAAAAAAATTAGTTGCATTTGTTTCCTTTTGCTCTTTTTAATGCATTTTTATTTTTTATTTATTTATTTATTTTGGCTGTGTTGGGTCTTCGTTGCTGCATGTGGGCTTTCTCTAGTTGCCGCGAGCTGGGGCTACTCTTCGTTGCAGTGCGCAGGCTTCATTCTGGTGGCTTCTCTTGTTGGGGAGCATGGGCTCTAGGCGCATAGGCTTCAGTAGTTGTGGCTCACAGGCTATAGGCATGAGGGCTTCAGTAGTTGTGGCGTGTGGGCTCAGTAGTTGTGGCTCGCGGGCTCTAGAGCGCAGGCTCAGTAGTTGTGGTGCACGGACTTAGTTGCTCCACGGCATGTGGGATCCTCCTAGACCAGGGATCTAACCCATGTCCCCTACATTGGCAGGCAGATTCTTAACCCCTGTGCCACCAGGAAGTCCCTTAATGCATTTTAAAAACATTTCCAGGGAGATAAGCCAGCATGACACACCACACCTAGAAACCTTAGGAAACAAAGGAGCAAGCGGCAGCTGGCTTGGGGTCTGGAGGGGGTGGGAGAAGATCCTAACATCTCTCACACCTGAATTCTGGGCAGGACTTTCACCTTCAGGCCTCTACCTGTCCAGATGTCAGGGACAAAATCAGTGAACCCTCCAAGGAAGCTGGGGCCCAAGCAAACAGCCTGCCCTTGGGTCAGAGGCCCAAGCAGGTTGGCTGATGCTGCCTTGGTCACTCTCTGTCCAGGCTCAACACCTGCTGGCCTGGGTGAGTCTGAAGATTTAGCCTCATCTTACCCAGGAGAATCCAGAGATGATAGTGAGTAAAGCAAAAAAGAGAGGGACAGTATGTTACTTAAAGTTTTACTGGTAACCAAGAGAAGAACTGAAATAGTGATATATGCAACAAAGGTGGGAATGGTGATAGCAGTGAGCTTAATCTCTATTTATCACAGCACAAAGCCAAGATATAAGGTTGACAGTAGATCAAGCAAGAAATCGTGGTATTGGCTTGTTATTTATAGATTGGGGAAATCACTGCAGGAAAACTGATAAAACTAAAAATGTACATTTAGGTTTAATGCCTTTTTCTTTCATTTGTTATATTTCACAATTAAAAAAAAAAGGTGGTTGGCCCCTTAGGGGCAGACTTGGGGGTAGGAGATCCAAAGAGAAGTTGGGCTGAGCACCGTGGTCTTTAGTATAAGCTTTGTTGTACTAGTTGCTGTTTTAACGATGTGCATGTGTCTTTACTTACCAAAAAATTCCCGTAACGTAATGAGTGATGAGTACAGCTTGTTCCTCCTCCTCATGATTACAGCCCTTGTTGGAATTGTGGACCCGTAGGATGGAGAGTGCAAGGTTCATTGTCATTGTGTGGACGAGCAAAAAGGTTTGGTGACTCAGCAAAGCCACAGAGCCCATTAGTGGCGAAGCTGGGCATTCTCGGGCTCCTACTCCAGCCTTCCTTCCACTGTGCCAGGCTTTCAGCATCAAATGTCAGCAAGTCTGACATGATTAAGACAAGGCAGCCATTTCTTTGGGCCATGGGTGCCCCTTATTGAAGGAATCTGGATCATATCCTGGGGTTTTGCTTCTTTCCATCAAGATAGCAAAGTACATGCACACCCTTGAGATCTTTTTGATTTCCTTCTTGTAATCTCTTACAGCAAGTTTAATTTTTATTCTGATTTTGAGCTGGTATTCCATGCACATAGGATAAAATCTGAAAGGAACAAAAGGGTAAACAGTGAAAAGTCTCCTTCACAGCCCTTCCCCCAGGTACCGAGACCCCTCCTCAAAGCCAGTACTGTCACCAGCTTCTTGTGTCTCCTTCCAGAGAGAGTCTACACGTCAATAATGTCTATATAATAGAATTTTTCTTATTGAGGCAGAATTTGTGAATTTTTTTTCTGCATTGCTGTCCACAAAAATCAGAAGACTCTTGCTGAGTTACTAGTTAAAAGAGAGGCATGGTGATAATCAAACACACCAAAGTGTTCAACATCATTTGCATTTCCACTAGGAAAGGGCAAATTAATGAGATGCTGCTAGAAACCCACCAGAATGACTAAATTGAAAAAGACTGATTAAAAAAACAAAAAGTCAATAACACCAAGTGTTGGTGGGGATACATTGTTGATGGGAATGTGAAATGGAACAATTGCTTTGGAAAAAAATGTCACAGTTTCTTGTTATTTTGAACACAAAACTAATTTATTTCCCTTCAGCCACCCCTGTTAGTGCAAGGTGGGTTTGATTCAGCAACTGCCCACAGCGGTGAGGAGCAGTGGGGGCAGTGCCTTACTTCCAGCTTGAGATGATGCAAATCGTCCTCTTCTCTCTCTCACCTTCCCAAGCTGAACAGAGTGTAAAGCGTGTTTCTGTAAAGCTTGTTTCAAGTCCAGAAGCTGGCCCCGATGTGAGTGGCTAGAGACCACCGTCCTGGAGATGGCCTAGGGAAAGCGCGTAAAGCCCTCTTTCTAGGGTTTGGGCCACACATAATGCAGAACTGAGCATCCTTTTGTGGACTTTCCCACTTGGGGTTTATTATTTTCATTACTATTATGCTTATGACTCATCTAATGTTCATGTCTAGTCAACCTCTTTAGGGTGAAGTCCAGTCTGCTGTGATAATTTGTAGGGACCAAGTATATCTTTTTTTTTAAAAAAAATATTTATTTATTTATTTATTTATTTCTGGCTGTGTCGGGTCTTAATTCCGGCACACAGAATCTTTTCTTGCGGCTCGAGGGCATCACATGGGTTCTGTAGCTGCGGCACACGTGCTCACTAGTTGCGGCGCATGGGCTTAGTTGCCCCGTGGCCTGTGGGATTTTAGTTCCCTGACCAGGGATTGAACCTGAGTCCCCTGCATTGGAAGGTGGATTCTTAGCCACTTGGACCACCAGGGAAGCCCCGGACCAAGTATTTCCATCGGAACTGACTCGCAGACGCCAAGTGAAGTTTCTGGTGCCTCCATCAGGGGCATGGACAGTGAGACCCAGTTCTTCTGACATCCATCGCCTTCTCCACTTGGGCCAGATTCGGTCTCAGCTGCATCTCAAAGATCCTTTCCAGTTTGATTTTGTTTTGGTTCTGGAGCTTCTGAACGAGGCCATCCTCAACCAACTCACTTCTCCTTTGCTGCTGAAACAAGAGGACGGAGTTTTCTCTCTCCCAATCCTGCAATAGGGTCAGACTGTGCCCAGTATCTGAAATCCCCCGCTGTTGTTGGAGAAGCTTTGAACGCACTGATTAGGGTTCTTTTGGAGTGAAATGGGAGGGAAGACGTGTTCTTTTTGTTTACCAGTTTATTGTAAAAGGATATGATAGGGACTTCCCTGGTGGTCCAGTGGCTAAGACTCTGTGCTCCCTATGCAGGGGGTCCGGGTGTGATCCCTGGTCAGGGAACTAGATCCCACATGCATGCCACAACTAAAGATCCCACATGCTGCAACGAAGATCCCGTGTGCCGCAGCTAAGACCCGGCGCAGCCAAATAAATAAATATTAAAAAAAAAAAACTGCACTAAAAATAAAATCTATATTTTTTTAAAAAAGGGTATGATAAAGGATAGAGGTGAACATCCAGATGGAAGAGATGTGTAGGGCAAGGTACGTGGGCAGGGGCACGGAGCTTCCATGCCCTTTCTGGGTGTATCACCCTCCCAGCACCTCCATGTGTTTACCAACCTCTCACAGTTTCTTATCAAACAAAACACACCTATCCTATGACCCGGCAATTCCACTCCTAGGTACTTACCCATGATACGTGAAAATACATGTCTAAAAAGATTTGCACAAGAATATTCTTAGCAGCTTTATTGATAACGGCCCACACTGGAAACACCCTAGGTGTCCATCAACAGGAAATCCATAAACCATGATATACAACATGAATGAATCTCAAAAGCATGATACTGAGGGTAGAATTCAGATGCAAAAGAGTATATACTGTATGATTCCTTTTAGAGGACTTTCTAGAACAGGCCAAACGATCTCATTTCACCTGTGAAAAGGATCTCAACAGAAGTTGCCTTTGAGAGTTTCGGCAGAGATCAACTGGGCAAGGGCATGAAGAAATTGCCTGGGGTGATGGAAATGTTTTACATACAGAGGGTTTTTGCATTACACAGGTATATATACCTGTCCAAACTTGGTAAATGGCAAACTTAAGATTTGTGTATTTCATTGTATGTAATTTTTACTTTAAAAAAAGCAAACTATAAGCAACTGTAATTAATGATATGCATGCTGAATTGTTTAAGGGTGGAATGTCCTGATTTCTGTAACTTGTTTTGAAATGCATAACATTACATGAATTGTTGAATGGATAAATGGTCAGATAGCAAGAAAGCAACTATAGAAAAATGTTAACTATAGAATGTCGACGGTTATATGGGTGTTCACTGCATATGCCTTTCAACTTTTCTGTGCGTTTGAAAATTTTTACAATAAAATATGGGTGGGGGAAAAAGAAAAAAAGAGAAGTATGGGTGGGAGTATACTTCATATCCAGAAGTAAGTACTTTTCTTTTGTTTCATTGTTACCGACTCACTGGTATCACATCCTTGCCCTGTCATCAGAGCTGAGCTGGTCAACACAACTGCAGTACTGTTTGTCTTTCACTATCTCCAGCTGTTCACCCTGAGGGAAGTGGCCAAGAATAGGACTGTGTGCGGTTTCTGGCCATGAAGTTTCCCTGCTCCGAAGTTGGCTGATCATACAACAGTCACTGTGCCCGGGGCTGGGGGGTTGGGGGGATTGCCCTCCGCTCTGCTGTGTTGGATCTCCCATTTCTGCCTCTGGTGGTTTATTTCCTTCTACTGGAGGAACACATATGCCAGTAGCTTCCTGAGACATGATGTGTGGGAATGTTCCTATTTTACCCGCCCACTGGATCCATAGTTTAGCAGTGAGTAGAATTCTTGGTGGAAGATCATTTTCCTTCAGAATCTTGAAGGTGTGGCTCCACCAGTGTAACTGTTGGGAAACCTGAAGCCGTTTTATTTCCTGTTTCCTTATGACTTGTGTTTTCTCTTTGGAAGCTTGTGGGATCTTATCTGTTCCCATTGTTCTGAAGTTTCTCAACGTTGTGCTCTGGGGTGGGGTATTTTTGTTTGCTGGGCTGGTGCTTTCCCTCTGTAAACGCCTGTCCTTCAGATCTGGGAAATTTCCTTCAATTTTTCCATGGATGTTTTCCTTCTTTGCTTTTTCTTTGTTCTTTTTTTTTTTTTTTTTTTCTATTACAGGATATTATTAGGATGGTTGGACCTCCTGGGCTGGTTCCCTGATGTTCTCACCATTTCCTATTTTCTCTCACTCCATGTTTTTGGGTCTTCTGAGAGATTTCCTCAACTTGCTGTTGCAGCCTTTCTGCTGAGTTTTTCCAGCTGTCTTGTTTTTAATTTCTGAGGGTTTTTTGTCGTTGTTTGCTTTAATCATCTGAACGTTCCTTTTTCTAAAAATAAATAAAAGCACTCCCTTCTTATTCATGAATGAATTATATTATCTTGAGTTATTGACAGTTTTTTTTTTTTAAGTTTCCTTCTCACTGTTCTGTTTTTGTTTTCTCCAAATTTACTTATTTTGATTATTTTGATTTCTACCTGCCATTCTGGAGGTTTTCCTCATGTCTTTTAACCCATGGTTCCATTGCTGATCAGAGGTGGGAAACCAGGGGGTAATGGGAAGGTCTAAAGGATTGGGAGGCTTCCTGGAGACCGTCCCCTGTTTGGTCTTTCCTCCTAGACTGGACAGTTTCCCCAGAGAAGAGCTCCCACCCTCCACCCTCCTACTCTGAAGTAACCTTCCAGCAGGAGGCGAGAAGGAGGGGGTTAGGGAGGCCCAAGATTCAGCCTAGGCTACTCAATCCTCTGGTCTTTGTTCTGTTTTCCAGGCCCTATGCCTGGAGTTACCCACCCCTGCCCCCCATACCCTCTGGTTTACCCACTCTAGAGAGGGACCTCCAGTCCTTTGTAGGGGAAGGCAGTCACCCTGCCTGAAGCATGACAGAGAGCCACCCAGGCTGCCCACTCCTGCTTCTCAGCTCTCATCCCATCTTCCTTATTGTACGCACCCAACACCCCCAGTCCCAGAGGTGCCTGGGGCCGCCAGTTCCCAACCCTTTGAAGAGTCTCTGCTCTCGATCTGCTGTTGATCAGCTTTTCCCACTGCTGGTCTAGGTGGTTAAACCAGTCTGCCCCCTCATTCCACCTTCCACTATCTCTTGTCTTCTCCATACTTTCTGTTCTAGAATGACGTGTCTTTTTTTTTGAAATTCCTCTTCTGAAATTCTAGTGGAATTTTGGATAGAAGGGACATTAGATACAGTACTTGCAACTAATCGTGTCAACCTGGACATGAATACTGTCTGTTCATTTGCCTGTTAAGCATCTTCCCCAACAGACAGTAGGTTCCCTGATGGCAGGGATTCGTTTTGTTCATTTCACACTTTCAACATCTGGATAGTGACTGAAGCAGAATAAATGACTGACCTTGAATGAAGGACCTAAGTAGGATATAAGATTGCATACATAACAGGCACTTGAGAAATAACTATGTAGCACATTCAGAAACACACATGGTCTAATATTTGCTTACTGAATTTTTTTTTAATTGAAGTATAGTTGATTTACAATGTCGTGTTATTTTCAGGTATACAGCAAAGTGATTCAGATACACACACACACACATTCTTTTTCAGATTCTTTTTATTTAGTTTTAATTTTTAACTTTTTTGGACCATTGGTTGCCATGTGGAACATTGCAAATGGCCACTCAAGGCTAAACTTGGAGAAGTTTTAAATTAAGTTTTAAACTAACTCAGTTTTCATTTAAAGCTGATTTCCATATGTGGCGTGTACATTAACTTTATTATTTTATATATATTATTCTTTTATATTCCTGGTCAAACTTCTCATACGATGGAATTTCACTTTATCAATCTAGAGAAATAATGATCTCAATGTGGTCAAGTCACATGTTTGCTCAAAAACTCCTGTCTTATCAGAATAAAGTCCACACCCAGTCTGTAACTCAGCCTGCAGTTACCTCCAGGATTCTAGACCTGCAGCAGCACAAGTGTCTCTGTGTCAGGACTGAAGACTGCCGTGGGCCTCTAAATTCCTGGACTTTGTTCTTTCCGTGGAAAACTCTTTTCTTCTTCTTTTTTGTTCTTAATTTTAAAAATTTATTTATTTATTTATTTATTTATTTACTTTTGGCTGCTTTGGGTCTTCGTTGCTGCACGCGGGCTTTCTCTAGCTGCGGCGAGCAGGGGCTACTCTTTGTTGCGTTGCGCGGGCTTCTCGTTGCGGTGGCTTCTCTTGTTGCAGAGCATGAGCTCTAGGCGCGCGGGCTTCAGTAGTTGCAGCACTTGGGCTCAGCTGTTGTGGCTCGTGGGCTCTAGAGTGCAGTCTCGGTAGTTGCGGCTCACGGGCTTAGTTGCTCCGCGGCATGTGGGATCTTCCTGGACCAGGGCTCGAATCCGTGTCCCCTGCATTGGCAGGCAGATTCTTAACCAATGAGCCACCAGGGAAGTCCAACTCTTTTCTTCCTATTCCATCAAGACCCATTCTACCCAGACCATCTTTCAACTCTCATCTCATTAGCATAACTATAGTTTTTTGCCTCCTGATAAGCACCATATTGTACCCCACTTCTGTAACCGAGCAGGACCCTATGAGGCTTTCCCAGAATAGACCCCCCCACCCATGTCCTCTGCCGCTTTTTGTCTGTAGAAAAACTTTAGTCAAAGAATAAATTTAATCAGAGAAGCGAGAAAATGCAGAAAGAAAGGAAAACAGTCAAACAACACAAAATAATAATACTTTAGCCATTAAACAAAGTCAAGGACCTTTAGTTCCTCCTCAAGGGCTGTAGATACTGTTCTGAACCATGTCCTTTGAGCTGTTTTGCAGAGACTGAAACCCCCAGCAGGTGGAAGAAGTTAACTGCATGCTGCCCACAAGCACGTAGACCCCAGACCAGTTGGAACCAAAAGGCTGACGACGCTGAGTCCCCGTTACCTCACCACCAACCAATCAGAAGAATGTCCGTGAGCTGACCACGCCCTGTTCCTTGAACACTGTAAGACTCCTCACCACCCCCTCCAGGGAAGGACACACAGTCTTGAGGGCATTATCCTGCTGTGGGCCCTTGTGCCTGGCAAAGCAATAAGAGCTACTCTTTTCCACTTCACCTAAGACTGTGTCTCCATGTTTCTATTAGGCTGAGTTTCAGCAACACTTCAGCACTGAGCACAGAAGGCCTGAAATCCTGGCAACTGTGTCCTTGTCTGGTTCATTTCCTATCAGTCCATTATGCAACAACAGCACTGAGATATCTGTTCAGTTAAATTGTTGACTTGAGGCCCCACCCTTTTACTTGCTCCTGGTCTAAAGATAGGAAGGTAATTATACTTAGTAGTTGGGGTTTTTCATAGATTCGCTAGACATTTCTATCAGCAAAGGGACCACGGTTGCTCTACAGTCCTTGAAATCTCAACTCCTCTTTAAGGGGGATCTTTTTTTTTTTTTAACAACAGAAATTTATTTTCTCAAAAGTCTAGAGAAACTATGACTAGAAGTCCAAGATCAAGGTGTCAACAAGTTTGGCTTCTGAGGCCTCTCTCCTTGGGTTGCAGATGGTTACCACCTCACTGTGACCTCACGTGGTCTCCCCTCAGTCTACGTGTTGACTGTGTCCTAATCTCCTCTTCTTAAAAGGACACCAGTCATGTTAGATTAGGGCCCACCTATACGACCTCATTTTACCTTAATTACACCTTTAAAAATCCTATCTTGAAATACTCACATGCTGAGGCACTGAGGGTTAGAAATTCAACATATGAATCTGGGAGAGACACAGTTCAGCCCGTGACACCCCTCTTCCTTGGACTAATATTATCTCCTCCTAACCAGCCTCTCCACACCTCCAATACCTTCTAGGGAGAGCTTTTTTTTTTTTGAGCAGAGAAAGGTTTATTGCAGGGTCAAGCAAAGAGAACGGGCAGCGGCTCATGGTCACAAACCCCGAACTCCCTGATGGTTTTGGGGGAAAAGTTTTTATAGGCAAAATTTGGGGTGAGGGCTGCAGGGTGCGTGGCCTTCCTCTGATTGGTTGGCTGTGAGGTAACAGGGCGGGGCTCCAGGAATCTTGTGCTCAGCCTGAAGTTGTCATCCTCCACCTGGCTGGGGGCCTTAGTTCCCAGCCAAGTTGTCAAAGACTTGCCGCGCTCAGTCTTAATTTGGATGTCCGGTGGTCGTCTGGGTGGATCTTCTCTAGTCCAAAGAGATAGAGCGATAGGATAATGAGAAAGATCGAGAGGAGAAAAGCCTTGGCCTCCGCGGGCTCCTTCACGGCCAGAGAACTTGTTTGTCTCTGCCAGATCTTGCAGGCAGTGTCGGTCACCATCTAAGGGCCTCCTTGAATCTACACAGCTCAGGAGAAGTCCCAGCCACCCTTCAGAGGGGAAGCCGTAGCCCAATAGGCGGATCGAGATTATGCCCTTTGAGTTCCCACGTTGGGCACCAGAAAAGATGTTGCAGGAAAGAGAGTGCGGCGCGAGAGGATGGTCACGTCCCAGGTCTCAGGCGAGTCCCTGGGGCGGCCGCCAAGTGTGGGTTCTTGGCTTTGTGCAGGAAAGAATTCAAGAGCGAGCCACAGTAAAGTGAAGGAAGGTTTATTCAGGGAGATACACACTCCACACACAGTGTGTGGGCCATCTCGGAAGGTGAGAGAGGCCTTCAAGGGGGATCTGAATGAACAAAGAAGAGATGCCCTTTGCTCTGGAAACGTTTATTTTGAAATAATTGCAAGACAAAAATGCTTAAAATAAAATTGTATAGAAAAGGTCTGATTTCAGAAAAATTGTTATAATACTGAACAACTGAATGAGTTACAGGAAGAGAAGACCTACAAGATGAAAATATTATTGGAAATAACTCCTCTGGACGATCCACTCTTAAACAGGGTAAGGGGAGTGTGAGCTGGTTATCACCTTGCAGACGGGCATGGCAGCAACATGTATCAAAGCTTTAAAAAACATTCACCACTTTTAACCCAGTAACTCCATTTTGGGGGAATGCAGTCTAAAGAAATAAAGCTACAAAGATTCTTGTACATACATGTTCATCCCAGCATTCTTTCTCAAATAGGGAAATATTGGCTGTCTGATAATAGAGAAATTGGTTAAATTAAGGCACATGCGCATAATGGAATGAAAAGTAAGCAGTCATGAAAAATGTTCTAACAATGATTCAGCATGATTTCCCGATTTTGTTTAAAAACATGTTCATTATATACATACAGATATAACTAGGAGGAGATATACCAAAATATTCTCACGTTAATGGTCTGCTAAGAGGACATTATCTCCAGAACTTGGTGCAAATCAGTAGGACATAGTAAACACTCAACACATTAAAAATAATTAAGGGGACTTCCCTGGTGGCGCAGTGGTTAAGAATCCGCCTGCCAACACAGGGGACAGGGGTTCGATCCCTGGTCCAGGAAGATCCCACATCCCACGGAGCAACTAAGCCCATGTGCCACAACTACTGAGCCTGCACTCTAGAGCCGGCAAGCCACAACTACTGAGCCCGCGAGCCAAAACTACTGAGGCTGTGCTCTAGAGCCCGCGAGCCACAACTGCTGAAGCCCACGTGCCTAGAGCCCGTGCTCCGCAACAAGAGAAGCCACCGCAATGAGAAGCCAGCGCACCGCAACGAAGAGTAGCCCCTGCTCACCGCAACTAGAGAAAGCCCGCGTGCAGCAACGAAGACCCAACGCAGCCAAAAATAAATTAATTTTAAAAATAAAAATAATTAAGAATAACTAGAAAATGCATATGCAAAGGAGGAAAGTTCAACCTATTTTTGTCTGAATGAACATTAGTTATCTCTGATTAATGGTACCGTGTATGGTCTTTTCTTTATAGTTCTAGGTTGCGAATTTTCTAGAAGGGCCTTGTCATAACCTAAGTTATGGGGATCACAAAGAACAGATGTCCACCCCTTGGGCGGCCCCCGACAGGAGTTGGCCGCGGGCGCGGGGAGCCGGCACCTGGAAACCGGGGCCCCCCCTCGAGGCCGACCTGGGCGGGCGGGGCGGGGCCAGGACCGCGGCCGGAGCGCACAAAGATGGCTGGCGGCCCGCCCCGCGCCCGGCTCCCGGAGGCCGGAGCCGAGCGTTCCCGAGCGTTCCCGAGCGCTCCCGAGCGCTCCCGAGCGTCCCCGAAGCCTAGAGGAACCCCGGGAGCCGCGCGGGCGGGAGCGGCCCCGCCCCGGAGCCTGGGAGCGGCGGCGCCGGGGCGGGGGAGGGGAGGCCGGATGTGAGTGGAGCGGCCATTTCCTGTTTCTCTGCAGTTTTCCCCAGCTTTGGGTGGTGGCTGCTGCTGGGCTCCGGCTTCCCATCGGCGGAGGGCAAGGCGGCGTGGACAGCGGCCCCGGCACCCCGCGCCCCGCCGCCCGCAGCCGCGCGCCCGCCCGCCCGCCGCGCCCCGAGCTCTCCGCTCCTCGCCTCAGCGCCCGGCCGCCGCCGCCGCGGCCCAGAGAGCGGCCCAGATGCAGGCCATCAAGTGTGTGGTGGTGGGAGACGGGTGAGTGCGCGGGCCGGCCCGGGGGTCAGGGGCCGGGGGCCGGGGCTAGGGGCCTGGCGGGCGGGCGGCCGCCGCGGGCTGGCGTGGGGCCTGGCCGGGCCTCTCCCGGGCGGGGGGCGTGGGCCGCCACCCTCCCCGGGACCGGGCGGCGCGGGCCTGGTTCCGGCTTTTTTTTTTGGTGGGGGGGGAGGAGGGAGGGGTCGGCGATCGGCGGCCGGAGGGAAAGTGAACTCCACCCTCCCGCTTTCTCCGCGGCCCGCTGACCGCCCGGCAGAACTCGCCTCGGGCCGCCACCCTCCCTCGTTTGCCTGTAGTTGGGGTGGGTTTAGGGAGTTGCCTTTCTTAAAAAAGGACCCCCTCTTGATTTTTCCATTAACCTTTCGAGTTTCATTGAGACCTTTCGTGGGTCCCGGCGGTCCCAGCTCGGTCGTAGGGGAGGAATACGTGCACGGGCTGGTTGGGGGTGGATCCTAAACTGATTCGCCAGGGGGTGCCTTCCGCTTGTACTTAAGCCACTTTTCTGGTTTTTTAAGGGACACTCTGTTTGCTATTAAGGTGGGGAAACTTTTAGGATTTCTAGATGCGAGGAGCTGGGTGTGCTTAAGACGGTTCCTTTCTCGGAACGTGGTGTGGTCATACATTAAAAAAAAAAAGGAAAGAAAGAAAAGAAGAAGAAAAAGCTGGCCTTCGCTTCATGCGTTAAGGTTTGGGATGTAGCAGAACAGCCTCGCTGAGCCGGGCCGCCCTGTGACTCAAGGCAGTTCTTTTCACTACTGTCTGTGGTGGTTCCCGGCCCTAAAGGAAGATTTGTCTTTGGCAGTTTTTTCCTTCCCTGGAAACAAGAATCTCAGTGTAATCCGAGCAAAATCGTGCATCTCAGCGTGGCTCGAGTACAGGAGCGTTAACAAGGAAGCTCCAAGAATTACTACCAGTTGCAGCAAAGTCAGAATTGGAGTCTTGTGAAGTCGAACGAAAAGTTCTGGCATCCCTGTACCCTAAACTTGTTATAAGGGCTGGTTTGCTTTTATGCCTCTCGATGAATTTATGAGTTCTCGGTTTCTTTAGAACATTGTAAATTAGACATTTGACTTGTTTCTATAACTAATTCAGATCCATGAAGGACAATCAGACAACTGATTTTTTTTAAAAGATGCCCTCTGTATGATTTGTCAGGCTCACAAATGTGAAAGATTATTGACACTTCATAGTTCTGTCTATATAATTAAAAATTGTAAGTTTCTATTTAGGAATATGTATAGTAGTTTTGTGGTTTTTTTAACCCTTTAAAAGAAAGCTTTAATTTGGGGGAAAATGTTCAGTTAATTGGTTTAACAGTGAAATCACTAAATTCATTTAAATGAAGTTTTGATCCTTTTGCTACTGAATTAACTGAGCATATGTCACTGTCTTAGGAACATTTTAAATTATCTGAATTTCCTTTAAAAATTAAGGATGCGGAATCAGTAATACATACTAGTTTTCTTTAAGTCACATTGCTGATAATCCATTATCTAATCCTAGAATGTAATATTCTTATTTGAAAAATTTAAAAACATAAGCACAGCAGACATATTCAGTTTACTTAATTATACTTACAGACTGTGGACCTCTACTGTTTGCCTTGGCTTGTTTATCTAGTCAAATACTTGTTGAATGCCTACTGTGGGATCTGGATCCTTCCTTCATATCCCCACCTCGCCACTTATGGGGAAACGCTGAGCGTATCACTCATCCCCCAAGAGAGGTGCCTCAAGGGGAGATTGTGAGGATTAAACAAGATGCTGGATATTAAGTGCCGCACAGGTGCCTGGCCCCTACTGAGTGCTTAGTGAGTGCCAGCTGCCAGTATTTTTATTATTATTGCTGTTTTTATTACTCTGAGGCACTGCTAGGCTCTGTGGAAGGAGTGTTAGGCGTAAAACACGGTGACCTGGAGTTTTCTGTCAGTTTTTTAGTACTGTATTTGACATTAATGTTGACATTAGAAGTGAAATGTACCTTTACGAAAAAAATTGAGCTGTATTACTTTAAATCAGGACTAACATGTAGCAGACAAGGCTTAAGTGAAAAATCTAGATATATACTTTTTCCATCAAAAATTTTTTTTGCTTTTATCTGAATAAACTATATTCCTGGTGGGAATGTTTTATTAAAAAATTGTTAAAGCTGTAAGTGTGGGTCTAAATTTTGTGGCGTGAAAGTTGCTTAATGTTGTGGAATTTCAGGCAGTTAGGGGCAGTTTAAGCAGGGAAGGCAAACTGGTTGAGATTCCACAAATTGGAGGCTTCCTTATTTTAAAAATATTCTTGGGAATTCTGGTTAAAGGCTCTGTCATAACTATTATAATTAGCACCAATTAGCCTATATTCTTATTCTTCTTCTTTTTTTAGAAATTGGCTTCTGCCTCTGACATTGGTTTTTTTTAAATTAATTAATTTTTGGTTGCATTGGGTCTTCGTTGCCATGCACGGGCTTTCTCTAGTTGCAGCGCGCAGGGGCTACTCTTCGTTGCGGTGCACGGGCCTCTCATTGCGGTGGCTTCTCTTGTTGCGGAGCACGGGCTCTAGGCGCGCGACCTTCAGTAGTTGCAGCACGCGGGCTCAGTAGTTGTGGCTTGCCGGCTCTAGAGTGCGGACTCAGTAGTTGTGGCGCACGGGCTTAGCTGCTCCGAGGCATGCGGGATCTTCCCGGACCAGGGCTCGAACCCGTGCCCTCTGCAGTGGAAGCGCAGAGTCCTAACCACTGGACCGCCAGGGAGGTCCTGAACAGCCACTTTTAATTGTGCGTTGTTTCGGCTTTGCTTGACTGGGAGGCTGGGGGTGAGTGACTTGAGCCCCCGCCCCCCGTTTCACTCCAGGTGGCGCTAGTGGTCTCTCCAGCCCAGTGTCCGATTTAGACATTGCTGTCCAGGAATTTTTTTAGTTGAGCATGATAAATGCCTTCCATGATGTCATCTTGATAGGAATGTACACCAGCTCCTGCCTACTTCCACTGAACAAGCAGTAATGGCGTGATCCATGAGTTTAAGTTTCTGCATTGCCTTCCAAATTTATGTTTAGTATTTGAATCTGACCTTGGTTGGTAAAATTATGTGTAATGTGTTTTTTGTTGTTGTTGTTGTTTTAATTTCAGGTGATAATTCCAGCTAAAAGTTTGTGGTTGGGTTCAGTGAAGGAGTATCAGGAGTCCATTTTTATAAACCTTAAAGCCGCCCTTTATAATCTGTCTTTTGCATTAATCAGTTAATATCTTCGTACTTCCTACTTTTTCACCTCTGTATCATCAGGTAGCTCTAACTTAGAATTGTAGTCTTCCTAGAAAGGAGATGTTTTACCAGGGATCCTGCTACCAGGGCAGTTACCACATGTCACCAGACGGAATTTTTTCTTGCAGCATCTTAATGTGAAAAATGTCAAACATGGAAAAGTTGGAAGAATTGTGCAGTGAACACTCATATACCCACCACCTAGATTCTGTAATCAACAGTTTGCTCTATTTGCTTTATCACATGGGAACATGTTCCCATTTGGGGGCAGTAGTTTTAAGAGGATATGATACAGAAGTTGATTTTGGAAGGAGAATGGGGGTGACACACAGATATAAATTCTTGGTTTTGAACTCTGCATCTTTAGCTGACCCATATAATCAGCTATCCCAGGGTTAGGCTTGGTGGTTCTAGAAGGACAGTCTGGAGTAACGGCTGCTTCAGATTTGAACTCTATCGTAGGTGGCATCTTCAGCCTTGAGTGTTCTAGTAACTTCAGTGTTGAAAATCTGAACTTTTTGAAGCCTCCAATGCTGATAATGACTGGCTTTCTGTAAGTTGGTTGGAATGTCCCCTGTTGGTGGCAGAACATCAGAATTTCAGTTAGGATTTTGTGTTTTTGTAGCACTGAATTGCTCTATTAATCCATAAATTTTCTGAACTTACTCTCTGCGTAGTTATACATTTACTGAAGGCCTGGTGTCTTCAGTAAATGTATAACTGAAGTCCCCAAAACCCATTTCTTGGCATAAATTGAGGACTTTCATTCAGGGTCTTTCATTAATGCAATAAGTGTAAATATATATTTGATACTTATAATTCACATTCCACTACATTCTATTAATTTGTTCTTAAGATCCTAGGTACTTTTAGGGGTTAGGGGAGGGGGAATTAGAAGGGAGTCAGAAGGAACAAAATTCCAGTTATAAATAAGTACTAGGGATGTAATGTACAACATGATAAAGGTAATTAACACTGCTGTATGTTATAGATGAAAGTTGTTAAGAGAATAAATCCTAAGAGTTCTCATCACAAGGAAAAAAATTTTTTTTCTATTTCTTTAATGTTGTACCTTTAAGAGATGATAGATGTTCACTAAACCTATTGTGGTAATCATTTCATGATGTATATAAGTTGAATCATTGTTAAACGCCTTAAACTTATATAGTGCTGTATGTAAAATATACTGCAATAAAACTGGGGAAAAAAAGATCTAGGTACTTTCAGACAGCAATACAGGCTCCTTATTTTGGTTTACAGTAGTCATTGGAGAAATCTGGTTTTTCTGTCCTACTAAGATCAATTTATCTTTTTTATTTTTTTTAAGGCAATGCAGAATCTTCTTCTTTTTGAGTTTCCTGGATCCCTTACTTTTTTCTTTTCTTTCTTTTTTTTTTTTTTGTCTGCTCCGGGTGGTATGTGGCATCTTATTAGTTGCCCCATCAGGGCTCGAACCCATGCTCCCTGCAGTGGAAGCACAGAGTCTTAACCCCTGGACCGCCAGGGAAGTCCATCCCTTACTTTTTTAAAAAAATTTATTTTATTTTTGGCTGCATTGGGTCTTCGTTGCTGTGCACGCGGTCTTTTCTCTGGTTGCGGCGAGCTGGGGCTACTCTTCGTTGCCGTGCGAGGGCTTCTCATTGCAGTGGCTTCTTGTTGCAGAGCAAGGGCTCTAGGCACATGGGCTTCAGTAGTTGTGGCACACAGGCTTTATTGCTCCGCGGCATGTGAGATCTTCCTGCACCAGGGCTCGAACCCGTGTCCCCTGCGTTGTCAGGCACATTCTTAACCGCTGCACCACCAGGGAAGCCCCCCATCCCTTACTTTTTTAACGTGACGAAATTGCCAGTGTTTCTAGATTTATCGATTTTTATGTGCTTTTAAGTTTTGGTTTATAGGTTTCAGGAAGTAACACTGAAGTTTACCGAAAATTTTTTAAGGAAAGGTTTTCCTTGAGGTTCTCCTAATGGAAAAATAAAGGACATAGCAGGAACATAATTTACCGGCTTTGGTCTTGATTATTTCTACAAGATAGAGCAGAAGCACAGATAGGTTAAAAAAATGTGCTCAATTGCCGTTAGATTAAAATGTTGTGTGATGACTCACTGTCACTTAAAACTTAAATAAATATTTTCTATCTACATTGTCAACTTTGTAACCCGTAAAAGAGCTAGTAACAGTTGCGATTATTTATCACAAATAAGATACTTCTTAAGTAAAAAAAAAAGTGTTCATGTGAATGTTCTTCTAGTAGACTCATGTTCACTTTCTAGACTTGCAGCATCTTTCAAAGATTAAAAAGAGACCAAGCCGAGTAGTTAAATATATAAAATTGGAAATTCCAAAGCAAATAGTAACTTCCAGAAATTATGCAGCAGCATCAGTCAAGACTGACCAAATAACTGCTTCCATTCTTTCTGTGGGGAAAAGCTGTGACTTTGTCTGAGCCGATGTTGACTTTGGCCTCTACCATTTATTTATGGAATGTGTTTAAAAGTGGTGAGTAAATACACTAATGGGAGGTAAATAACCTTTGCTTTTTATCTGTTTTTATCTGTTTTTTAAAATTAAGTAAACATTTAAATCAAAGGTTGGACATGTACTTATTTAAAAAGTCAGAATTTTATACTTTACTTATTTTCTTATAGAATACAGCTTTTTAGCAAATGATGATTGGTAATAAAATTTCATTTATTATTAGGTGATGCCAGTAGAATTCTTTACAGTTAAACCTTTCAAAAGATGAAGCCTCAGCTGAAGGTGGATTTCAGGAAAAGAAATTTTGGAGCATTTAAAACACGGTTGCTGGTATTTATAGTGATGACTTTGTTCCTCATACATATAGGAGAGACTTAGGACAGGGTCTTGAAGTGAAACTGATATTTTAACATAACAGTTAAAACTTTTAGAGCTTCTTATCTTTGACATTAAGAGGCAATAACTATTAACATTTTTACACAGCAACATTTGTAATTTTGCAAAGAGATTCACTTATCATGGCCTTAGAGTCCACTCTCTTCCTCAGCTACCACATCCAGCCCCTTGCCAAGCCACGCTTGTTCTTCCCCACGTCTCGGTAGCTCTTGGAGTGGCCCACTTCTCTGCACCCTGAAACCCCCTCCACGGTCCAGGCCACCAGGGCTGGTTCCTGGAACACAGTGGCAGCTGCTTCCTTGTTTTCAGCCTCCAGTTTCAGCTTCTTTGGTCCTCTTTCCACACTGTCATCAGAGGCTTCTTCTAAAAATGCAAATCTAATGGTTTCTCGGCAACTAAAATCCTCTGTTACTTCCCAAGTAGGATCAAGTTCCAGGCCCTTAACGAGAAGAGAGGACAACTTCTTCAGATTTCCCTCTGCCACTTCCCCCTTCTTTCTTCGTCCTTCAGTTTTACTGGGCTTCTTGTAGTCTGGGCCTCCCCATGTGCTGTTGCGTTTGCCTAGAATGTTCCTCCTTGCTGTGTCCCCACTCATCAGTCTCAATGACATTGCTGCCTCTTCTGCCCCCAAGACTAGGTTAGATCCCTTTGCTGTAAATTTCCAGAGCATCTTTAGTAACACTTACCACACCTATAATTTTATGTAATGACTGCATTTTTCATTTTTTAGTTTAATAACTGCATAAGTTCCATGAGATCTTGTTCATTGCAGTATCTTTAGCACCTAGTGTACTTCTGGCATAGCACCCAATTTGCTGGTATAGATTGAAATTGCATTAATGCTCACAATAGTTTGGTGATGGAGTTGGTAGTTTTGCATCCATCTTACAATTGAGAAAACTGAGGCATAAGGAAGTTGAAACTTACACAGTTCCAGCCAGTAAGTGGTAGAGTTGGCTATGGGTCGCACATCCGGGACAATGACTTCAGATATCTCAGACTCCTACTCATTCAGGTTTTTTTTTTTTTTTAACATTCTAAGCTTTTAACAAAATGTATGACTATTGAGTCATTTCTGTTTAGAAGGCCTTTAGGAGTTGGACGCTAGCTCCTGATGATGTCATGTTTGACTATGAGGTCTTTGGGGTGAGGGAGTTCCAGCTTTTGTTAAACCTTGATAATGTTTTGAGTGCAGCAAGTATTGGCAAGACCGCCTGGGCCTGTAATCTGCTCTTGTTGAGAGGTTTTTGCTAAGAGTGCAAGGAAAATAGAAAAGCACTTAACTTCTTTATGGTGAGTCCTAATTTATAGTAGTAGTTGAGATTGAACAACAAAATCTTTCGACTCAGAACTCCAGTGTATCTCGTGACCTTGGTGAGCCAACAGGGGACAGCAGGGAGATGGGCCCATGTAAGGAGCATTTATTTGGTGAGCTCTTGGGAGGCCAGGGACTCTGAGAAGCCCCTGAAGCCACCCTGTGAATGTTGTCAAATTTGGAGAACGTGTGTTGGCTACTGGTGCAGTGATCGTCTTAATTTTTAGGTGATATCCCCTTGAAAAAATTTTCAGGTGGTTGGGAGACTTTCATCACCGCCCTGGCACACTGTATCTGCTTCCAGTTGTGCGGGAGGCCCTCCTGTCTTGGGAGTATTTCTACACTCTTCTCTGTTACTTCTCCTCTTTGCAGCTGTTTGGGAAGTTTACTCCAGCGTCCCTGAGCCATTAATTAATATGTCTGGGGCGTGATGTGTTAGCTGCTCTAAAAGTTTATGGGGGATGTGAGGATGTGGCAAGGTGGCACGTGAATGCAGATGAATTAAAGTGAGAGCAGTTGTGTGTGGTGGTTGGTGACTAAGCACTCTCCTTAGAGAACAGTTGTCACTGATGGCCAGAGGGAAGGCTTTAGGAAGGTGGTGGGATTTGAGCTGCCACTCGGAGGCAGCAAAATATATTACTTAGCAACAAAATGGAAGCTGGAGAGGAAAGCTATGTTTGCATATTAGTATTCATCAAAATAATTTGAGAATAGATTTGCAGATTCTTGGATGAAAGCCTTCTAGAGATCTTCACAGAAGAGACTTTCAGTTTAAAAATACTTTTCCCAGGGACATCCCTCGTGGTGCAGTGGTTAAGAATCCACCTGCCAATGCAGGGGACACGGGTTCGATCCCTGGTCTGGGAAGATCCCACATGCTGCGGAGCAACTAAGCCCGTGCGCCACAGCTACTGAGGCTGCGCTCTAGAGCCTGTGAGCCACAGCTACTGAGCCTGTATGCCACAACAACTGAAGCCCACACGCCTGGAGCCCGTGCTCCGCAACAAGAGAAGTCACCAAAATGCTCGTGCACTGCAACGAAGAGTAGCCCCCACTCGCCGCAACTAGAGAAAGGCCGTGCGCAGCAACGAAGACCCGACACAGCCATCAATCAGTCAATCAATTTAAAATACTGTTCCTGTTCCACCTTGTGCTTATTAACAAGTATTTCTTGACTACTAGTGCTAATACCTAAAGCCAAAACAGTGTGTGAAGCCTCTGGACTCTGCCTTTCTGAGTAGTTCTAGTTTGTTTACTTTAAATTTCAGGATAAAACTATGTGTAGTGTTAAATAAAAGGTTATAGAAACTGTTTAGGGCTAAGTACTTGATGTGTACTTCTTGATTTTTCTATAAGTTATTTTCACTGAATAATGAAATCTAAGACTGCATTCATGTTGACTAAGCAACTTACACCATTTTTTTCTCTCTTTAGAGCTGTAGGTAAAACTTGCCTCCTGATCAGTTACACGACCAATGCCTTTCCTGGAGAGTATATCCCCACTGTGTAAGTATCTTGAGTTAAACTGGAAATTAACTTGTCTGTGATATGGTGCTTTGGATTCTGTTGACCTTTGTTCTGCTCTGCCATTCTTAATCCTTATGCAAACAGATGTGATTAATTTTCCTCTCAATCACTGAGGTCTCATTATAAGGTATTTGGACTTTTAAAAAATACTTAATCTAATGTAAAGTTTCTGCACAGTGATGAAGCACACATTTCCTAATTGGTTTTTAGATATTCAGGAAGTGAAGGTTAAACCAACTGTGAAGTACAGAGACTGGGTAATATAAGAGTTTCGGATAAGTTTGGCTTTCTGGGCTCTTTGTGTGAAGGGTCAAGGAACTGGAACAAAATACTCCATTATGGTTTAATTGGCCTTTTCTGGCGAGTAATCCAACGGTTACATGTCACTGTTGAGTTATTGGGCTTTGGAATTGAAACCAGGGTGTGTGTGCGTGGTGGAGTGTAGAGTGGGGGGACGGATGGGAGGACGGAATCAGCTACTGAGCTGCTTATTCCCTGTTGGCAGCAGAACTGGGCGGGGGTGGAAGAGTGCTTTTCTGATGATGGGGTTACCAGGGAGCCTCGTCACGCACTGCCCTGCGGCTGGGAGCTCTGTCCTCATGGCTGCGGTGCTGGTGGAGAGGAAACGCCTCACTTCCCACTGTGCTCACCCCCTCAGACACAACAGGTACATCTCGGTGTCCTGTGTGTGTTTTAATCTAAGTGGGATCACACTGTCCTGAATTTATGGTGGGGACTTTCTTAATCTCCACATGTAGCTAGAGCTAAATCATTAACAGCTGTTACTGACTGAAGTGCTGTAGCGGACTTAACCACTGGTCACTTGGCATTGCGAACAGGGCTGGCTCAACGTCATTGCACGTGTCTTTGTGCACATGTGATGGATAATTAGAGGAACTGTGGCAAAGCAAAGGAACGGACACTTTACTCTGTGATAGATGCTACACAGCTGCTGTCCCGAAGGCTGTCACTTTGAGCAGCTGTGACGGAAACACCCCCTTCACACATACTGTGGTTAACATGAGTTGAAAAAAGTGACCTCATCGTTTGCATTTCTGGTCACCGGTGAGGTTAAAATCTTTTGAATGTTTACTGTCCGTGTATACTAGTCTTCTGTGAATTGCCTTTTGAAATCCCTTGCTTGTTTTTCCACTGAAAATTCTTCTTACTGATGGAACTTGTATATATGAGAAATATTTATCCCTCTGTCTCTCATTTGTCTTTGAACTTTGTTATGGTGTCCTCTGCTTTTTTATGTAAACATGCCATTCTGCCTTTTCCCTGAGTTTAATGTCTTATTAAAAATGTTCTGTAGGATTTTTGTAGGTGAAGTTTTTATTTTTCATTCATTTAGAGTTTATTTTTTGGTATGGTATGAGGCAGGAGCCTGATTCTTCTTCACAGGTTGAAAAAAAAAAAGTCCCAGTACTGTTTTGAATAATCTATCATCTTCCCACTGAAGCAGAAATACAGCATATGAGACCTTTTCTTTATGAAAGCTGGTTTGGTCATTAACTTTTATAAATCACAGTGGAACTTACTCAGACCATGACTTTGCTGTCACAGTGTAGTAAGATCCTAAGTTTTAGTCTTAAGTATGCAAAAATTAATTCTAGAATTCTATTTTAAAGGCTGATGTGTTGTATTCTGCTTGGCACTTGCCCTGGTTTACCTTGTGATGCCAGATTTTAATGAGCTACTCCATGGTACTCGCCGTAATTTTTTAATGTCAACCTTATTTTCCCCCTGTCAGCCTGTAGGCCTTCTAGGCTTCCTCCTCTTATAGTTAAACTAATTTGTGTGTAGCAGCCTCAAATTAATTTAAATACCTGTGTGAGCTCACTTTGAAAACGTTACACAATAGCTTCTCAGATCCCGTTTGCTTTGCGTTACCCTGCACTTTGGTCGCAGGGTGGATGACCAGGGCTCAGCTTGTGTGTGGGGGGGGTGTTCTGGAAACAGTGCCAGTGCAGCCGCCCTGGCGTGCCCCCTGAGAATGACTCACACGTGGACATGGAAAAGTCAACACGTCGGGTTTGAAAGAGGGATTAATTTTATACTTTATTTCTTCCTGGGGAGAAAAACCTTAATGTTTTCTTTATTAAAGGCAAGCAGGTCTTTATTGCTGACAGCGACTTGTTTTGGTTAAATTTAGTAGCTTGTTCCTGTTTCTCGGGTGTTTTTCTCAAGTGCTGCCTTTGTTTCCCTTACACTCCAGTTCCCGTTTTCCCTCTGCTTCTCAGCTCTCAGGAGGCCTTGCTGCGCACCTGCAGGCGGGGCTGGGCATCTGCTGGCGGGGCTGGGCATCTGCTGGCCTGGCCGCCTCTGGGCCTGCCTCGGCCTCCTCAGCTCTCTGCGCCTGCAACCCCAGCCTGGGCACCACTCAGCTCCCAGGTCTGTGCCTTGTGCTGCACGGCTAGAGACTAACCATTTTCGCTCTGTCCCACAGCTTTGACAACTATTCTGCCAATGTTATGGTGGATGGAAAACCGGTGAATCTGGGCTTGTGGGATACGGCTGGACAAGAAGATTATGACCGATTGCGCCCCCTCTCCTATCCACAGACGGTAAGGAGCATGACTGATGTGTAGTTTGTCCTTCGCAATTCCTGATTATTTAATTAATTCATATCACCTCTGGATTTGCTTATATTGCCGTCTTCTGGGTATATCGAGTAATAATAACGTTAAATTAGTTCAATAGTGAATATCCGCCTAGATGCAAACCAGGGTTTTGTTTGTTTTTATTTTTTGAGCATTACCAGTTATTAACTATGGCGCTGTGCGTTTTACATTCTTCCGTGTAGTTTTAGGACAGCCGTGTGAAATAGGTACTGTTTTGTTTTGGCTAAATAGTTTTAAGAGCAATTAGTTTCCAGATTAGTTTGCTTTGTGACAGTTTTTTACCACAGAATCAAATTAAGCAGTGAAGATTAAGGTTTCTTTAGATCAAGTTAGTAACTAATCTTACAGGTTTAATACTGTTTTTCTATAAAATACATGTTCATTTTTTGCAGCTTTAGTACCTAAATCTTCTCAATGTCGATTGAGGTTTTAGCTTTATAAACATGTGTCCACTGTGTCCAGTCAGAAAACTGTTAGATTGGGTTTGCTTGCGTGTCTGCTAGTAGCTTGTCTCGTTACCAGAGCTAATTATACGGAGCTGTAGCTGGTGGAGACATGGTCAGAAGCCACTTTTCTCTCAATAAGCAGTTGTCTTACTTGTATCATTTGCTTCTTGTAACATGTCTGTTCTTTGTTTTAAAAGTGCTTTTTAAAACAGCT